>NC_052518.1:15320670-15634341 GCF_014356525.2 Nilaparvata lugens | reverse complement strand
CAGATCGAGGAAATATTGCTTGCATTCTAATCAGTTCAAATAATATTTCCTCAGCATCAATTCAGTTCGTAATTTCCTTTACATTCCAAGCACTTCAAATAATATTTATGTATGATTGAATACTTTTAACAATATCTAAGCAGTTCAAATAATATTTCCTCAGCATCAATTCAGTTCGTAATTTCCTTTACATTCCAAGCACTTCAAATAATATTTATGTATGATTGAATACTTTTAACAATATCTAAGCAGTTCAAATAATATTCAGATCAAATAATCAAAGACTCGTATGTGCACAGATTTTTTATCAATCACAGAAAAAAAATCTGTGCATACACAAGTTAATAATAATAATAATATTTGTTGAAACTAACCTTTGATTGAGGGAGCAGACTATCCTCTTCGGTGCTCGCTTCGCCCTCCTCAAACTCGAGCTTCCTTTTGGCGGCCTGTCTCTCCCTGATATTGTTGGACAGCGTTGTTAGGACAGCTCGCCGCGGAGCCCAGGTAGCTGGCGGACGCAGACGTTGCACAGGGCTGTCTCCAATCACCGTCTCACCCCCTGGTGATGTTGAACGTTGAGGTCCAGTGGAGGCAGGAGCTGAGACGCCCGCAGCTGAAGAGCTGCCGCAGCTCTCGGCGGCTCTGCGCTGCCAATAATCGAGGACGCGCTGCGAAGGCGGGCTGTCTGGGAGGATGTAGGAGGGTGAGCTCATGTCGAATGTGAAGTCTCTGTGTCTCTGATGTAAATGGTGATTTTCCTCTCATCGCACGTGTTTATATAGCATTCGTTTCTCTCTCTGTTCCAGACACGTGCGAGCGAGAGCGTGCTACAAGGCGAAAAAAATTCGAATTCTCCCCAACAACAACACGTGCTCTCAGATCGTTATCAGATTGTAAGTATACCACACACGATCATTTTTCGAAAAGCATCCATGTGTTAGAAGACGAAAAAAAATCTCGTCTGGAACTTAGCATGAGACATTGCTATAAATCTCCAATAAAACCCATGATTCTAATTTCGTTAATCAATGTTAGATCCTTCAACATCAAAGTAAGAGCATCTCATTTTTCAAACATGAATCTTGTCAGCGTTTTCTATCATCAATATGGCATTTTAATATTTTTACTGTAGCAAAGTTGTTGCATTTCATTTATTTACAATATTGTACACATACTTGATTTTGAACTTTCTTTCTCAATCCTGTTCTAGCCCATTCTCATCTGCAGAATCTCGAAAAAAATTCCAGATAACTCGATTTAATTGTTCTTCTGTTAAATGAGCATTGTTTTCTATTATAACTTTTTTAATTTTATCGATAGACTCTTTAAGATGCGCACACGGGCATCTCCACGAATCGGGGAAGTCACCATCGCCCCTGAATTTATCTAATGATGATCCGAATAAATCGCAAACAAGAATATGATTATAGTTATCACTATGCCAAACTCCTAATTTTTCATACTCTCTCACAAAAGTTAAATATTGTAGATATGTCCATCCTTTTTCCGCTAACTGTGCCAATATATCTAGGTGCGTGTCCAAGAGTTCACTTAATTTATATTGATATCTCATTTTTTCTAAAGGAACAGAATGGTATTCACTTAATCGATTAAAATGTCTATCTATAATGAATTGAACGCTCGAATCTGAAGACTTGTTCTCCACATTATCCATCTCAGTACACTAGCTTGATGTTGTATCAACAAAGAGAAGATCGCAACTAAGAGAGTACCTTGCTCCAGCTTATTATTATTATTATGAAAAGCACACTCTACCGATAATTTATTGTACTTTATAACACTCTATTTCTAATAAATATTTCACATTATAAGGGAAATAGCATTTCTCGATTCAGTTATTAAATATTTCACTGTTTTTCACAGCATTTTCTCACCTCTCTACTCGAGTTCCGAACCTCATAACCAGTTGAGCTCTCGTGAAGACAACACAGCTGAGAGGAATCATAGGGTGGTCACCTGAGAGGAATCAATCATAGCATAATCATCTACACCTGTATCCTGCTATCTACACCTCTAGCCTGCTATCTACACTCGAGGAGATTCACGCAACATCAAGCACTACATGTAAGTACATTTTTACTTTGATTTTATCCTCTGAGGAGGAAAATAGTCCTCCGATGACTATTTTTCTCCTCCGAGCACAGGTTTTCTCCTCGGAGGAGAAAAAACCTTCTACAATATACTGCATGCACGCGATTTATCTTTAGAATATGCTATATCCGGAACATCCAAGCCCCGCTCTTCTTTCTCACACTCATCGTATAAACAAAACGGCAAATGAATTACTTTTTCAGTTGGTTCACCGATAATATATTTACAATAGACACATTGCAGATATAATGGATTTTTGTGTAGGAAATAACCATTTCTCGCAAAATACTCTGCTTTATCGCGTAATGATTTACAAAAGTCACAATGTAGATGGTGCGGAGGCAGTTTTTCAAAGTACTCTTCTTGGACGAATGAATCTTCTACACAATTAAAAGTTGAATATCTTTCTTCATATAATCGTAGAATATTATTATCGTAATTCTCCTCTTCAATTGTTATATTATCTTTCCTTCTACAGTTTGGACTGTACCTTGCATGTTCTATTGCTGGTATGTCACTTTCTTCCCATTTTCCCAAATAAATTGAACAAAATACACATCGCACAATGTCTGGTGGAGATGAGAATATAAATCCCTCTTTCGCCATGTTTTCCGCGGACAAATGTGGAGAAGATTTCGACCATCTTTTATCAAAAGATAATAATCTTAATCTTTCATGCAACATTATGTGATCTTGAGATATCATTTTCACACACCCTTCTTCTACCAATGACAATTCACAACTAAACATGATGTTGATGTTGTACTCTATCTCATCCTGTTCGTTTTGTTTTTTTTTTTTTTTCAGAATCATGCCGAGGGAACGCAGACTTCGTGGTATCAATTCCGCAGCAGTCCGTCATCGCATCAGTCTCGATGAGGAGGAGGATATCGACATCAGCAGTGTGCTCGAGAGCTCGAAACGTCGAGTTTTCGATATAATTAGGGAACATGCCGCACGCTATGATGGCAATGTCAAGTGGTACATCGTCCTCAACGTTTTGCTGTATAAATTAGTGGTGATGGATGACAAGCAGGTTGGTGACTCTGTCTCATCTCTAATAAATCTACATAGTTACTCCAACATAGCACTAAATGTGCTTGAGAACTATGAAGAGTTTAATGAGCATTTCATGTTAGCTGTGAGAAAAATACTCTCATCTTTTGAAAATTTTGTAAGATATGGGAGTGGATGGGTGCTAAAGAAAATTGAATCACTGGATGTGAATGTGATTAAATTTAATCCTATATACACATCCAGTTTCATTCAGACACCCCAGTTTTTGAAAAACAAAAAATGTATTATAAATGTGAAAAATCTCTCTGACGAAAAATGCTTTTTATGGTCAGTGCTCGCGTATTTCCATCAGAAGCCAAGGAACTCGAACTTAAGTGTAAAGTATTTGAGCAAGTTTGCTCACAGACTCAATACGCGAGGTGTAAATTTCCCGGTGACGACACGCGATATTAAGAAATTTGAAATACTCAATCCGGACATTGCAATTCACGTCATCGCATACGACAACAAAAAGTTTTTCCCCTACCGTACAAGCATTTTCCGCACGCGTAAACACCAAATTAATCTTTTAATGCTAAAAGGCGATGCAGGAAAAACTCATTTCTGTTTAGTAAATACCGCGAACGGGAAAAACGGGCTATCTCGTCTTCTCTCCCACCTTTCAAAATCCCACGGTCAAGTACATGTTTGTAATTTTTGTTTTCACCGGTTCACATCAAACAAATCTAAGAATTGCGATGCTGAAGCAAATTTGTTGAAACATGTGGAACTTTGTTCCAAGTTTGAATCTCAGCGCGTTTCATATCCTAAACGCGGAGAGACAATTAAATTCAAGAAACTAGGCGCGACGTTGAAGAAAAAGTACACCATTTACGCGGATTTAGAAACATACGTTGTTAATATCGATAATGATGATGATGATGATTCCGATTCTGATGAAATTACTCGTAGTTACACAAAGAAAACGGCGCGACATATTCCCTGCGGGTATTGTTTCGTTGTTATCGATGTTAACGGCGAAATCGCTCACGGACCTGTACTCCATAGATCGAGTAGTTTAGACGAAAAAATCATGGAGAAATTTCTTCAGGAAATTACAGATCTCGGTGACATTTTGTATGAGGATATGAAACGAGAAATTCCGATGCAAGCTTTATCCGAGAGTCAAGAGCGTGAATTTCAAAATTCAGTAAACTGCGGGCTTTGTGCTGAACCGTTCTCAGAAACCGATATTAAATGTCGTCACCACGCGCATGAAACCGGTAATTACTTGTGTGCGGCACATGTTTCTTGTAATTTAACAGCTCGTACTCCGGAGTACATATCGTGTTATTTTCATAATTTCTCCGGTTTTGATTCACATTTTATTCTAAAATCGCTCGGTAAATGTAAAAAAGAAATTTCCTGCATCGCAAATACGTCGGAGAGATTTTTGACACTTTCAGTAGGCAAAATTAAATTTTTAGATTCCTACAAGTTTATGTCTGAATCCTTGGAAGTATTGGTGCGTAATCTGGTAGAGAGTACAGATATGGAAAAGAAGTTCGAACGATTATTTTCGGTGTTTCATGATCCACCTCGCGAACACAGACAGCTCTTGTTGAAGAAAGGAGTATATCCCTACTCGTACATGAGCTGTCCCGAAAAATTCGCGGAAACATCGCTTCCCCCCATTGAATGTTTTCATAACGACTTAACTGATACACCTTTGTCTCGCGAAGAATATGAGCATGCGCAAAGAGTGTTCTCAACATTCAAGCTGAAAAATCTGGGTGAATATCACGATTTTTATTTATGTTTGGACGTAATGCTATTAGCGGTAGTTTTTGAATCCATGAGGTCTACGCTTTTTAGCTCATATGGCCTCGATGTGACCCATTTTGTTTCCCTTGCCCACTTCACCTGGAATTGCATGCTGAAACACACTAAAGTCGAACTGGAATTACTTAGAGATCCGGACATGCATCTTATGTTTGAGGCGGGAATGAGAGGCGGGGTCTCATTTATCGGCAAACGTTATTGTGAGGCGAATAACAAACATCTACCCGAAACATACGATCCTTCAAAACCGTCTAATTATCTGCTTTATATCGATGCAAACAGTTTATACTCGGAAGCTATGAGCCGAAGCTTGCCTGTTGGAAATTTCAAATTCCTCTCAGAGGAAGAAATTTCCAACCTTGATTTCGCGAATTTGGACAGCAATTCAGAAACCGGGTATATAATAGAATGCGATCTCAAGTACCCCAAAGAGTTGCATGACAAGCATGCGAGCTTCCCCCTCGCCCCTCTCCACCAAACGCCCCCGCGCGAATTGCTGTCGGACTACCAAACAAATGAGAACGGTCAAACTGGAACCAAAAAGCTCATGAACACACTTTTCGACCGTGAAAAGTACATTGTTCACTATATCAATTTAAAGCTCTACCTCCAGCTCGGTTTGAAATTATTGAAAGTGCATCGCGTCATTAGCTTTTCCCAATCTCCCTGGCTGAAAAGCTACATCGACTTTAATATCCGGAATAGACAGAACGCGAAAAATAAATTTGAAATATCCTTCTTTAAGGCCTGTTGTAACTTAATTTTTGGTAAAACGATACAGAGTAGTCGTAAGCAAATGAATGTTAAAATTATCACGGATGAAAAACGGTTAGATAAGTACATTTCAAACCCGCTATGTAAACGCTGGCAAATAATTAGTCCGAACGTGATCGCGGTTTTCTCTCGTAAGTTGGAACTTAAAATGAACAAGCCTGTCTATTCCGGCTTCAGTGTACTGGAGTTGAGTAAATTCCATATGTACGATTTTTTCTATTGTAAATTACAAAAAATTATACCGTGGGATCGTATAGAATTGTGCATGACTGACACCGACAGTTTTCTTCTTAACCTTAAAGTCGAAGATGTGTATCAGTTGATTAGAGAAAATTTGACCCTTTTCGATACTTCTAACTATCCACCTTCCCACCCTTGCTTTTCCATGGAGAGGAATAAAGTTGTAGGAAAGTTCAAGGATGAGACAGGGTCAAAGCCTGTGCATAGATTTCTCGGACTTAGATCCAAACTTTACTCGTATTTAGTTTGTAACGAGAATGAAGAACTTGTAAATAAATGTATAGCAAAGGGTGTACAGGGCGGAGTAAAATGTAGAAAGCTTAATTTTAATTTATATATGAAATCATTGTTTGAACGTAGTGAACATGTAGAAAAATTTAATATGTTAAGATCGTATAATCACACTATGTACCAGGTTGAATGCGCAAAAATCTGTTTGAGCCCTTATGATGATAAGAGGTATATTGCTGAAAATGGTGTTGATACTCTGCCTTTCGGACATTATAGTCTCAACACTCTAAATGATTGATCAGTATGTACCATGACAACCATCCAACACCACTGATTTTGATTTGACTGTTGTAAATATCATGAATATTATTAGATCTAAGTTAGCTTTAGAGCTTCATAGCGTGCCGCGTGTGAACTATCCCACTCGCAAATATGAGTTGAAAAGTGAAAAAGACTTGCTTCAAGCCGATCTCATTGAGATGACAAGTTTATCACGTTTTAATAAGGGTTACAAATATATCTTAGCTGTTATTAATTGTTTTTCAAAATTTGCATATTGTGTACCATTAAAAGACAAGACAAGCCAATCTGTATTTAACGCTCTCGAGCCAATTATTTCTAAAAATAAAGGAGTTAAGCTGTTCCAAACAGATCAAGGAACAGAATTCTTTAATTTAAAAGTTAAAGCATTATTAGATAGATATAGTATTAAACATTATCATGTTTTTACTGATAAGAAAGCTTCCATAGTTGAAAGGTTTAATAGAACACTTAAAGCAAAAATTTATAGATATTTAACTGAACATGGAACCAAAAACTGGTCATCTCAACTAGACAGATTAGTTCGAGATTATAATGCAACAATGCATTCATCCATTAGAATGAAACCTAAAGATGTGACGAAAAAAGATCGTAATCATGTTTTAATGTCATTGAATTCTGCATTCAATAGACGATATAAATTGAAAAATTCAAAACCGAAATTTAAGCTAGGAGATGTTGTACGAATCTCAAAGAAAAGGGTTCTTTTCGATAAATCTTATAACATAAACTGGAGCGCAGAGTATTTTGTAATTCATTCTATATTTCCTTCTCAACCTGTAACGTATAGCTTGCGAGATCTAAACGGAGAAGTAATTAGTGGCAGGTTTTATGCAGAAGAAATTAAAAAAACACAATTAAATGAATCGGAGAGACAAGTGTATTTGATTGAAAAAATATTAAAACGAGATAAAAAAGGACTGCTTGTGAAATGGATTGGGTTTTCAACTCCTAGTTATATTACCAAAGATCAACTATTAGATGAAAAATAATCTTTTGTAAATATCATGTAAATTTATTGTAAATAATCTATTGTAAATATCACGTACATTTATTGTAAATAATCTATTGTAAATATCATGTACATTTATTGTAAATAATCTATTGCAAATACATTCCATTCAGTGTAAATATGACAAAGATTTGGTGTAAATATAATACGTCTCTATCAAAAAATGCTTCTCAGTTTCATTTCAATCTGAAGTTTTATTTGCTAAGGCTTAGATAAGGGGGAACACATGCGTTCTCGTGAAGAGGGTGTGGGAGAGAGAGGGGGAATTGAAGTGAGAAACTTCTATCAGTGCATTGAAAGGGGAGAGCGAGAACCTGTCGCTTGCATCCCGATGTGATAAGCTATACACAGCCATGTGGTGTCTAGCGCACACCCTCCTCCTTGATAACTTACGAAAAATGATTAGTTCCTTATCAGATCGCATGCTGTACACGTGACTAACATGATTCCGATAGTAAATTTCGACAATGTTATAAGAGAGAAAGAAATGCCAACATGGTGTAAAAATGGTAAGTTATTACCACATAATGCAAGGATCCTTATAATAGGCTCTTCAGGTTGTGGGAAGACCAATTTACTATTTAATTTAATTTTTTCAAAGAATGGGTTGAGATTTAAAACTATATACTTGCACACGAAGAGCGAGTATCAAGATAAGTACTTGTTTTTGAGAAAAGTCTTTTCAAAAATGAAGGGCATTGAATTTCATATAAACAGCAATTCGGAATCTATAGTTCACCCCAATAAAATTCAACAATATTCTCTGGTCATTTTCGATGACTTTCAACTTAATCACGTGCCTCAAATAAGAGAATATTTTACCATGGGTCGACATCGTAATATTGACACTGCATATTTAATTCAGAGTTATGGGGCAACGCAGAAACATTTCACTAGGGACAACGCAAATATGATTATAATCTTCAAGGTAGATTTATTGAGTCTGAAATTAATTCACAGAGATCATGTTGGAGCAGATATTACTTATAAAGATTTCGTTAAACTTTGTCATACAGTTTGGAATCGTAAACCTCATAATTTTCTAACTATTATGACCGAGTGTGGAATTAATAGCGGGAAGTACCGAGATTCGCTCGATACGTTTCTTACCGTTCAGTAGAGATTAATTCTTTGTGCAGTCATGTTGTCATACGGCAGGAAGCTGAATAGAAAGGAGGTTGGTTTAATCGAAAAGATTAAGAAATTGAGAAAAGTAATTAGAGAGAAGCATAAAAGCTTAGTCAATTTTGAAAAGCGATCGGAGGAATATAATAGAAAAACGCTCTCTCCGTTAATAGAGCCCATAATTGAACTGGGAAAAAACAAATTCTCACACACTGATGTAAAACCAAAAAAGGAACAGGTAAAAGAGGAGAGTATGGAAATTGATGATAATGAGGAGGGAGATGAACAGAGTTATGAGAGTTCAGCAGACAATTTTTTAAGCTCGACTAAATTTGAAAACAGTTTACTTGGTTCTAGCAGAAACGACAATGTGCTGTCACAATATCTAAAAACGTTTCATGCGGAAAAATTGAATAATTCAATCAGTTATGGAATTTCATATAATTCTAAAGATGACGTGTATTATATTGGTAATCAACAAGTAATATTCGATAACGGTTATATAGATATTGATAGTGAAAGATTTCGATTAACACACGGTCTACTTGAGCTATTATTCAGTGCGAGACCAAACTCAAATCTCTATAATGAGAGAGATCTGGATAAGTATAAAAAAATCTTAACACTTACAGGTATACATTTAGATCGAAGAGGTTATGTTAAACGAAATCAGGGAATTAAATCACAATTGATTCAAAAGTTATTTCCCAGTAAAAAAATTAGTAAAAAGAAGGGTTGGGGTTTATTGAAATTTGCAAAAAATAATTCTCATGATAGAATTTATCAATACTTTGATAATTTTGACGAATTAGTGCAAAGATTAAATTTACTCTATTCCTCAAAAGCTAGTGGGAACACTGGGCATGATGTGGAAATAGCAAGTATAGTTGAAGAGCTGAAAGAAGCAAAATTAATTGTTTAGTGTCACGATGACTCTGCATCGATTCGGACGAATTGATACACCTAGCGGAGCTAGTCTTACGTGTGATATTGACTCGATAACACAGAAGATAATCGAATCGATAAATCAACAAGGAATCAGCGAAGCTGTGAAATTTTATTTAGATTCGCAAATAACCAAACTCGTTTCGGAAAATACAAAGAATATTGGAGTGAGCATAATTGAAAGAGAACATATTCTAAGCACCTTACAAAATTTCAGTAGTAATATCGATAAAGCTATTGGAGAGAGAACTCAAACACTAGAGAGTGCTTTGGGGGAAGTGAAAACTTTAACAGACAGCTTTTCATCTCAGTTGCTCAGTATTAACAACGATAAAGTTGATAAGGCTTATTTAGATGAAAAATTAAAAGCCGTATCAGATAAAATTAAGAATTTGGAGGTGTTGGACAGAAACTATCTCAATACTAAATTGAAACAACTTAGTACAGAAATTTTTACTAAAGTAAATGAAACTCACCCATCGGGAATTGATAAGCAATATTTAGAATCTACTTTGCAGAAATTGATTAGTTCTTCAATAACAAAGGAAGAGTTTGAAAAACGATTATCTGAAATGGCGGGTGCAATAAAAGCTAATATTATGGATGGTATTGAGCAGTTTATTACAAAAGATGCTATTGCTAATCTGATTAAACAAATTGCAGAAAAGTATGCAACTAAAAATGATATTGAAGATTTTATTAAGAAAAACGAGATGGTAGACGCTGTGAAAAGTGTTCGTGATGAAATAGCTGAGGCAATTAAAAATTCGGAAGAGGGTGCTGTCATGAGACTGCAATGTTCGGCGCCCTTCATTGAGTACCTAAGCCTATTTATCCACAAAATGGCGTATGATATAGTATCAAAATATGCCGAAGTTTCTTTCCACATGAATTGGATCGAAGCGAAAGATCATGGGCTTAACGAACATCAGGTAGTACAAATTATTACAGAAAAAATGGATTTGATCAAGTATAAAGACTTTATATTGGCGCCGAAAACATAAAATCTTGAGTTGAGTGTGAGAGAGTGAATGTTTCAGTCTAGACATTTTTGACTATTTCGATAAATCTTTTAAAGGTAAAGTGAGACAACACCTATAGTTTCAGTCTAGACATTTTTGAGTATTTCGATAAATCTTTTAAAGGTAAAGTGAGACAACACCTATAGTTTCAGTGTAGACCACCCTGATTGACATTTTTGAGCATGTCAATAAATCTTTAAAAAAAGGTTGTACAAGTGAACTTTAACACCTATAGTTTCAAATTACAGTCTGCACCACCCTGATTGACATTTTTGAGCATGTCAATAAATCTTTTAAAAAAGCTTGTACAAGTGAACTTTAACACCTATAGTTTCAGTGTAGACCACCCTGATTGACATTTTTGAGCATGTCAATAAATCTTTTAAAAAAGCTTGTACAAGTCAACTTCAACAGCTATAGTTTTCACCCTAGTCATTTTTGACTATGTCGATAAATCTTGAAGAAGGTTGAACAAACTAACTTTAACAAGTAACACTTCTCACATAAATCGATTTTTTTCATACAACGGTTTTCGTTGTAGGAGTTATTAAACGACCTCACAGGGTGCGGACCAGATGAGAGACGCGTGCGGTCAAATGCAGCTGTCACTTTACTCTAAAGAGCTAATATCTTCACATACTAGATTCCTTCCTTCCTTTTGTAAGGCTGGTGAGAATCGTTTCACACTATACCCTCGATCAAATGGAACTTGATTCTTCCCCCCTTTACTCGCTTTCGTAAAGGGTGTGGGAAAGAGATAAGAATCAATTGACCCTGTCATCATAGTAGAGCGAAATGAATGTAGTTCAATTTGTTAGTATACCATTAGATGTGGAAAGAATTGATTCTTATCTCCTTTCGGAAAGGGTGCAGGAAAGAGATGACATGAGTAAAAGAAGGAGATCTCTATCTCTATCCTCATCATAGTAGAGCGAAATGGATTCACTTCAATTTGTCACCAAAGGAATTTTTCCCTCTCAAGAGATTTTTTCCCCCACATCTTTAGAATTCACCTCAATCTGTCACCATAGCATTAGATGTAGAAATATGAATTCACTTCAATTTGACAGTAGACAGAGAGGGAATTTTTCCTCCTAAAAGGGAAATTTTTTTTCCCTCACCTGGAGAGAGAGAGAGATATCTCCCTCTCACTCACTCCCCCTCACCTCCACTGGACAGGGGGAAGGGGAAATCTATTTTTAGAAAGAGAGAGAAAGATATATCACCCTCTCACTCTCTCCCCCTCACCTCCACTGGACAGGGGGAAGGGGATTTAGAAAGAGAGAAAGATATATCTCCCTCTCACTCACTCCCCCTCACCTCCACTGGACAGGGGGAAGGGGAAATCTATTTTTAGAACACCCCCCGCCCTACAGGCGGGGGGAAGGGGAGGAGGGATGGACGAGGGGGGAGAGGGGGGAGGGGGATCTCGAGCAAAAAAGTCAGTCTTTTCTCCCAAATTATCTCTACTGGAGCCGTTAGTTCAATTCGAAAGGATCTTGCTTCAAAGTTTAGAGCCGGTTGCCAAGAGTCTGTTAATTTTTAACTCGCTTAAACCAATGCCAACAAGTAAAACAGCTTTTTTTAATGCAAGATAACAATCAGAGGGATTTTTTTTAAATTCATGCCCTGTATAGTTATTCATCATCTCTATTAACTGGCATGAGTCTCCTCCCTGAGAAACTAACATGGGGTTCACCCCATCCCTGAGAAATTTACTTTGTAACCTCCTTCTCGTGCGTGAGGTAGGTAGGTGGAGCAGTTTATTCAAAAGAACACATGTCGATATTTTATTTGTAGAACAGCTGTTTTCATAATTCAATCAAAGGGAAATGTACTCTGAAATCAATAACAATAGTATAATCATAGTTTTAATTATTTAGCCGCCAATCGGCATAATGTTATTCCTCGAAATTATCCTCTTTTAAGAATGAGGCTTATAGATCAATGAGCAAGGAAAGTTATGTGAGTGTACCACACCAGATTTTTTGTCTTGAATTCTTGTCTTGTTTGTGCGATTGTTTCAAATGTACTCAGAGCACTAGAGGATTCTTCCAGCATGTCTTGTATTCTTTTGAAATCTGAAGTAAAATCATACTTTCAGAAACGTTACTTCAGTTCTTAATCACTTTACCCAATACTCGATCAAGGGGAAAGAAAAGTCAAGGATTGTGTATTGATATTTCATCAATTATTCAAGGAAAAATTATGTTCCTAATTTGTTCATAGTAAACGTGCCGGCTCGCGTCGACACCCGATTAAGAAAGTTCCTTGTAAAAAGCACATTCAAATAAGAATACACTCATGTGTGTATAGACTGTAGATTCAACTGTAACTGTAGTACTGAGAAATAGGATCCTGTAGTCACCTTTAAGATCAATTAAATAATCAATAAATTGATTCGAAAATGTGCTTCAAGTATTTAATTTCAATGGATATGTGTGTGTTGGAGTCAATAAATCTATGATATTCCATCTCATAGTTTTCATTGCTAACGCAGACTCATTTTTGATAGAATTTTTCAATGGAACCATGGCATGTTTAGCAATTTCCAGGTCCAGCAAGAATCGGACAACACATTTACGAAAAACCTACATTCAATAGAAAAATGCTCATTTTCCAAGCCGTACTCTATATTTCAAATGTTAGTTCTAAAAAGCAGAAAGTGAACCTTTGTTATTTGGATATGAATATAATTTTGAAAAATTGGAACAAATTCAAAAGAAGGATAAAATTCTTCCGGAATCAGTGCTCCACTAGACAAAACAGTAAAAGATGACAGAGTTGAAATTTCAGATAATATCAGTCTGTTTCAGCCCATATTCCATTGATTCAATCCCACGTCAGATTCGAGTGAAACGAGTTTTGTTTTGTGGTTTTTGTTGGTCGCCTAATGAGAAGCTTAGTCAAGAATGTAAAAATGACATAGTTTGTTCGCTTTGTGAGGAACCAAAATAAATATTATTAATGATGTTTAAACGTTAAGGTTAATATCGGTATGAAATGAGACGTAGCCTTTGCCTACTCCATATACCTTCCCAGTCGACCTATTAATAGGGTGAACTCCCCCCCCCATCTTCCACTCTAATCTCTCTACTCTCCTCTATTCTCCTTCTTTCTCCTTTGTATCGAGTTCATCCACTCTTTGTCTGTTGCCTGTGCAAGAGACTCATCAGCTCAAGTCCTGACCTGCAGACAAGTCCTGTGCCTGTCCAACTTCAATATTGCTCTTGAATGATTTTTAAACTATATTCTCCTTAATATTGGTATCTATTTTCAAATCGAAATTTGATTTTTTTTCTATATATATAATCAATTGAATTATATGAACAGTATATCCATCAATAAACAATCCATTGAAAATGATAAATTATTGGCTATTTTTTCAACTTCAATATTTTTGAGTTCTTGTAGCTTACTTCAATATATATTTTTTAATTTAGAGGTATAACTCCTCTTATTCATTGAATGATAACATGTTTCAAGAAAGGAAACAATCTGATAGATCATACGGAGTATTCGTGGAAGAATTTATAATGTGAACGGTATCATAATATCTAATATGGAAACATAATAGTAGTAATTGATTCAGGGAGCAAGCCAGTTTTCTCATATCCTTTGAAGACCTTCTTCGATTTCTTGAAAACTTTTTCCCAATATAGAGTTGCATGTTTGCAGGCCAAGACTGTTGTCCACCCATTCACCTGTTCATTTATTACAGTGATCGGTGAACGATGATGGGAGAGGTGGTGGGGAGGTATGTAGGTGAGCTCGCGTAAGTGCAACTGCGCCCCTCATTTGAGAATGATCTGATTAGAAAAACCACGCTCGGCTAAGCTCGCTACGCTCGCCAAGGTTGTGCTCGCGCACGCACACTCGCGCAAACCAACACGAGCACATAAACACACACACAGATCACCGTCATCGTCTAATTATCAATTCAATTGCTCACAGATGCGTGGTGACCAGTCGACCGAACTGTATTATGTTGTTCGATGTACTTCTAAACAAAAGGTGCGTCCCCACCACTCACTAAGTATTGCCTAGAAACATTCTTAACGAGTGAAAAAAGACGTTATAATTCTCAGCTCTGGATTGCATCGATGAGAAAGGTTAACGATGATCCACCTATAGCTATACAGGTATTTTGGGCTAACCTATTGTCTTCTTATCGAAGGACAAACTAAATTACCCACTAAACCTTCCATAATTTAGTATAATAATAATTATTATACAAAAAATCAGAGTGAACATTGTGGATTAAGTGAAGAAGAAAAATTATTATCGAGTGGTAAACCAATTAATTATTTCAAATCAATTCACTTCAATGATATTACATCATATTACAAAACAATAAAACTCAATAAAATACAATAGTATAAAATCACTATAATTTGACGATTTAAAGTTTTAAAAGATCCCTTAACACAAATGGAAAACATACATTTCTTATATTGGATTTTCCACTTCATCATTAATATAGAGTGGGAACAGGATGATAATGTTCATCGATTTATCTAAGAATCCAGGAAGACGAGCTGCTGTAATGAATTATTATGTATCAAATTGATATGTTGTATATTATCTTTTGTTTTGAATCGAATAATATTCTATTATAATATATTATTATTCTATAGTACATCAAATTTTTCAACAGTGGGACCAGCACTGTTACAAGTAGATGAAATACGTTAACCGTCAAGGCAACCTGATGAAGTGAGGATTTTTTGAAAATTTCTTTGCTTCTAAAAACAGCAGTCCTTTTTGTAAGCATTGGTTGCAATTTTTCGCCAACAACGTTTACACGAGAAAAACCCAAGTAGTAAGCTTTCATTTCGTTAATTTATTTTCCCAAAAAGGTAACATAATTTTTACGTCTCTTATCACTTGGATTCCATTCACTTTTGTCATTTTTATTCTTTGACATTTTTTGTTATGTTAATTACGATTAGGCGGGTGAATCTGGTGTTGTTGTAGTTTTTGTTGTTATTTTCAGCCTCCGGCTGCTTCGTTTGAAGTCAATTCTTTGTGAAAAAAGAATATACAACCGAAGCTTCACTTCGCTGCAATGAGAAAGAGAAGGAGAGTGAGAGAGCCAGTTTCCAGTCAGAATTTTCATAAACGAAGATTCCTCCCTGGACTTCTCAACCCTCTCGATCTTTCTGTAGAACAGGGAAGCTCTTTGTTGGAAACTTGTTCTATGGCGTTTGGTTCAAAAGCGAGCAAGGTCTCTGAATTGGGTGAGATTTCAACTCTTAATTTTCAACAGTCAATGAAACCTCGGCATCCAACAGAACTTCACCTTTATAAAAATGACTGCATTCATTTGTCGGCACAAGAAAGTATTAACAGTAGGCCTATCTATCATCAGCCTTTTAATGATAGATTCCAAAGAACTGCATAATCACAGATCAACCTTTTGGAAAGATTATTATATTGTATAGGCAATCTTATAATATTCCCGTGATGATTTCATCACGGGAATAGTGATGAAATCATCACTATATCCCGACAAAGTTTTAAAATAGACTCGTGTTGGATGGATTTTCATTGGAGAATAAAAAAACAACAATAATAAACTTAATAGAAGTTTAATTAATCATCGTCATAATATTACTATTGACTCAAACTTTTAGTACGTTCTGTCAAATTGGAGATTTTTAAAACACTCAGCCCGGTTGCACAAAAGCCGGTTTAATTTTAACCGTGATTAATTTCACAAGCACCAATCAGAGAAGGCTTTTTTGAAGAGACGGTGTCTCTGATTGCTTCTCGTGAATTTAATTACGATTAAAATTCAGCTTTTGTGCAACCGGCACTCAATTTTGGTAATCCTCATCATAATGACTTTCCGAAGTCCTTCCACGTCTTCGTTCCCAATCATCAATTTTTTTACATTTATCCTATTGTTTCGACTATCTCTCTCTCTCTCATCGTTATTTCCTTATTCTTTTTATAATTCTAACTTTCCTCTTCCCTTCAGTTCATTATTTGCATATCGGTTCCTCACTTAATCAACTTAATCTGTATAATATATTTTTAATTTCATATTAATTATTGTTGGCATCCATGTATGATAATTATCATAAACATTGAAGTGTTGCAATTCTGTTGCTTGCTGGTCATGATTCAGTGTTTGCCAAAAATCTTTTCAAACCTGGAAATGTAAGATATATATGAATAATAAATATAAAATATCAAAACTTCAAATATCTCTCTCTCTCTATTTTAATTATCATCTTTTTTCTGAATCTTATATCAAACATCGACTGATACTTCCTTGTCATAACTTACCTTAATCCTCCATGTTACTCAAACCTTACCATGTTGCTTCATGTTATTCTCATAATAGCCTACTTTCAGCTCCACAATATTCGCAAGTAATTGTTATTTCCTGTTAACAGGCTGTGTTACCTTGATCTGTGTTTATTATTTTGGCTAAATGAAAATAGAGTATGTGAGATGACAAAAGTAAATTAATGAATAAATAATGTTTTGTTTGTCTGTAAAAAAACAGACGACTAGAGGTTTGAAAATAGTGAATCAGTACGGAGAAAATGTGCTTTTGGTTTCTTCATTAGTCGCTGATACACGTACAATGCGCCCCCTCTCCCCCCTCCCGCTGCCTCAATGATCCCCACCCCCTCAAGGAGCATCATTCCATCAAGCACCGAGAGCAATGTTTTATACCAGAAATAAATGGACTAATTACTGTGGTGCAGGATCCTCGGTCAAATGATTCGCGCGGGAACCGAATCGAAGATGGCGTCTCTCGTCTTTCCGGTCGACCAGGACGAAGAGAAATAAAGAAGAAAAAGGAGGAGAAGAAGAAGAAGGAGAAGAAGAAGAAGAAGAAGGAGGTGGAGGAGGAGAAGGAGGAGAAGAGCAATACGGCGACAGGTGGAATGGAATTGCACTCAGCGTTTATTGTATGGAAAGTCGAGCGGCCTCGCACGGTCTTGAAAACAGAACTCCTAATCATTGGTAGTTACGTATATATAGTCTGCGATACTAAAGAAGCGACCTTGAACTCATGTTGTACTCTGGTCGGCCACATCATAATCATTCGCCATTTCAGTTCAGAAATCTTTTCGTGAACACTCGTTTCACAAATCTGAAAATATACACAAATCATAATTATGAATGATTGGGGAAGGGAAAAATAATGATATTAAAACACAATACAGTACTTTGCTTTTCTTCCACTTGTATGGTTTTATTTATATGAGAATTGAGTTTCGATTTTCATGCCTAGATCGTCAGTTCTACTCGGTTAAAACAGTATCACATCTATGAGGAGTGTTTGATATACGCTAAATTGATAACTTTCTAAGAAAAACGTATTGATTGGAAAATAATGGAGCCCTTGATAATGGAGTGCATAGTCTTTGGTTATCCTTCAAGTGAATTCACTTCAATTCACTTGATAATGTACAAATTTATTGGAAAACATATTTTTTTATACCCTCACATAATATGTGTTGGGTCGATAAGAGCTAGTAATGGCTATTACTGGGATTTGAGTAGGGATGTCAATCCCGGGATCCCGGTCCATTTTTAATACCTAACAATCCCGGGATTTTTCAGCGTCAATCCCGGGATTTTCGGGATTGTAAACCTGAAATTGTGAATCATATTTTTCCAAAAAACAATTCAATATTGAATTCATTTACGGTGATGAATATGAGTTTTTATAACTAATTTATTGTTCTAAGTGTTTGACTAATCCATTCTACAGGCACAGCCTACAGTTTCATATACATAATATTGATTGTATACTGTACTCTTTATTGGCTTAATAGAATTCGCATTATCAGTTCGCATAATTGGCAGAATGGTTGTTATGTCTCTAAACTTGTTTACACAGCACCATAATTACCAGTCTAGACGGTACAATATTTGCAATAGTGCTGATGGCATTTCCTTGAAATGCATTCCGAACTTTGAAAAGACTTCAGAAATCAGAAATAAAAAAGCACTAAACGATTTACTCTCTGTCTAATTATTCCTCTTCTCTTTCTCTATTATAAGTAGAATATCTAGTTCAAGTAAATATTTTAGTTTGCTCTTCGAAATTTCATTTAGTAGTGTAGTGGTTCAGCTTTCGCGTTGTTTGGTCGGTATGGCGTTATGGTTTGGTTGTATGGCGTTATGGTCTTACAAAAAGTGTTCTATTTTATTATTAATATTATTAATTCAAGTGATATTAATTCACTTTACAGTATTTGACGTAATTAAAGTGTGAGCTCTATCCCGTCCTGATGTAGGATAGAAATGCTCTTGTTCTACATTAAAAAGACTCTGATGAGTTATCTTGCTTTCCTCAGTTCTCACTATCATCTAGGATACAGCAAATTTAAGGTAGGAAATGGAATATAACAGTTACTCCTAATCTTGAAAACATTTATAGAAATAGAATGTTCAATTTTAATATTATTCCCAAGTATTTTTTTTTTTCATTTTAATGATAGCCTCTCCCTCTTTAATCGGCCCTTTTTCATCTACACACACTGTTACTGAACGTGTAATTGAGGAGGAACAATTGGTAAAAAATGAATTAAACTGATTTTTGTCAATCCCGGGATCAGTCCCGGGATCAGTCCCGGGATCCCGGGATTGATATTGGATAATCCCGAAATACCGGGATTGGAAATCAGTCCCGGGATTGACATCCCTAGATTTGAGTCAGCTGTATAAGCTTTCGCTTAATAATTTTAAAAATACGGAAACGTATTTTTTTGAAATACGGAAACACTTGATTATGCAACCGAATTTTGGCAATAGTTAGAACTTGAATTATCCTTAGAGTTAGCAATTGCAGTTTTTATTCAATGGACCCAGTGATTGACATATTTTGACTCGTATGGTTAAGGCTATGTCTGTATTCATTTATATTTCGCTGTAAGTCACGTGAATAGGACAGTCGTTAGAATAGATTCAATTTTTTATGTTTAGAATAGATTCAATTGATTTAATTTCATTTCTTGTAATTCATCTATCAATATTGACACTGAGCTGTGAGAGAGGGAGAAGGACGTTATTAGGCTTAACTTCACCCAAAACGAGTCTTGTGATTTTTGAAGGTGTTAAAATGAAAAAATAATCTCTCAATTTCTCACACGGTTAATATCAATAGAAATCACGTAACGGAGAAATATATCAGTCAGAGACCCATTTCCATTGTCTACCCCATGGAACCGTACATAGATAAATAGCGATTTATATTATAGATACAACAATTAGTTGTATGCTTCTACATAGGCTGTAGTAACGCTGATTGAGAGCCCTCTGTTACGTAATTAGGCTATCTACTACTGACAACTTTGTTTATGTCTTCTTGTTCACTCAACATTTTCAGTAATTGAGTACTCCAATATGCAGCAGTCAATCGATTCTCGAGTTGTCAAAACACTTGTAGGTGTTGTTTTGCAAGAATCGTGGTTGTTTTGGCGGTAGGTGTCGGAATCGGTAGCGACGCCCATTTGATAGGGAAGAAGGTTCGCTGCAAAAAACAAACGTCATGCAATATTAAGTTGACGTTCACACGACTTTCCGAGAAGCCCTACTCGCCGAAATTAGCCAAAAGGCTGGGAGCAGTCACATAAGACGTCTCCGTTCTCGCACTAGGAGAAAAATGGTCTCTAAAACGTATTTGCTGGCTCGTTTTTTACTCTTCCCTACAACTATCTGATAATTTATCACGTAAACGGTAATATATACGTACGCGCTCTCCAGTGTCGCAAATATTATTATATATCGCCACGGTTCTACGGCAAAGTCGACGCAATTTATGCATTTTCTGACGACCGGAGAGTCTTCTCATTTTCATAATGCACACTGCACGAATTAACAGCGCCCCGACCAGTGAATACAGATACAGCTCCACTTCTTCTCTTTCTTCTTTCTTCTTTCTTCTTTCTGCCATAAGTTTGGCGCCCTTCGATGTTCGCGCTGGAGTCGCACATAATCACAGTCATCACCCACGATTTGTGATCCTAATTATAGTTCAGTTTGCTGAATGAAGGCGGAGTATGACGTGGTTGAGGAAAAGAGTTGGAGGAGGGAAATTATTATCAGGAGGGAAAGAGATAGAAGGATTAGAATTGAAGGAATTGGTGAAAAGGGAAATTATTATCTGGAGGGGAAGAGATAGAAGGTGAAGAATTGGAGAAAGTTGTGAAGAGGGAAATATTATTATCTGTAGGAAAAGAGATAGAATGAGAATTGGAGGAAGTGGTGAAAGTGGGGAAAGTGACGAAGAGGGTGAGAAGACTTCAAATGAGGAAAAGAGTTGGAAGATGAGAAGAAAAGATCTAGAAGGGAGAGCGTTGTAGAGAGAGAAGAAAAAAGGGAGCGAAGGAAGAAGCACTGAAGAGAAAAGGAGGAAGAGTATGTGGTGATGGGGAGAGAGAGACAGAAGGAAAATAGGAAATAAAAGAGTCGGAAGTTGAGGAGATTGAAGGAAAAGAGAGGAGATGATGAGAAAGAAGAAGAGGAAGGGAGAGATAGAGTATCTCTGTCAATGATTTTAAACAAAAAGGGTTAACAAGTACAACAATGTTTCTTAATAGAAATATAATTTAATTTCAGACATAGAATAATTTCAGTGATTATTCGTGTAATACCAATAACTTGTTAGCTTAAAAGATAGGATGAGAACCATTTTTGATAGATTTGGAAGAGAAAACATTCATAGAATGATTGAAGCTGTGCGTTCCATTTCAGCTACTAGTATTAGTAGTTTTGTAACAGAACAGGTCCTCTTCTTTAACAGATACTTTGTGGATTATTTCAACAGTAGCTTCCTTTTCAATAAGTGTTCAGTCGTTATCTCCAATCGATTCCTTTCAACGGTCGAATCTTCGTGCCTTCTGTTTGTAACAATGGTTCTGTCTGCTGGTTATAATCACCAGGCATGACTTCTGAGCGACGGGCGTCTCAAAGCAACAATTCAATATTCGGATCTGTTCAATTGCTGGTTGCCGATCGCAATAATTCCAAGTGAAGGGTCTGTCGATTGAGGGGGTCTGTCTGTCTGTCGGTCTCGCAAGACAGCTGGCTGTTTTACTTCCGGTTGAGGAAGGGAGAGAGAGAGAGAGAAAGAATTAGAAGGAACTTAAGAGAACGAACGGAACGAGTTGGAGTGCTGATAGAAAAGAGAAAGAAACTGATCGGAAGACACCACTAGACTTCCATAGGGCAGTAAAACACTCTCTATTACTATATTTCTCACTACTCCATATACACAAACCTTCCAGTGTGCATTGTAGACTACGTATTTATAGTAGCCCAGTTATACAGTAGTGAACAATATTATACTTATAGCGGGTTAACATATATATAAGTGGAATTCCAAGAAGGGGAGTGAGAACACAAAAATAATAATGTGCTAGAAAGAGTAAAACAGATGTTGTAAGGCCGTGATCAGGGGGTTAGAAAGAGACCGAGTGTTATGATGAGGGGTGCTAGAGAGAGTAAGAGTGATATGGATCAGGTGCGTTGAAAAGAGACAGATGATAGTGGAGAGGAGTGCTAGAAAGAGTGCGACAGTGTTGATCAGGTGCGCTGAGTGAGAGGAGTGCCCTCCTTATACTACCTGTTGCTGTTAATGACCGCCGTTAAAAACAATCGACAAACTGCAGTTGAATGATTGATGAACCGATCGACAGGTTTGCAGATGCACGACAGTTGTGAAATTCGTTTGATTGTGGAATAATCGCTTTGTGAGGTGTCACCTGTTGATCATTTGATAGTTGATCATTTTAGATGGTTAAAGAATATCATGATAATGATGATGACGGTAATTTCAATTGTGAATACCGTAGTGGCTTGATGATTTATTAATCATGATGATGGGGTCGAATCCCAGTTCTGAATTGATAATAATTAAATTGAAAAATTATTATTTAATAATAATTTGTACCATTCTTAATGGAGCATTTGCAGAGAATAATCCGATAGGGTTGAATAATTATCTTCAAAATTCAGTTCAAGTTTTAGGATATGCGGTCTTCGGCAATAACTTGTTATCCAATTTAATGCACTGATGATCCAACAGTCTTTGATTCTAACCTTTACCTCTATACCACAGATATCAGCCCATGTGGCTAGCTCTCCTTAAACTATTCATGTATATTTTGTTGCACACTCGAAGAAAAAAATTCAGTCTCTTTGATTACCTTCTCAGCCATAAGAAACCCCAATAACAGCACACTAAAAATTGCCATCCTATCCTTCTACTTGTCCATGAGTACAAACAGGAAGATGGCAGACTTGCCGAAAAATCTCGTTGTCACAGTGAGTGATTAATTCATTTATTGTAAAAAATCTGACTTCTAGTCGTTCTTTTTAATAGCAAAAAGTGATTTAATAATAAGCAGTTCGTAATGGAAAACAACATTGAAGAATAAAATTTAGTTTCAATTCACTTGAATAGAAGATAGGATTAAAATCTTTCATCAATTCTTCTTATAATTTTATCTCAAGGTATTTTAATTTTCCCTTCTGCTTTTCCTCAAATCATTACGGAAATAAGGGTGATATGATCATTCAAACTCTGCTCTTTTGGGTTAGTATATCTTTTTCTATTATTTTGAAACAATCTATGAAAGAAACCCTATCATATGCAATTGTCTGATCAAGAGAAATGTTTAGAACTCAACTGATCCAATACAACGACAAGAGAAAGAAATAGGTAAATGCTTATTGTGGCATATTCACTTATCGGGTGGTTAGTTCATAATTCAGCAGGAACGCAGCGTGGCACAATTTATGGGGGGGGGACACCAGTTATCGAATGCATGATTATCTCAGTGTTCTCTGGCCTCACAACAGTTATGACAAATAATACAATAAATCATTGCAATAATGGGAGGAGTTGAACGTTGCCATCATTCCATTCTAAACATACTAATCTATTGCCAGGTTACATACCAATCGACCTAGCCACCACCCTGTATATATCAGAACCAGACCATGTAGATGGCCTACTGTCACAATCCAATTCAGTTTGATGCATCGCTCCAATTCTATTTTCCTGTTCAAATCATGCACTTCATTAAAACACGCATCAACACCTTCGATGAATCACAAGAATAATGTTCGCTCCAACTCGAATAAATGCTTCAGCAAAGTTTGGTGAACAACGAATGGCTCTTCAATCATTCGTATGCAATTATTTATGAACATAGATAGCTATTGTCTATTCTCCATCTCTACTCGTGTTTAGATTCATAGCAGAATAGGATCGCCTGTATCCTGTATAATATTATTTAAGATAGTTAATATTGTAGTACTTTTACTCTTTCTTGAATTTTGTCAAAAATGTTGTAAAAAATAATGTGAAATAAGTTAGTTGCATCAAGAACAATCCCTCAGTTAGGAATAACGCAAATAATTGTCGATGTTTTATTCAAGTGTCAAGAAATTTGCAGTTTTATCTCGGTTTTTTCCTGTAACAATCTAAAGTATTCGAATGATTATCAAACAGAAAAGCGTGTAATAAGCTGCATAAAGTGCAATCTCAGCTTGAAAATAACATTATTGAATTTGAATAACAGTCAATAAACATAAGATTTACACATCTATATTTTTTCAGTAAGTTTATTATGTTTGCAGATATCTAGGTGAATCGTTAACTTTGGAGTACTTCTGTATGAGGAAAGAATATTGTAACATGTACATCAATTCTATTTTGCACTTCAACAATAAATTACGGAGAAATACATTCTTTGTTTCAATATTACAGTGTATGGACAGCTATTTTTCATGAACATGGCCAAAACTGAATAAAATTCGCATTGGAATATGACTGATAAAAAAATATGAATATGGATAAATTATAATATGTATAATCAAAAATCAATTGACAATATTGATAATTCTAAAGCAAATGAATCAATGTTCTTTCGAAAGTCACAAACTTTTCTGATTATCTTTTATTTCAACCATCAGATAATAATTACTGTGCATGAACAGCTAGTTTGCATGAACATGGCCAAAACTGTATGAATTCTCATTGGAATATGACTGATAAAAATATGAATATGAATACATTCATTATATATGTATAATCAAAAATCAATCGACAATATTAATAATTCTAAAACAAATAAATCATTGTCTTTCGAAAGTCACAAACTTTTTTGATTTTCTTTTATTTCATCCATCAGATAATAATTACTGTGAATGAACAGCTAGTTTGCATGAACATGGCCAAAACTGTATGAATTTTCATTGGAATATGACTGATAAAAATATGAATATGACTAAGCTTACATTATATGTATAATCAAAAATTAATCGACAATATTAATAATTATAAAACAAATGAATCAATGTTCTTTTGAAAGTAGGGATGACAATCCCGGGACTGATTTCCAATCCCGGTATTTCGGGATTATCCAATATCAATCCCGGGATCCCGAGGCTGATCCCGGGATTGGCAAAAATCAGTTTAATGCATTTTTAACCAATTGTTCCTCCTCAATTACATGTTCAGTAACAGTGTGTATAGAGGAAAAAGGGCCCATTAAAGAGGGAGAGGCTATTATTAAAATAAAAAATATACTTGGGAATAATATTAAAATTGAACATTCTATTTCTATAAATGTTTTCAAGATTATAGGAGTAACTGTTTTATTTCATGTCCTACCTTAAATTTGCTGTATCCTAGATGATAGTGAGAACTGAGGAAAGCAAGATAACTCATCAGAGTGTTTTTTATGTAGACAAAAGCATTTCTATCCTACATCAGGACGGGATAGAGCCCACACTTTAATTACGTCAAATACTTTAAAGTGAATTGATATCACTTGAATAAACAATATTAATAATAAAATAGAATACTTTTTGTAAGACCGTAACGCCATACCGACCAAACCACTGCGAAGCTGAACCACTACACTATACTAAATGAAATTTCGTAGAGCAACTATAATATTTACTTCAACTAGATATTCTACTTATGATAGAGAAAGAGAAGAGGAGAGGAATAATTAGACAGAGAGTGAATCGTGCTTTTTTATTTCTGATTTCCGAAGTCTTTTCAAAGTTCGGAATGCATTTCAAGGAAATGCCATCAGCACTATTGCAAATATTGCGCCGTCTAGACTGGTAATTGTGGTGCTGTGTAAACAGAAACAAACATAGAGGCATAACAACCAATCAACATCCATTCTGCCAATTATGCGAACTGATAATGCGAATTCTATTAAGTCAGTAAAGAGTAGGCTACAGTATACAATCATTATTATGTATATGCAACTTTAGACTGTGCCTGTAAAATAAATTAGTCAAACACTTAGAACAATAAATTAGTTATAGAAACTCATATTCATCACCATAAATAAATTCCATATTGGATTGTTTTTGGAAAAATGTGATTCACAATTTCAGGTTTCCAATCCCGAAAATCCCGGGATTGACGCTGAAAAATCCCGGGATTGTTAGGTATCAAAAATGGACCGGGATGTCAATCCCCGGGATTGACATCCCTATTTGAAAGTCACAAACTTTTTTGATTATCTTTTATTCCATCCATCAGATAATAATTATTGAACAACCTCCATTGATCCAAATTTATAGCTACAATAACCAAAAAATTCAGTAAATAGATACTTCAATCAACAAAATACTCTGGAGAATCATTCTGTTTTACTGGATACGATTGCACATAGGTATTCCACTCGCACAACGGTAGTTTAGAGTTTGATTCGCACCAGTCTCCAGGAAGCCTGAGGGCCTGGCGAGTGGAAGAGTGAGACCGGAAACCAATAGCTGGCCTAGGAGTTGGTGTAGTCTTCATCAGGTGCTATTAGAATATCGACGATCGGAATCGGACACCTGCTGGTCGGTCTACTATACTTCTCTGCTCTGTCTCAAGACCCAAGGCCCTTGCGACCGTTGACATGCCTATGCCAACCACCAATTGCACATGTCCATAGTGGAGTACATCAAACCTAAAACCACAGACAAAGTTATAATAATTGTTTACTAGTTCCAGTTGGGGTATGATGTATGAAACGCAACTCTTATGAGATATAATTAGAGGAAGGATGTTTATATTTTTGTGAATAACAGACAAAAATATTAATTCAATGACGATATGGTTTAATATATTTATTTATTTATTTATTCACAATTATCACAAAAACGTCAAAATTTGAGTTTCACTCAAATGACAGGTGACATGTCAGTATAATATAATATTAAATTATTCCTATAGCTATCCTATAACTGAATTCAATGTTCTTTGTAATATAAGAATTGGTATGGTATGGTATGGTATGGTATGGTATTGGTATGGTAATAAATGGTAAGGTATTGAGGATAAGAATCATCTATTTACAAAGTCAAAAAATCTACTCTCTAATTAAATCTATACATCAATGTGCACTAACGTATTAGATATTAGTAGATAGTCTAGATTGATAAAATTAATCAGAAAAATTTGTCGTTATTCAAATCAATTAAAATTGAAATTCGGTAGCACTGTAAATAGTTTTCTCAATTAATATCTTCCTGTTTTTTTGAATAGTTGCACTGACTCATTCTTTCTTATTTCTGCTGGGAGTTTATTAAAATATCTCATCCCAGAATAAAAGGGAGTTCTCTCAAATGCTGTGTAGCGATGAATTGGGAAGGCAATTATGTTTCTATTACGAGTGTTGTATTCGTGGTTGTCATTACATAATTGAAACTTGTTAAATACAAAAATATTATTCATAACCTTATAAGCATCGTATAAAAATAAGGTAACCTTGTGATATTCCTCTCCCAAATTTAGATAAGGTAAATAGAGTGACTTGATCAATAATATATTGATATTCACTGGTAGTTCTGTGAACAGTAAACCTCGCGCAGTTACTGTCCATCAGAGTAAATCCAGTCTGTATGTTGTGTCGGTCGGCGAGATATCAGTGTAAAAGCGGCTGATGGCTGTTTGGGTTGGTGTATCAAAAATGCTAACATCAAAAGCTAATCTCCTTCAAGAAATATACTGGCAACAGGTCAGCCCGAGTTCAAAGCAGAGAAAGGTCGAGAGTCAATACTATGTTATTTTAGTTATTAATTGCATGCGTTATTGCATGCAATAGTTCTTTTAATAGTGCATGAAAAATGCATTCAATGAGGCATGCAGTTAATAGTCCACACAGCAGCTGATTTTTTACCAAGTTACATTGAGATATTCATTGCATGCAATATGCAATTAATAATCCACTCGACAGCTGATTTATGATGAATAATATTCTATAGTCTGATTTTTACAGTAATATTGGCGACAGAAGGAGACTCCTTTTCCTTTTGTATTATCCTTAAAATTCAAAACTTCAAAAAAACTCTATATATACGTCGACGCGAAATTCAAAAAGGAACATACTTGTCAAATTTCATGAAAATCAATTGCTGCGTTTCGCCGTAAATAAGGAACATAAATATGAAGATATAAACATAAAAACAAAAAACATATAAACATAAAGAGAAATGCAAAACCGTCGAATTGAATCGTAGACCTCACTTCGCTTGGTCAATAATAATAAAATGATTATTAATACACAGAAAAACTCTATTATTCACCACCATATGTGTGGTATGAAAACATAAGATTGGAATAGTAAGAGATAATGAGAGATAGAATACATAAAGAGAAATAGTATTCGAGAGAGAGAGAGAGAGAGAGAAAAAGATTGGTGAAATCGAGTAGGGCCCGAACAAAAGAAAGTAGGCTTTGGTGGAAAGCTATAACAGTGTGGTGTGTAGGGCTTAAAAGGGCGGAGGTTGGGCAGGGAGGGTTCTGCAACAATTAAAGAAGGCTAAACGTGCAAGTAGAATTGGAAGTCAAACTAACCACCATCAGCCGAGTCGAGCACTTGAAACTAATGAAAGTGACCAACGAATAGGACTGATGGGAGTCGGCCCTGGTGTAATGATACGGTAAATAAAGCCGAATTAGTTTAATTTCGGAGCGGCCGAAAATAACACAATACTGAATTCCCGGCCCAGTGCAGTACTGCACTGAAAACAGAGCTCTTTCTCCTACTCCCCCGAGACAAGCGCCGGCTTTTCTATTGTTTCGTCTACCCCATTCAATTTCCCAGCTTTTTGCTTACTTTCCGATTTTCGCACAACTGGACGGACGGTCACATTCCACTCTCCAAAAGGAGTTTGCCACTTCTCAACAATCTGCAACAATATTCTCTAAATCCAATGATCATATTCTAACAGAAAGCTTATATTACCAGTGATTCAGTTACTACATTACAATATCACAAGCTTACCAGTGATTTAGTTGTTCACTTGTTGTATTTTTGCAATTTTGGCAACAAACGAGCTTGGAAATATCGTCATAACATAAATCTTGAGTAGTGAGTACCTATAAGACTGTTCAAGTACTAGAAGAGTTTTTATATTTTGGAATTATACAAGAATAATCATTGAGAGAGTCCTTATTCTAATCCAATTCTAATTCCAAACCATTTCTCCTAAACAAATTTGAAATTGGTTAACGATTGAAATTATTGTTTTCCACATAAATAAATTTCTAAATAGTTGGTCTCTAAACCAATTCTTCTAATTACATTTAATTTTTCGTGAATTGCGAGTAATCTATGGAATGGAGAAAGTATTTTCTTAATAACAAATAAATCTATGGAATACCGAAGTATTATATGACTATTTACATAATTGATAACTGGAGATGACATTTTCACACATATGAAATGATGAGAATGGATCTTGAAGAAATAATAGAGGAGAAATCTGAGTAAAAACTGAATTGTTAAAGAACTAGAAACAATTGCAACAAATGTATGAGAATTATTGTAATTTAAATACCAAATTAATTAATTGTTACGATACTTGAGGGTTTGTTAAAAAAAGGAAGTTGTTTAAGTATAGAGAAACTCCTGAATTCCAGAGAAATGATCAAAATTCACAGAAATCTTCAAATATGCAACAGGAATAAAATTAATCAACAATCCAGAAGTGTTTCGAATAATGCACTATGAAAACTTTAGAGAAAGTGAGGCACTAGACATTGATGTCTTAGAAATGTTTTGGGAAATAGTTTGTTGTTCAGGATAATCTTATTCAATCTAGAACCAAAGAGATTGAAAACTTCCTTCATGTGATTTATCTCAAGTTCCATTCCAAACACTAGAAGTTTGGTTGATAAATATTGATATACCATTGAATTATTCGATTGAACCTCTCATTTCTCTTCAAGTAGAATCACTGTTTAATGAATGGTTGAGAATCAGCTTTTGGTAAGAATTAGCCAATCGGAGGAAATTGTGAGTGTCACGTGGGCGAGCAATAAGTGAATGTGAAAACGGTTATTGTCTCAGAATCTGTTCCTGTCAATTTTGGTTCACGAAATTCATGAATCATTCAGCAACTAACAAGGTGAACTCTTATTAATTCAAGTTCCCAATAATTATCAAGTACGTTTCAGGATAAGCATTAGAAAGTAGATTGGTTCATATCTCAAGATCGATCTATCAATACGAGTTCATAAAGAATATCCCACACTCCGAAATAACAGTCAGTGGCTGACACGATAATAGAGTGAGTGGTGTTTGGTAAGCTGTTACCGGTGTGAGATGTTTGTCAATGCAGCATCAGTAGTTTGAACGAGATTCGAACATGTCTGAATAGGAAAGGCTCATTCTAAAATAAAAGGATTTGAATGAAGGGAAAGGGGGTGTCATCGATCTCGAATGCTGACGAAATAATGGGTGGATGGAGATGTCGAGGACAAAGGGTCTACCTGCTAGGGCGGAAACAACCCATCAGACTTGACCGAGTCTCTCACCTACGTAAGAAAGCCCTTTGTATCCGCAGACTCCGTTCGCGGGCTAAGGGCTAGAAAAAACCGGATACTTTTAATTCATTTACATCCTCTTTTCCAGAAGAATAATTTGATGGATTTGAATAAGAACCGAAAAAGGGATAACGGAAACTGAGGAAAGTAATAATCGACGGGAGGAACTGAGTTTCGGTTCCCGAGGGTTCGGGTCCCGATCTGAATGTTTTCAGCCGTTGCAATTGCGATATCCGGCCATGTTATTCCGATTGAAGATGCAGCGTTGACACTGATAATATAATAATCACATGACAGGATGTCTGGTATATATAATGCATCGCAACATACTGTAATGGGATCACTATATCCGTTGCACTGTTCAACAACTTTGAAAATTGTAAAGATTTTTGTAGCAACTGTATCTAACCAACTGAACTGACTTTATCAGTTATTGGTTTGGGTTTGGATTTTATGAAATTCCCAGAATATTCAACATTTTGAAACATGAAAGTCATAAAAGTTAAATGTGCAAGAGAAAGGTCTAAGTAATTCTTTATCCTGATTTTAATATAAAGTTTAAAACTATGTAACCATTGTCAAAAACTGTGTAGTATGTGGACTATGCAACCATCGTCAATTATTAAATGACAAAATGGCACTCTATCAATCAGGAATATTATGTGCAGAAAAGTACAGATTTTGAATCGTTATTCATTAGGAAAGATGTTTCAGAAAATGAACTTCTGATGCAGGATGTTTTTGAAAAAATTGAACTTCTCTGGAATATACTCCAGGAAACGAAAATGTGTAAGAGCTCATAAGCTGTGTATTTTGTATAGATTTTCTATATAAATATGAATTCAGTCTCAAATTTGGAATTTTAAATTTTTTATCATCATCCCTCTCATTACCACCCAAGCACAAGTTTAGAAATGATTTGGTTGTCAAAACTCAGCAAATAATATTTCTATTAACTAATATGTTTGTATGAATCCCATTCATGGAAGAAGGAGAGATAACACTTGAAAAATCGTTATTAGTATTTGACATGAGAAGTTTGATAGTTTTTGTTGCATTGAGAAAGACCAAATTTATAAGTCGAAAGAAAGGTAATTCACGAGATCAATCCAGTAGTTGAACAGTTTACTAATCACGTGATGTACAAAGATAACTCAGGCTAGCTTCGCTTCACGTGGATAGCTGTAAAAGCAACCAGCATCCAACTATTCTAACTGGATGTTTGAAGACATCAGATGATGTCATGTGGATATGCATTGTGATAAGAAGCCATGGATTTGTAGTTCTTGTCGATCTATCTTGAAATCACCATAACTTGTTTCATTGATATTCTACGTATTTCGATATTTTCGTATTTCCTATAACAAAAAACATTATGTGAAAAAGAAGTTTAATTGAAAATTATGTTAATTTTCCGTTAATTCGATTGATTCATTCATAGGCCTACATTCTAATACAACTTGAACATATGTGAGCTATGTTTTCAACTAAAACATAAATTTCTAACCAAATAAAATTTTCCCAAATAATCCAAGCAATATTTTCAACCATCTACATGGGATGTGCTGTGCAACGCACAAGTGGATATCAGTGCTCTCTGTAGTGAGATTCACATCAAATTGTCAACATTATTTGAATGGGAAGTAATGATGATGTCATTTAGATGGAATACTGACTGTTTAAAGTGAATCTGACTGTAAGTAAAACACACCGAATTCGAAATTGTGCTGGAATATCGCCTGATATTTCCCATACATTTTCTCCAGTTGAGCGATGGAAGCTGGAGCATTCAGCGGCGATTGTTATGTTTCGGCAGAGGTTAATTAAATACGCTCCTTCCTTTGATCGGGCACATTTAATTCCACGATAATTCCACTTTGGCAATGCTTTCCACCATTGTTCGGCGGTTGGAAAGAGAGCGAAAAGAATCTGACAGCACGTTATAATAGTAATAATAAAACCAACAGTCACTAGCATGACGATTATAAAATCTTTTTGTGGCAGGAATTAACGGTGCAAATATCATCATACCTATTTCCTTATGAAGTTCTCAGCACTATTGTTCTGCTCTCTTTTATTTTTAACGGTTATTGGTACAGTATAATTCTCTACGCGCATTGAACGTTGGTTTATGTCTTCCAGAGAAACAGACGCAGAGAATAGAAGAGGAAAGTGAGAATGAAGAAGAGAGAGAGAGGATGAATGCCGATTTTACGTCCGGTGAAAATCCGTAAATTTTGAAACATCGTGGAAAGTAGCAAATCCTACCAACTAACTGTTCATTTTGACAACAATCTCTGCCAAAAACTATGTTGTAAATCTAATTTCTCCGCATAGCCATATTATATTTTTATATTATATCATAATGGAATAGTCGTTTGATATGATAATGCATCTTCAACACAGTATTTAGTTCATCCTTTTAAATTCCACCTGTGATTATTGTAAAGAAGAATTTAGAATTTAAATTTTGCTGAATAATCACCTTTGGTCTTGTTGTAACCACGATTAGATAAATAATGATGATAATTATTATTTTGAACAAAGCCCTTCGAGTTGGTGTAGTGCTAGTGAAGTGAACAAAGTCGATTAAATACAAATGTAGTGAAACAATTTAAAGCGGTGCAACTATTGATTGAAACTGTAGGCTTCACTGGAAGACTTTAGCACTAAAACATGATATTTCACGATAAGAAATAAGAGAACAAAATTCATGGTTAGTCCTAGTGACTAGTTTTAATAGGAATAATAATAAAAAATAATATCTTATTAAAATTAATATTTTACATAAACATTTTTTTACAGTAATCACTTACTTTTTTCCTATATTCTATTTAATGAATATCTTAGTTGTAATTCTATAAAATGAATATAATAATAATAATTCGTTTATTCCACTGCATTTTTACAATTGGTAATACAAATACATACATTAAGCATAATGAATGAACATTACAATTGGTAACACAAATACATACCTAAGCATAATGATTGAATATAGATAATAATTTTAAGCATGTAACAGAAAAAACCACAGTGCATCCCTCTTTAGGCTAAACCTGTGTTGAGGGATGTCTCGCTCTCTAGTTGAGTCAACTTAATTATAATACAATAACAATTTTGAGGTATCAAACAATAAAGTAAATTTTATACAATAATCAGTGTGCTTTTCACAAGATGGGATTATGAATCTTTAACAATAGATTACTCAGAAAAAAAACAAGCCTAGATTTGAATGAAGATAGCAAAAAAAGTTTTTAAATAATAAAATATGAATAAAATAGAATCATGAATATTTTTGTAGGGTATTTTCTCGCTTATATTCTGTTTAATGGATGATATCTTAGTTATAATTCAATGAAATGAGTCATAATCATGAATGAAACTAAGTAAATGTGTTGTCAACCACTATTGAATACAACTCTGATGTTAATGTCATATCGGTTCAAAGTTTCCTAATTAATTCCTATTAGAAATACAGTTATTGTTAGAAGGTAGGAAGAGAGTAGAGCAATATCAAATTGAAGTATAGGTGCTCTCCAGAATGTGCCTTTGCTAGTCGACGCACAATAATTGTAGCAAAGTGCTACAAACCCTGGGTGATAGTATTTTTCTGGTGGAAACCACAAACGGTGTCAGATAAAAGATAAAGAATGTCGTTAATGGTGATTTGGGGTGCAAGGAAGCGCCCTTGCTGTTGCTTTTAGAGGTTTATCCTTTCTTGGAAGGCGAACAGACAAGAAAAAAAAACAAGAAAGTCGATAATTCCAACCCCGTACGTACAGGAAGAGGTATAAGAGTTATGCTAATCTGTTCCTCCCCCATTACACCGCCGTACTGACAATAACACTACAGAGAAGGGTGAATGAGAATTCTTCCAAGTGCGAACCTCCTTAGGCTTGTTTTGTGTGCAACCAATACGTTTTTTCTGACGGAATAATTTTGCTATTGAATTGTCAGTGCTCATTTGGAATACTCCTCTGTTAAGTATTACAACTGTTGCAGATATGTCGACGGATAATAATAATTTCAAACACCCAAGAAAAATGAATAAAAATGTGGCACAGAATACAATTCAAATAATTAAAATACAACCAAACTTCTATTTACTACAAGACAGAGACAGTGTACTCGCATTTATCCAATATACAATTACATCACGATTTGACTACCCTATTATTTTTTAATAGAATAATAAAATTTTAATCGGCTGAAGTATGAGAGTTGTAAGGCCTATTGACGGCTTAAATCATATATTCAGACTCCCAACCAATATAAGCCATAGGATTATTATTACTATCTCCAACTACGTTATATTCATCAAAATCATATTTTTGATAATACAATGGAAAGATAATTGCATAGAAATTTTTCTCCAAAAACAGGAGATAGACAAAATTGTTCAGTTAACAGTGTCATTAGTAAACATCTTCTCATTCAAATTTCTGTGTTATTGAAGGGGATGTTGTGATGTATGTCCATATCCATTGAAAACTACTTCTTGATATTGTTAAAAACCACAAATTCGTTGACACAATTTAAGATAGTTTCGGTTTTTTCTTGTAACGGTAATAAGTCAACGTATTTCAAGTGATGTCAGTTCCTAGGACAAATGTCTACAAAAATGACTAGATATACTCTATGTTATATTTTGTTTTGGACAGTTGTCATCTCATTCCAATCAACGTATAGATGCATCTGAGTCTTTTTCCAGGAATAATGCCCACAAGAAAAACTTTTTTCAGTAGTTAACCATAATACTAGTAGTTCTGTGAACAGTAGACCTCACGCAGTATTCTCATCCACAAGTACCTGATTGAAACTATAGACATTATGGAAATACAGCAATAGACTGGCTTCTCCACACATCTGTGTAATCACTTGCCAGCTGATTCATGATGAATAATTCTATAGTCTGATTTTCACTCTAATATTGGCGTATGAAGGAGGCTCCTTTTTCCTTAAATTATCCTTGAAATGCAAAATTTCCAAAAACCTTGTATATACGTCGACGCGCAATTAAAAAAGGAACATACCCTGTCAAATTTAATGGAAATCTATTACCGCGTTTCGCCGTAAATGCGCAACATATAAACATATAAACATTTAAACATTAAGAGAAATGCCAAACCGTCGACTTGAATCTTAGACCTCACTTCGCTCGGTCAATAATTATCTACTATTATATTTTGTTTTGGTCGGTAGTCAACATATTTCAATCGAAGTATAGTTGCAACTTAGTCTGTTCCTCGGTGCAAACATCTACGAGAATATCTAGAAATACCTAGGAATTATTCATTTTTTGACATACATACTATACTGCAAGTCCCTTTTTTCGTTTTGTGATCCCAATTAGTTTTGGATGATACTGTAGCAGCAAGTGAAGTGAGTCTTGGAGCAGTGTTGAGATTGGAGCCACACATACACACGATCTTGTAACTGACAGAGATGACAGTGTCAAGGACTATTTGCGAAGCAGGCTTATGCCTTCAGGTGAGATCGAACAGTGTTGTCGTCAGACGAACGACTCTCGAGAGAAAAAATAATAGGAAACGCTGAGGAGTCCAGAGTGCATCGTGGAGAAGGGCCTAATCAGGACGGACGACTCTCGACCCTCGACGACTGTTCTCTCATTAGTAAGACGACGTCTTCAAGAGGCGCACTGCTCGCTGTTGAGACGCCGGCACTAATGACTAGCATAGGAGGACAAATGAATGTTGTGATGGCAAATACGCCCACGGCCACAACGCAACGCAAGCCTTTGTCCTCCCACTGTCTTCAGACACTTCACACATTAACCTCCCACCCGTCCGCGACCTATTGGAAATCAATCAGTTCAAAAAAATAATTCTTATCATTATCAATCTTATATTCTAATCTTAACATTATCAATCACAATCATTTTTTCTTAGAAAAGGATACAATAGGTTCTTTTGAACAACAAATATATAAAATTAAATAAAAATACTAAAAAATTGTTGTTAAGCACTACATATTTTAGAAATATTCGAAATTTGTGGTTTTGACAATTTCCAGTCTTGAATGAAAAAGACTAAGAAATTGTCAAAAAACCACTGATTTATTGATAATTAGAAAGACCGGTTTTGATTATTACACCATTGTCAATCTCTGATAAACAGTTTATCAGAGATTGACAATGGTGTAATAACCGAAACCGGTCTTTCTAATTATCAATAAATCAGTGGTTTTTTGACAATTTCTTAGTCTTTTTCATTCAATATGAATAATTACCACAATATCAACTTCTCAACTACACAAAAAATTTCTAGTCTCTTTATTCAATATGAATAATTACCACAATATCAACTTCACAACTACACAGAAAATTAAGTATAAACATATACTTAATCTTGTCAAGTAGCTTAGATTCAAAGAAAAGTGATCTATAAAGATTAAATAGCACAGAGACACATGAAGCCATGTCAGACAACATAACACAATATAAGATTACATGAAAAAACCATAAGGTTACATAAAACAGCATCAGATAACACGCAACAATATTGGCATATCAAAACTAGATTACTAAATGACTGATTTTTTGGACTCAAATTATTCACTGTTGATTTTTCCCAAGAGATAATGCTCAGCTTTTAATAATTATTCTAAGTTGAGAACTATGCATTCGATTTGTATTTGTTTATATTATGTTTAATACTTATGAGTCGTCTATGTATAATTACAAAATAAATTTAGTTGAAGAACAAATTTCAACAATAAGAACAAAAAAAATATTTTGAATTTTCCTACAAGTCTATGCCTTTGTGTGTAGAGGTTAAATCTCTATCATAACATGTTAGACTCACATGACAAAGCAATGCCCTTCTAAAGATAAACTGATGTCTTCATATAATAATATTCAACTATTCTTGATTTTGAAAAAAAAAAACTCATATCAAGACTCGTATCATCTGTTGAGAGGGAAGAACCTACAGATGTAAAATAGCTCCATGAAGAACTAGAATATAGTCAACTGTCACATGTATTACAAATCTTGTAAACATGGACATAGGCAGATAAACACAATACTGAATTCCTACGTTTAATAAGCACAAGTTTCTTTCAAATTACATAAATTTCATGAGGTGGTTGATATTATGATTCGACACAGAAGTATTTAAAAACTTCTGTAGACACTTTTATGACAGTTTGCGTCCAGATCTTAGTACGTTTGTAGCAAACAAGCTTCATGAACTTTTGTTTGTTATAAATTGTTTGTTATTGTTCGTACATGAGTACAGTACAGTACAGTACAGTACATGATTGAGTTTGTAAATTCATTTTTTTTGTGCATGAGTACAGTATTAACAAAAGGAATAGCTGATTCAACAAGAAGTATCAGAATTTGGATTACATTATTTTTCAACATATAATTGAAACTACCGTACCTGTTCCATTCACCCGAAATATAGTTCCGGATGAATGAACCAACAATACTCCCATGGGAGTATTTGAGAACACTGCAATGTTTATGAATGAACGATTCATGCGCAAGCAGTGGCATTTGAGCTGTTATCAATGAAGAGCGAGTTGGTAACGGAGGAGTTACTCATTTTTCGTAGCTCTACGTTGTCGTTTCCGGCTGTGAAACTATAGAGAAAAGGTGAATCGAGATTTGCCGGATTAAATGTTGACAACGGTAGAGAAATGATGGGTGAGACGAGGGGGGGGAGGGAGAGTCAAACTCTGATCGTGACCTTCCTAGCAAGAGGAGTCCAGGCAAAAGGACACAGTCATTGCGATTGGCTTCCATTATTTTGTCATTTGCTATGATTGCAGCCCCCTGCTCCCTCGCAGGCTTCCTCTTTAATAGTCCTTCGACAGAAAAAGGTCCATCAGACACTTGTCACGACCTCTTTGTGCCTTCATCTTACTTCCCTCCTTCTCCTCACCCATCTCCTTCCGATTCTGGAAGTCATCCGCTGTAGGCCTGCTTTCCTCTTAAATTATTGTTTCTTGTGATCGTCTCACAGTCCCGAAACTCTCACGGCTCGCATTTGACTGCTCGTCTCAGGTACCAACAAGTGACTACTATTTACTTTGTCGTTCGATAAATTCATCCATTTCCAGACCAGACCCAGCATTTTGTGGAGGATGACAACCTAGAAATGACAGAGTTCATTATACCTTTCACTGGTAGACGCCATAAATTACAGAAAAAAATCGGTGGGCTAGTCTTATTGTTTGTCAACTTAATGCTTTGATGTCCTGAGATAGAGACAAGGCCACACTATTCGAGTTTTCATCTGCATTGATGTGAATAGTTTTCAAACTTGAAACTATGAATGTTCATATGCGTTCACATACTCATCCTCAAAATGTTAGCCCAAAATCGTTGTTAACCCTTCTACTACCAAGCGGAGTAATTGGACTACCTCAACCCACATTTTGTCCATTTTTTCGTAGATAATGTTGATGTATTTCATTGAAACCTTGAGTACTTGTTAAAAATATATCACTTTACTTGTTTTTTCTCATAAAATAATTTCATTCCTCTTATTTTTGAAATTATTAGCAGATTTATCCTTGGGGTAAATCTATTACCCCGCTTGGTATTCCATGTCATGCAATTTTTTGGTATATTTCATCCATCATCATAAGAATACATTAGATATAATTTAATGTTCAATTTTTATTTTTTTGCCAAACCTGATTCATAATGATCACTTAAAATCTAAATTTGAAAAAATTGCCTCTGTATAGCCATAATTCAATCATTTGACAACATTTCCCCTACATCTACATGATAGAATGCTCAATTTTTTTGTCCTATTATTAAAAAAATATTTTTCAACAAAAGAAATTTATTTTGAATTATATAAATAGCTTTTGTAATGCATTTGATCTATGAATTAATGGAAAAGAATATGGAACCTTTGAGTTTGGCAGGACCCTCAACTGTTTGTATTGTGAATAAAGAATTTTGTGAATAAAAAAATAATTATATAAAACAGAAATCTTGTTCGGGTAACCCAGTTACCCCACTTGGTATTTCGTGTATGATAAAAACGTTGGTAGTAGAAGAGTAATGTAAGCATAAATAGGTTTAATTTTACACATTTTCAACTACTTGTTAACTATTGAAAACCTTCAGTTAAATAAAACTCATTACCCATACTGTTTACTTCTAGAAGAGAGGAGAGTTCATAAAACTATTCAAGATTTTCTTTTGTTTATCCTAACTTATGAGATAATTTCCGATTCAATACTCTTATATACACATTTGTTAACTTATTAACTATCAAAAAACTTTAGTTGAGTAAAACTCATTAGCGTAAAACATATTATTAGATTAACCAGAAACATAAAAAATTTAAAATCAAGTTAGATAATGAACGTGGTGAATTATTTGAACCATTATGAGTGCAACTTAGTGTGAAGTGAAAACTGAATATCAGTGGAATAATAAGTAGACTAAACTTTTTCTGTAATTCGGTGAATGGATATACTAATATTATATTATAATATAGATTTTTGAAAGATTATTATTACGAGATTTCTCTCCTCATGTTCCTAATTTGAACTCCAACCTCTCATCTCTTCCACACAATTGTAGTTGAGTGAATATCGAAATGAATACAACACTATTGTTGATGAATAATTTACAAGAAGGTTATTCAATGATTAAATGATTGGAAAGTAATTTGCCTGTCATTCAAGGATAACAATAAACACTTTTTTATGTATTTGAACACGACATGCAGTCGATTATTAAGTAAATATTAAAAACTTTTACTTACTGACTGGAGTACTTTCAATCGTCTAGCGATCATTTTCAACAGTGTAGACATACATTCAAAACTTTGAAAACAAACACATCCTCAATAGTGAAATATCAAAGAAGATAGTTTTCTGGTATAGATACGTAGTGATGATGTCACTCTTCAAGGGAAACCAGAGACAATGTGAAGTTCTCCGTAAACACATCAACAAGTTCAACAACAAAATACAATTCACTTGTGAATATGAACAAAACAACTCTATAAACTTCCTCGATCTATCAATCACAAAAAATCCAGACCAAAAACTCAGCTTTAACATTTACAGGAAACCAACCACAACAGACACACTAATCCACAACTCCTCCAACCACCCAACACAGCACAAACATGCAGCATTCAGATCCATGCTCCATAGACTCAACAAAATACCCTTATCACCAGAAAACTACAAAAATGAGCTCAACACAATAAAATACCTAGCACAGAGTAATGGATATGACCCAAACATAATAGATAAACTAAACAAAAAAACAAAAGCAAAATCATATAAGCAAGAAACCAATCCAACAAATGAGAGAAAACACTTCATAGCACTAACATATATCAATAGTCAATCTAATAAAATTGCCAGAATTTTTAAAAAAGCAGGCTACAAGGTAGCTTCCAAAACCAAAAATAAGCTAATGGCCACCCTCACCCCCAAAACCACCGACAAACACAACCTCCCTGGGGTATATAAGCTAAAATGTAGCGATTGTGATATTCTATATTGGCAGAAGTGGACGATCATTCAAACTTAGATTTAAAGAACATATCAACGCACTTAAAACCAAAACAGAATCAGCTTTTGCAACACATTTAAATGAAACCGGGCACTCCTACACAAACATAGATACCAACCTTACAATATTGAAAGTAAAAAGAAATGGACATGAATTAAATACAACAGAACAGTTTGAAATTTATGAAGCCACCATCCTAGACAGTAACAACATACTAAATGTACAGCTGAATTTCAAATCCAACAAACTTTTTGATCACAGAATAAACACCACAAATCTTCCTAACCATCAAAACATTTCCGGTCTACACTGTTGAAAATGATCGCTAGACAATTGAAAGTACTCCAGTCAGTAAATAAAAGTTTTTAATATTTACTTAATAATCGACTGCATGTCATGTTCAAATACATAAAAAAAGTGCGTTTATACAAAGCAGCTCGGAATGGATCAAGAAACCATATATATATGTCAAGAAACCGATAACAATATATTTTGTCAATATCACTACCTCGTGGCTAGTAACCGACAAAAAAGTGAGTTTATCCATCTCTTATTATTATTATTATCATCATCATCACCAACATCATCATCATCACCATTACCATCATCATCATAATCATCATCAAAATTTGCCACATAACCGACGCACAAGCGTTGCAAAAGAGTAGCCGAAAGATTGGAGATTGGAGAAACATCAGCTCCAAATCCATAACTACTTTTGAAATTTATCAATTTTATTATTGTGTGTGAGATTGTGGTGATAATATGAATTGTTAAGTAAATTCTTGTAAAAATAACGTTCACTGATATATATAAGATTATATTTTTGATTTTACATGTTTTGTATATGGTACCTTGTCAAGCACCATCTAAGCTTAAGGTTCGCTTAAGGTAGCTTATTTATTCAATAAACGTTTTTTCTATTCTATTCCTCTTCAAATATTAATTTGGATAATTGGAACAGATAGAATAATTGACCGAACGTGGATTGGTAGAGAATTTTAGAAATTAAGCATCATTCTCAGCAAATATTTCAAGTTCTTAAAGAACATGTGATATCCACTCAACCTTGAAATACAGTGTTATCCAACGAGCTTCCCAACTTGAACCAAATTCCTCTTCTCAATGCAACCACAAAGTGGCGCTTGCCGGAAAATGTATTCCTGTTGAAACATTGCGGTGGAAAAGAGAAAAGTGGAATCAATTTTTGCACCTCGAAAATCTTGAAGCAGGTCCCGCTGTGCGGCCGCATTCCCTTCTGGAGATCCATTATTCACCGAAAGAAAAGTTCTCTAATCGATGTGCATTCTCCCTTGCCGAGAATCAGGAAGGTTGGCTGGTGCCATTGTGGGGGGGGGGGGTAGACTGAGGCAGCTTTGCGTTGGTCGTTCGAACCATACGGGTATTCGAACCTTCACGGCCGGGAAAACCTTTAATAAGTAATAAGAAGGAGAAACGTCATCTCCATATTTTTGCGGCATTGAGGGCGCTTCTTCCTAATCCGAGATATCTCCTTTTCTCTCTGACCCCCTCTCCAACACACCCCCACATCGCTCTCTCTCACACACTCTATACCACCGATTCTCAAAGCAAGCTCTGTGCAGGTTCGTATCTCTCTGGCAAAATAGCTCTTCCGATGCGGATTCTTCAATTACATTTCTCCTCCTTCCATTTCGGATTCGAAACCACCTGACTTCTTTCACAGAGCTTTGGTAGGGACCAGCTCAGATGCCATATTGGCTCTTGAAAAGGGTTTATCTCAGTATGAATAATAATTATGATTATACAATCACATTAACACTCAAGTATCAAACACAAATTATATTTGAGTTCAACAAAGTCAATCTTTCTCTATCATAAAGTATTGTTTCATCACACACAAGTAGAATTTTCTTTGTTACATCTATGGTACACATTTAATATAAATGTTTCAAACTTATATCATCATATTCTCTTATTCGCTATTCGATATTATTCCACAGAATGATGAAATTTATTGATAGATTCAAATAAAAATTTCATCTACATTGAAGAAATGCAATAGCATCACTCTTATTCGAATGGTTTAATGATTAAATTTTGATAGAACGAATGTTTCTTCATTAGTTGAATGAGGTAGCACATAGAACATTATGACAGTTCTCTTTGAAATTATAGTTTCTGTTAGTGATACATATTATAGAAGTAAATGGAATAATATTGTTTCTTGGTTGAATCAAATCTTGCGACTATATGGCATTCTATTTATATTTTTAATGATGATTATATCATATTATAAAGAGTTTGTAATATTAATTGAATATTCTCAATTGGCAATATATTAAATTGAATTGAAATAATATAGTAAAATTTTAGCCCCAAACACTCCTCCCTGTGAAGTAATCTTAAATTCACAAAATCTGAGACGGGGTACTCTGATCGCTGCCCATTTGTGTAATAGAGTTAATTATGGCAGCAACCATCCATAGTACGTGTTACAAGCTCCAACCGAATTATGGCAACTTGCAGTAGGTACAGCTCCTGTTCTCGATTAGGGCAAATTAGTTGATTAACAGGACTGCTCCTCCTCGCCTCCTCGGAGGAGATGGCCACCGCCCTCAGTCCTCCTCAAATCTAATAACTCGCTCATTTCTTCGACGACACGACGCCAATTATCATTTCTGCGTCTCGGTGTCAATTTGCGGCTCTAATTCGTAATCTTGGTTCTCCTGCAATCGTTTTCGTAATTCCGGAGACATTTTATTAGCGACTAATAAATGAGTGGATGGTGACGCCATCTTGTATTGACAGAGTGGAAGGATGTCTTCACTCTCAATACACAAAGGTTTCGACATCACTGTGTTATGAAAACCTGTGGCACAATGTTTGGTGCAATAAGCGAATGGATTCCAGCATTAGATCATCTGCATGAATCGATTATTAGGATTCTTAGTTGCCCTCGAATCAGTTCCCTGATTAATGTAGGGAATGTTGAGATAAATAATGAATTGATTTGTATTTATACCTGAAATGTGGATATACCTGAGAGTACCTGTTGATTGAGACATGACAACCTGACAACATGTACCTGACTAGAGGTATGGATTGATGAATCCCATCAGTAATAAAATAAATTTTATTAATTTTCTATATCGCTGCTTAAAATTACGAAAGGCTTTAAAGTAGGCTTATAGAAAGACCATCATTCCATATACATTTTAATCACTTTTATGAAATGTTTCTCTCTAGGAGAATATTTCATACTTTAAACGGATATAATTTTTGAGCGATTGCGAGGGGAAAACAAACTTCAAAGTTAACTTTGAAATTATTACAAAAGAATCTTTCAAAAGAGTCCAGGATTCTTTGGGTTTAAGATTGGAATGTTTGGTTCACTACAAGCAATGAGTGTGTGTTTTAGGGGTCCAAAAAGGTATGAGGGGAGGGAGCAGGGAAAGAGGGAGGAGGAGGATAGGGAAAGAAAAAGCAAATGAGAGAAGGTGGAGGGGGAGAAGGAGGAGGAGGATGAAGAGGAGTGAAGTATGAGGTTGAGGAAAAGGAGGTGGTAATGGTGAGGGGCGATAGAGGGGGAAGGAGAGTGTTGATGACGGTGAGTAAAAGGAGTGGAAAAAGGAGGAGGAGAAGAAGAAAAAGAAGGATGAGGAGGAATAGTAGGATAGGAAGGAGGAAGAGAAGGAGGAGTAGGAGTGAGAGGAGTTTGAGGAGGCTGTGATGATGGAGGAGGAGGAGGTTGATCACGTTAGTAAAGAAGTGAACGCGCTCCGATAAGTTGGGTATATTGTGCCCTGGGTTTGAGAGGAGGAGATGGCTTAGGCAAAGAGTGGTAGCAGGTCCATTACGAACCGCATCGCTTTGGCAATAATTAATGAAGTGACCTCTGGCTGTAGGTGATGCAGTAATTAGTGTCGGTTCACAATGGCGTCGTACTGAGGTCGTCGCCGACAATGGGTCCGGGGTTCGAGCCCTTCCGGTCAGCCTAATCGCTTGCTTTCTTTCAGCGAAACCCTTTCTTGGACGCCCTTCCTTCGCATACCTAACATTTCCGATATCGCTACCGTTCTCTTATTGTTCGCTTTATATGTAAATGTATTCTGGATGTAATCGGGACCACTATACGCCGGACCCAACAATATTGAAATCGCCCTTATTAGTAATACTCCATCTTCATTTTTTCCACTTGCCTCCCGCGCATTGTCTCTGTGCACACAATGGATGCTAACAATCGCTATTCATTAGAAGATAAGAAAGCGTAATCCTTTTGAGGCAAATGGTCATAACAGGTAAGTTACCTAATAGAAGCAGATATTCAAATGAAACACTACAATATGTGGTAGCGAGAAATTTGTTTGCAATCACTAAGGAATAAGAAGCGACACGAGCTCTTGTTAGCAGATAGCAAAAATTTTACAATTCGTGTTGCTTCTTATAACTACTCTTCTATAGAGTAGTAGGCTAGCTATTTAGTATAGATAACATCCACGAAAAGAAGCTTGGAGTTCCTAGGCGCCATACTGAACACACTAAACATAGGCCTACTAAACACACATGGCGACTGTTTCGTGAAAATCCTGCAATTCCAAGGAATCTGGTCACAGCATACATAATAATGTATTAAATAGTTCATAAAATAGGTTTGGTTAGCTACTTATTATAAACCATAGGATTTTTAGTGTTTCATTATTGATGTGATGAAAGAGGCCCATGTAAGTAAATATCGAGGCCTGCGACCCGCTCAAATCCATCTGTTGACAAAAATATTTTCTCTCAATTCATGGATTTATTTATAATGATTGTTCCAATTCTATGGACTAAATTTTAGTAAAGTGAAATCATAACCCTATTTTGGACTTTTAAATTGTTACCTCTAAATGTGTCTAAATTTGGGAGAGAAATAGTACAAGGAGTATCCTTAGTTTTTCTCTCCCAGTCAGTGCTTCTTTGTAAAAAATATAAATAAATAAATAAAATGAATTCATATACTGATCAAAGACTAAACAGTCAATTTCCAGGGTATTATGTTTGTAAATATTCATCGCTGGGGGAAATAAATTAATTTATCTATAAATTATTCATTCAACTATATAATATTTTTTACTACCAGACTAAAAATAACATTCCACATTCAAATCAATTTTATCATTATGATCCAATTTTTGTTACATTGGAACAGTTTTTATATTTCTAAACTTAGGCAGATCTGATATGATATCAATCACTAATCAAAACTTCGATCTGCTAGCACCGCCTGGTTCTTGGGTTCGAATCCCGCTTTGCTATGGACGTTTCATCATCTCATCAATTCACCAACGCACTTTCCATTACCCACACACAAGCAAGTAGCTCATGTGGGCATCATCCCCAATAAAAATGAAATCGCAGCCTTTATTATCAATTTTCATTCGTATAACTATAGCCTATCGATATTTTTTTCTCAGAATATTCTCATTCTAGATTTATGCTCCATAACTGATTATCTCTATTCGAACAAATAGATTGTATAGTAGGGGTTAAAATGCTACATAATTATTCGAAAAATATATTGTGAAAAATGTTAATCGTTAATATATTTTAATTTACTCAAACGTAGCCTATATATTCAGGGCTACTTTTTTAATTTTTCAGTTGTAAACATGTTCTTTGATTTGTAATTTTATGTTGAATAGTTGTTTGTATAACTGAAGTGAAAAATACCACTTTTTCTCCCTGAGGGGAAAGATTGATGCCCGAGGTGAAGCCGAGAGCAACAATTTCCCTGAGGGAGAAAAAGTTTTTACAAGGTTACTATGGTATTATTCTGCACCTATTTAATTTTTTTTTATTTGTCATTTCATATTAAAAAGTTTTCAAAATGGTACTGTGGTATTATTTTTAAAATAGTTCAATTAACTCATACATTCACTTCTTAAGGGGAAAGATTGATGCTCGAGGTGAAGCCGAGAGCAACAATTTCCCTGAGGGAGAAAAGTTTTTACAAGGTTACTATGGTATTATTCTGCAACTATTTAATTTTTTTTTTATTTGTCATTTCATATTTAAAAGTTTTCAGAATGGTACTGTGGTATTATTTTCAAAATAGTTCAATTAACTCATACATTTACTTCTTAAGTCGGATTTGAGCTGATAATGGAATTTCTCTACAAATGCATTTTTCCTGCAGTCGTCTATTCTTTAAAGATGCTTTCCATCGTTGGACGTTCGTTGATTGCCCTGAAGTATGTTGGTTGCAATTGCTCGATTATCAACGACATACCATGCTGTTCTGTTGCGGGAGAACTGTCACCCAGTGCAGAGCTGCAACATGTCTAATCAAACTAGTGATGAGGAGGAGGAGGAGGAGGATGAGGTGGTGGTGGTGGAGTAGCTAGCTGTCTGCTGCACGCACATGTAGTAAGTAGACTTGGCAGAGCCGGCGGCCACAGTTTGCAAGTGTAAAACAAATACTTCGCCTCTCAAAATGGGTCATTATTATTTTTTGTCCCCCGTACCTCGGTGGTACCCCTCCAGCCTAATGAGAGCAGCCCGGGGCCCTGGGGCCGGGACGTTTCATTGTCTACAACGCTTGACATGTTTCGCTCTTCATTTCCCATCTCCACGCTAACGAACCCTCCCGAGAACTGCATGTACGCTTTCGTTATCTTTATTTTTCTCAGTTGCAAATTACCAGTGCTCCAGCAGCCTCTTATCGATATTCTGCTGCGCGACTCCCAAATTGCTGCACCTAGTTATTCTTATTTGTCATCATCTTCTTTGACGTGCTTCTCTTTTTCATTTGTAACAGCCACCCACTCATCAGCCCTCACCTTTCTTTTCCCATCAAGCACTGATATTTCACTGTTGTTGTCTCTCGCAATAATACTTCACTACTTCGGCGCCGGGTTCATTATTTCTCACCATGTAATCTAATTCTATAAATTGAAGTTTAATTGAATATATAATGATCTTCCAGGTTTTGTCAGGAATTTAATCACAATTATTTAAAAATTGTACCTCTTTTTTGTGCAGTCTTCAAAAACTCTACTTCTTCAGGGTTGTGTGGCAGAGAGGACCAGAAGTCCTAACTCCGCCCTAATAAAGGCATATAATCAATCAATTTTAATCAATCAAATCAAATCACTTTTTTATTTTGACATCATCATAAATGACATTTTACATTATTATAATATTCTTCTATTTCTGACTCTGAGCCGGCATGAAGGTGATATTGTGGCAGTTATTCAAACTGAATAAATACACTGAATATTGTAAAAAACAGATTCATACAAAATCGAGATTCCGGTTTTAGTTGTTACACCATTATCAATTTCTGGTGAACCCATGGTCTAACAACTGGAACCGTTATGTTGATTTTTCAAGAATGTAACTTATGGTTTGAAGTCCAAATTTATTTTTTCTATTCAAATAGATTTTAATACAAACAATATGTAGTTACTGAACAGATAAGGTTCTTTGTTGATTTTATGATAATTACAATCACACATGTGACATTTAAATTGAGGATGGTGAGATTTTAATAATTGAAGTCGAAATAGACGAAGAAGAAGAAGAAGAAGAAGAAGAAGAAGAAGAAGAAGAAGAAGAAGAAAAGAAGAAGAAGAAGAAGAAGAAGAAGAAGAAGAAGAAGAAGAGAAGAAGAAGAAGAAGATTATGATGATGATGAAGAAGAAGATGAAGAAGAAGAATGATAAGAAAAAGAACCAAAAGAGGAAAAATAAGAAAAAGAAGGGAAATAATAATAAGAAGAATAAGCTAAAAGAGAAGAAGAAAAACAAAATAACAATCAAAATCTGGTGAGTGGAAGAGTGGAAGTGAAGGAGTAAAAGACAAGAGATGACGAAGGAAGGGAGAATCGAAATGTCTTTGGTCAGTGACGATATGGCGACTTCGACATTTAATAGCGACAGTTGCTCTCGCGGGATCTGGTTAAATTGTCCGTCAGAATAAACGACGCGAATCGAAGGACGTTGAGTGTTCGGCTTTGAAAAGGTAAATGACTGTCCGCCCGATGACTACATCGCTCCAAATGCCAAGCCGGTCTCTGCCCCTTACACTAATCCTCATCACCCTTGCTTGCACCGGACGCCTTCCCACATCACAGTTCAATCAGTTGATAAATGTCACTTATCCACCAATTAGCTAATATTTTTCAACATTATTTTAAATATACTTATTTTAAATATAAGTCTTTTCAAGAGGAGAGAATAAGATCCTTGCAGGAACTTTTCAAGAGTTATGGACTCCAAAACACTTTATCTCTCTTCTGTATAGGGCTACTTTTATAGAAATAGAAAGAAGAATAAAAATCTTAGTACCCTTTTTGAAATATTTAATCACAACATGTTTCGGACATTGATGCCATCTCCATTGATGTAATGTGGACTTGAAAATGGCATCAATGTCCGAAACATGTTGTGATTAAATATTTCAAAAAGGGTACTAAGATTTTTATTTCTCTTTCTATTTCCAAAACACTTTTATTTTTTTATAACTTGAAATAAACCAAGGCCACTTGTTCTTAGGAGCTGCATTGCTCAAGTAGAGAGATGCGTTGCAGTTGGTAATAAACTGTCAAATCAAATTGATTTTTTGAAGTCTCAAAAATGTTTAAGAGGAGAATACGATCCTTGCAGGAACTTATCCAAGAGTTATCAATCAATTAATAATTTTGATTCTCAAAACACATTTTTTATGACACTTTCAATAAACCATGTCCACTTATATCGTTTAATTGCACGCAGATTGATTAAGCATATACTCACTTTCCAGTCACTTGACGCCATGTGGTGGAAAGGGTTGACTGTATGGGGTGATGTGGAGGCTTACTTTCATTACTATTATTATTATAGAGATCCAGATAGATTCTTATGACATATATATGATAAATATAAGGTGTTATTATATATTGATTATATTGTTATTATATATTGGTCACTACAATTTGTAAACACTGTCGTACATGTAATGTGAGAAAAATTTAAATGAAAAAAAACTATATTATTACTATTATAACTATCTTGAGCAAACGAACGTATGCAAAACCCTTGATTTTGGAATCAGTACTTTAAATTTTTGAAACCAAAGATTTCAGATAAATTTTCCTTACAAGATAGGAAACCAATTCTACCTTTTCCTCTTCATTTTAGAACAATCAGGATATTCACTCTAGTCAGAGGGTTACAGTATCCTCTCTAGTTACTTTATACTTATAATGAAAGTTATGATTGACGTCATAAGTCTTTAAAATAAATAATGATTGAAAACAAACTTGCAAATTATTAAATTCACTCCACTTACATGGGCTACTTTTGTACAAATTAATAGAAACCTTGTAGTACCCTTTATTATTAAAAACTTTAAAATATTGCAACGACTAGTTTCGACCCTAACTCAGGTCATTTTTAAGTTTAAAAAATAACTTTTCTGAACGAAATTATTTAAAGGGTACTACAAGGTTTTTATGCAGTTTTTATTAATTTGGAAATTATTCTGTATGAATAGACGTATCCTATATATCGCTGGCTATTAACGTAATGGTTCACATATTCGATAGATCTGTACAGTCGAAAACCTGAACAAAGCTTTTGTGGCTATGCATCGTAGCCACAAAGGTTAACATCATAGCGTTTATGTGCTCTTCCAGGTCAGGTGATCTCGAAGACTGTTCGTCTGACAGTCGGACATGTGAAACGTTACGTTAGTGGCCAACCTTGGAGAGATTTTTCAGAGATAGTATCCTGTGAAACATTTGAGTGATTTTGTTCCATTGCTTTTTCAATAAAATTTCAAGTATTTTAAATTTTTATCCGTCCTATACGAATGCATGAAACTTCTAGAACATTGTTGAACCAGTAATCCCAACAAGCTTCCTTGAAACGGATTTCCTTCACGAATTCATATATACTACATCATACATATTCCCAGCATAATACCTGGGCTATACATAAAAGAGAGTATAATAATTTGAACTCATAGCCGGCTGGTTATTATTCTTCCGAGCCAGCAAATAGCAGGGTTTCAGCGCTACAATAAAGATTCTGTTTCTTGGTGAATTTGAATAATGAGTGAGGCTGATAGCAAGCAGTAATTTCAGGTGGATGCTCACATGTGAGGGTAGTGATGCCTTAGTGAGGGTAGTGCAGTTTTCCGCCGTCAGCCTCTGCCAAGTTTTTCGGACTTCTTGTCTGAACAAAGGAGCTGGGGGTGGAATGTGCAAATGTAATTAAAACGAGCGCGTTTCTTGCCTTTGTAGCCCTCTTTACGGGCCGCAAATCTTTTTGGTCCGGCTCACATCCTCAACCGACGGACGGACGGACGGACGGACGGTTATCACCGCGCCGGAAACGAAATAATTTATAGTTGGCGTTTGGTGTTCTTGTGCGTGCGCGCGCGCAGCAACATGCACGCGTCCCGGATAATTCCTTTTATTCGGTTTGTATCGTCAAAAACAATCCCCGGGCGTCGTGTAGCGTAGAATAATTAAATCAGGAGATTTCTGTAGCGGAGATTTGGTCCTTGCGCGGCTCCATGCGCATACCAAACAGCCCCTCTAAAAAACCTGTCACCGTTTGCGACGATTATTTTCCGACTAGAGAGCTCCAAGACGATCCAGAGATCTAGAGCAACCCTCGTTCACTTCTCAAATTCTTTATTCGGACAAAATCACATCAGACAGAGATTCATCGTGCAAGCCGAATTGATTCAGAGGAACAGTAGTTGTCAATCAGTCATGAGAAAAAGGTTCTTAGGAATAATGAGTGGAATGTTAATGTAAAATCGAAATCTTGAACTCCCAGGCTTCTTAATTGAACAAATCAGCAGAAATTCTAAAAATAAACAGTATCCATCCACAAAAATGGTTGCTAATCGATCATCATATCATATAAGATAAAAGTGTATGAGTATATCATCAATGTTATGGAATACAGTTATTGAAGAGAAGGGTTCAACCTATAAGAATCTCTTCTACTCGAGAGCAACTTAAAAGTCCTAACTTGAAAAAATAAAAAGATAAATCGATCAAATTTTTCTCATCTCACAAAACCATCAGGGAAAAGTACTTGGTATCGTATTACTTGACCGCCATTTTGGCGTACCTTGTGCGAGCAGATCCATGGCAAGAGTAAGACATTGCGCGGCCGGTGATAATGGGCAGTCTCTTATTAAAAGTGAAGCTGCAAAAGTCGCGTCCGAAAGACCTTTGGCTGACCGTTTGTTCGCTTCGAGAGACATTAAATGTTAATAGGAGGGCGCCGTAGGAAAGAAAGGGCGGATTTGTAACTGGGGCTCGATAAAGGTTTAATTTAGAATGAAGGGGAGGGTAGGGGGGGTATGTACCCCCTACAGGGGTGCTAGTGAATATGGCCGCTGGCTTAATGGACTGACCGGAACGGGTTGCTCTCATACCATGATCCGTTAACTCTAATAGACTTTGCGCTCACCAGGAATTTTAATAAAACAAACCGTACACACTACTATAATAATCATAGAATCCAACAGAGGAATCCTACTTTCTTCTTCCCGAATTTACTCGAAGATCTGGATCGTTAAACTTTACAAATGTCGTCGGACAGTTTCATCTCAATTCCAAACATACTTCGGTCCACAACACATTCTGATGACACATTAGATCTATCTGTGCCGAACATAAATGTGAGTGTGTGATGCATCACCGTGTCATGCACTGCTTCAAACGACCGTAACCAACTTATATTGCTGTCAAAATAACATTCGTATCCTCCAAAAATACCTCCTTTGCTGGATATAATGGAATTATAAGAATCAATTGTACGATAAATAACAAACTCTCCATAAGTTATACAGTAGCCCACTGTATATAGTTACATCAGAAATCAATACTTGGATAAATAGTTGAATGAACTGTATATCACTTACACTGCCATGATAACAATAAGAGAATAATTTTATATTTATTTATTAATTTACGGGAATAGAGACAAAAGGTTCCCCCTTATGTCTCTTCTCGATTTTCGTTGACTCCTAGATAATATCATAACCCAATATTTTTCATAGCAATACTATACTATCAGTATTTTTTCTTATTTAGACGGATATTTTATTTATACATTGATAGATACAATATCATTTTCAACTATGAATGATTGGGGAAAGGAACAACAGGCTTAAAGCCCAAAACTGTTCCTTTCCAAAATTTAGATAGAAATTTCCCAAAAATAGTATTGTAATAATATACAATATTCATAGAATATGAGAGCTATTCTTTACTTTTAAATGATACATTTTCAAATTATTCTTATTATTGCTTCTAACATTCATATTAACTAACATATGATTAAAGTTTTAAATTTCTGATTTTTAAGTCGGGTTATTGTACCGATAAATGTTAAACGATACCTATACTGGAGTTGAACTGTTCATTTAAAGATAAATGAAATTAAAATTAATATTGTATTAGATGAACTTATGTTGGATTTGAACTTTTCATGTGAAGATGAATTAAAATTGAAATGAATATGTTATTGGAAGAAGAACAGATAGATATACATTGAAATTGGAACAGATTTGAATGGGAGCATACTGTATTTTATACTCCAAGGGTATAATACATAATGAAGAGTAGATTATATCCCAAAAGACAGGAATCTAGAAACTTTTATTTTCAAATCCCATTAATTTGATTTGAAATTTTTCTACTTGAACACTAATAATCAATCAATTATTATAAAACGAAAATCCAAATTAAATTATGTAATTCATCCCGAAGACTTCTGCTACTGCAAATATTGAGAACAAGGTAAACAGCTAGATGGAAATTCGATGAGCGCTACTTTTCAAAAATTATTTGTCAGCTCGGGAATCGAACCCAATACTTCCTAATTGCCGGTCAGGAATGCTTACCCTTACACCAAACTGACAATCTCTGGATAGCAGCGCTCATTTTATACGAAGCCATAGCGGCCAGCAAGTCTACAGATGGAGATTACTGAGATTATTGCAATTATTAAAATGCTAATACTTTACTTTACTTTACTTTTCTTGTTCGTCACAATTATTGAACTGCATTAAGGGAGCAACGATCCCGCAGTATATGACACGTCAAAGTTTAATCTAATATCTACCATCCCTCCTATTTCAACACTACAGATCCCACATAACATACATCAATCAAACACTATTCAACAAGGAAGTCTGCTAACCTGTACGGACACAATACAATAAGGAATTCCCTGAGTGTTTTTTTGAACTTTTTCAAGCCATCAATTTCTCTTATGTGAGATGGGATTGAATTAAATATGTTCATTCCCATATAAAATGGGCCACTCTCCAGCAGGCTTAGTCTGTGATGTGGGTAAACAAAACCTCTAAATCGAGTATTATGGGGATGACTCACCTGGTTCTCCTCATACATTCGTCTATTTTTAAAAACGAAGATTGCTAAATCTAATATATAAATAGCAGGAGCCGTCAGCAATCTCTTTGAGCAATCTCTTTTAAATCTCTAATGAATTTATTATTATTATTAAACAAGAATCCAAATTGAGCCCAAAATGAAGGTAGCATTTACATTTTCTTGATTGACATTGATTGATAATAATTGATTGATTTGATTGACCTTTATACGACATCATACTTGATTGAAGAGTGAATATCTTCACTCTTCACTGATCACACCATTGATGATGTGATTATATCATACAATATTTGATTGACAATTCGTACGACACGTTACATAGATGTATAAAAATAACGTTTTTGATGAAATAGATTGTCATAATGTGGAGAATCATTCCGAGAAATCGTGTCAAAAGGACATCCTGGTCTTTGAAAAGCCATCAAGGTGAAGACAATAATTAGTTAAGGGAAAAAAGCGATGATACTGTACTCGCTGTCAGTTGGGCCACTTTTCAAAAAACGTGAGAAGTAAAATTATGATTTGGTGGGGACGAGATAAAATGAAGTGGTGGCCACAGTAACTGGTCCAAGTGCGGCGAGAGACAAAAAAGTATCGACCTCACAGGTCGGATGTCAGAGCAAAGTGTGAGAGTGAATGGTTTTGTGGTAAGTCGTCGACTCCCCTCCTCCTCCACCCTCACAATACATAGGACATGCAATGAAATTCGAAACTTTTGCTGGAATTTTGATCGGTGGCGAAAGGCGAGGGGGTTGGGAGGGGGTGGCAAAGAAGACAGTCTGTTTATCTGCGGCTGAGGGCTGGTGCGATTTATTAATATAATTAGTGTTTGAAGGGAGGTGTTTGTAGGTCGTGAGGGGGGTGGGTGGTGATTGTGAGATTGGGGGGGGGGTGAGGCCAGCCTAAAGGACGTGATGCTACTGTTGCTGTGTACAGAGAAGCTAGAAGGCTGACTACGTACGGTTTTTGGTTTGGATCAATAAAGTCGGTAGATCCCGTCGTCTGAACTGAAAGCATGGAGTGAGAAGATATCGCAAGAAGAGTCTTCCTCTCCCCCCTCTCTATTGCCGCTTGCCTCCCCATCTTCAACGGGTTGACTCCAGATCGCTAAAAAGCTAAACAACCCCCGTACCCTCCCCGCACCACCAACCTCACTCGAGCACCGCAATGCTACACAGCCCAGGCTCCCTCCCCCCTGACCCCCTCCTCCGATGCGGTGCGATACAGACAGATTTTCCATTTCCTGTACTTCTTTTCTTCCCCCCACCACACCTCCAGCCGGTCAATAATAATCGTCGACTTGAAATATTAAACCGCTTTCCCTTTTCTTTTCGTTCCTATTTCGCTCTTCTCTCCATTCTGCCATCCTTCTCCTCCTTCCTCCCTCCTCCTCACATACGTGATGCTTCTGGCTTTTGAAATGGACCTCCCTATGACCTCCCGTGTCGTCTTACGCTCCACTGGACTTGGCTTGGTGACAGCCATCACTTGCAAATGTCCACTATCACCAACGCACAACCTACTTCATACCACATGACAATTTTAATTATTTAAATGTGAAAATCTTCATTTATGAAGCTGTTGTGCCTATTTTTATTTATTTTGCTCATGAATTCCAAACAATATTTCCTCAATCCGTTGAAAAAATGTTGAATTGAACTCAATTTTCAATACTGTCAGATTGTATTATGAATCATATATTTTCTATTATCATTTTACATGAGACATTAGGTTGCAGATTCAGTGCCAATTCTTTTCCGATTGCTATGTATTCATTATCCATTTTATAAAATTTTGATATTCTTTTCAATACTCAGTATAAAAGGCAATTGAAAAATCGTTTTGATCAAAACCCTTGATATGCAAATGATACTCACATACGTTTTGACAACATGTATTCCACTATAAGTCTTTCGGTATCATATTTCCATACAATTTAGTGAGTGGACTACTTAGTGTTGAGATCTAACATACGCTTATGATTTATTTCATAAGAACGAAGTTATGACAATACCACAATATTATTCCTAAGAGTTCACATCACTGAAATATCATAAATTGTTTTTAAAATTGAAATTGAACAATAACTTTCTAACTGAATGCAATACAGAATTAATTCTTTTTTTCCTAGTATAATAAATAAACTGAACAAATTTGAAGTTGAAATTTCTTCTCATTCCTTCAATGAAATGCTGCTGTTTCCAAATTATTCATGAGACTAGAATAGGTGGATTTAAATATTAAAAAAAGGAAAGAATTTATAACTATTTTTGTTATTGATTTCACGAACAAATTCTATTAGCTTCAATGTTGGAAAAACTGATATTGTCTTGGAAATATGATTATTTCGATATGTTAAAAATACTGTATTAGAGAATGCAACTGTTTCAAAAACATACAACAGGAATAATTTTGCATCCATTTGGTGATGCTACAATATCAAACACTTCACAGTGTTGGAATGACAAGTCTTGAAACATATCAAAAGAAAGGAGAAGTAGGCAAGTATCGCTAAATGAAGCTCAAGACTTGTACCTTACTAGTAAACTATGAGACTTGTATTTTCGGGTTTCTTGATTGGCGGCTAAGGCAGTATTAGATTATGAAAGAAAATGGCTCAATCACATTCAAACGAAGGACATTTGACGGTGGTATGAATTTTTCAAGAGAGAAATTTAATAACGCTGTTGAGAGTAAGTTGAACCACGATTCGGTAAACTAGCTCCATGTTCTTGACTCTCTAATTATGACCAAACTTTCATTAGACTGTTACACTCTTGGCTCAGTAGTACAGTTCTTGCTATGGACTATTCGTTTTATGACTAATTCAGAATAACATTGTTTTTATTGTACTGCCATTATCATAGCTATCAAGGTTTCATTACGGCGCAATATTGTCTGACCTACACAAGTTTCTCACTGAATACATGAATAGCGGTTGACGACGACAGTATTTAATCCAAGCCTATGAAACTCACTGAATAATTTAGTGAGATTATCTTCATAAAAAGAGCCTTAATCAGCGAGTCGAGCTGGAAGTTCTGTGAACTGTAGACCTCACACAGGTTTCCTACTATTATTTCATGTTTCATCTTTTATAAATATTAACAAAATGTCGATATCTAGATACAAGCCTACTGTGACACCAAATTATATTACAAAATCAAATTTGATAACCTCATTCTAAATCGAGTTGAGGTACTACTCATTATTTTTACACATTATACGTCTCATGGAGTCCTTGCAGGTCATCCACTATCCAATTTGTTGTTTTCCTAGTAGGACTAATTTTTTTTAGGACTGACTTCTTTTCTAAGTTCAATCTAGTCGATGAAAAACATAGGCGAGTTAGACGTCGGACGACTGTGTTGGGCCTCTAGATGATCCAACTTGTTCGACCAGTCTTCCAACATCCAATAACACCATTCAAGTTCCGATGTTGTATCCAACATTGATTGTTCACAATGACATGGACCTCACAATGACAACAAATCGAATAGTGGATAGCCTTACTAGTGGATAGCCTTACTAGTGTAAACCTTACTGGTAATCTATGAGACTTCTATTTGTTTTTCTTGATTGGCGGCTAAGGCAGTATTAGATTATGAGAGAAAATAGCTCAATCAAATTTAAACGAAGGATATTTGACGGTAGTATGAATTTTTCAAGAGAGATATCAAGAGAGAGCTTAACTGGATTGAACGTCTGTGCAGTAGAAAAATATTTTTCCACTCTCCTTGAGTACTCATATCGTGTTCGTGTAACATAGACAAGAAAAATTGTTTTCGCCCCACTTGAATGTAATGAGCTGGTTTTCGTGCGTCATAATGGAGGCCGAAAATGATTGTTTTCTGACCAGGCCGGTAAAATTTTTACGGCCCTAGGGCTGTAAAATAACCTTGAAGTCAGCTGATTCTGATTTGATGTGAACATGTTTACAAAATAGTTTATGAAACGGAATCAGTTTATGCTTCTAGAATTGAATAAAGTATTTTGCAATAAGATACTATCATTTTATTTGGATGAATGAAATACAAATAAGATATTATAAATTATTCAAATTCAATTTTCAGAGTATAATTGAATCTAACCTCTAAACTCATCATAGTACTGCGTTTATCACGAAACCTGGTGGATAATTTTGGAACTACTTGGGCAAATCCTTGGTGCTGAACGTTTTTACAAATAATTTATGAAACGTAATCAGTTTATGCTTCTAGAATTAAATACAGTATTCTGCCATAAGATACTATCATTTTATTTGTTTGATACAGATAAGATATATTATAAACTATTCAAATTCGATTTTCAGAGTAGGATAGAACTTCTAACCTAAACTTCCGCAGTCGACGACAACAAGCATTGTTGACGTTGACATTCAGATTGGCCAAATTTCAAGTGTGCTAAAACAGCTGATCAAAAATCTTTTCATAATTTGTGTTTATTATTCAATAATTAAAACATTTATAATAATATAATCTTATTGTCATTTGAATTTTGAAAGAATAAACTCAACCTCCCACATAATTGAACATAAAATTTTAGGTTATTTAGACAAATCAGAATAAAAATACTTGGACAATTTCCTGATATTCAGATTACCTCAGATTTGCTAGAGCTATGACCTTCCACTTTTGCTTTCGGAAGTGCTTAATGAACAATTATTTTCATATATATTGTTTATTGTTCTGTGTGGCGAAAAATAGCGTTCGCACCACGGGAAAAAATGTTTTTCCGGCTCTCAATCTTTTCTAGTCCTCGGCCTACGGCCTCGGACTTAAAAACCGATTTCGAGCCAGAAAAGTCTCATTTTCGACCCTAGGTGCGAAATATACTACTTCCAATCTAAGTTTGAATCAACCAAACTCTTGCATTTTCCAAGCTCTAAGGTTCTCTTTCCTCCGAGTCTAGTCAATTATATGTCAATTTTTCAGCTTCATGCATCTACAACAATGAACTAACATAGAGATGCTTCACAAATTCAGGTTCTTAATTTAAATGACTTTATCAAGTAGAAAGCAGAGCTATGGCGATTTGGAGTTGAGTTTGGAAAGTTTTGAAACCAGTTGACCAAAGCCATTCAAAATAGTTCTATTCTTCTGTTTATATCAATTTTCAGGCTTCTAATTTATCAGTTATTAAACTTAACCGTTATTTTCATAGATTTGTTTACTGTTACATTAAATCTTGAAATCATTCCTGTGAACAAAACATGTCAATTTATAATGAGCCCTTCAGAAGAATGTTTTAATGATCAACTTTCCTCAGGTAGTGTAAGTGGAATCTACTTCTGTAGATGATGAACATTTTATACCGAGAATAGAACACGAAAAATAACTGTGAGTTGCTGACTAGTGTTGATGAGGGTGAAATGTAATTGATAGAAGAATCTCATGGAAACGCTTTTCACCAAGGGAGACTCTAGTTCAGTGAGTCATCTTATTTTCCCTGGGAAATTGAGTTTGGACTTTCTCTTTCTAAAGCTCAGTGAAAGATCAAAAGAAAAAGAATTGGGGACAGGAAAAAGATAGAAAAGGCATTGGATGTAGGGTTTGTTTTAGTGAAAGTCGGAGAGATGAGAAAATTGAGGTCAACCAATAAGAATATCTAATCAAAATTTTGCTGTATAACTTGCCTGAGCAAGCTCCATGTGAGTACGTCTCCATCATTCCTATAATCTATTGTATAATAAATGAATCATTAGGAGGTATTTTTTCTAATCGAGTTCCCAAGAAAGATATTATAAGCTACATCAATATTTAGCTAAATCAAATTTTAGCAAATATTAAAGTAGTAGCTGAATTATCTTCTGCAATACTGCAATATGTAATTGATCCAATAATATGACTTTGTGTAATTTATTAATACGTGTAATTTTACTAGCAATAGAAATCAAACTTTTGTTTAGGGATAAATTAAAAGACAGGCTGCTCGAAAATTTTTTCTTCAGTGCCACAGAACTTTTCGAATCAGGACGTTGAACTCATGATTGCTGTGCTCGGAAATAAATTTATCAATTCAACATAATATCTATGCCACTTTTATTGTATATCGCTATTGTGAATAAAACCATAGAGAAACGATAGCATAAGTAGATATCCCATGGTATAGGGCGTTTATGTCGCAACTTTTACTGATATCCCATCCCAAGCCGATAGTTCACGTAGTTCTTTCCTATGCAGCTGTGTGACGCTGGTAGTCTCTCAAATTGTGGCGTTCATACACTATCACCCCAACAAGACAGTAAAAATTGACAATAATCGACAGTAATCGGCTTGAGATAACAGTAAAAGTTGCGACATAAATTCCCTATACCATGGGATATCTACTTACGCTATTGTTTCTCTATGATAAAACATACTCAGTTATGTAGGCAACATGCAGAAATGAAGGATATTATTACTATTTATAACATGAATTTCCTTTTAGCGTTTATATAATCCGTTTCTCTTTATTCACATGGAAATAATATTGTAATATTCACATGGTGTAACTTGCATATTAATAAAGCATCAATACAAGAATTTCTAAGTTGATTTTAGGTCTCAAAGAAAATTTAAAATTCAATTCAATTACAACGTTCATTTTTAGAAATTCTCATTTTTTAATATTTGTATGTAAGATAATGAATGTAGTAAATCGAGAATGAATGAATTGAAACTTCATTTTTTCTATCATTAATCATCATATTGTAGTATAACAGTAAATATCCAACAATAAAATCCAACATGAAGGTTGTAAATCACCTTCTAAATAACTTATTGATCAAATTCTATTGATATAAGTATAATAATTTATCAAGTATTATTATTCATTATTTATTCATTTATGATATTTGCAATGAAGCACTGATCGGGAGAGAAAAACTTAGGCTAGGTGCACCAGTTAGTTAAGTTAGTTAAGACAAGACAAGACATGATCAGACACGTTTAGTTACAACACTTTACATTTGTACTTATGACACAACGCACTGATTAGTCATTGCAATCAAACATGTCTTCATAAGCAACTATGTGAAGTATTGCGACTGAACGTGTCTGATCATGTCTTGTCTTGTCTTGACTAACTGGTGTGCACCTAGCCTAAGGATACTCATTGTAGGATTTCTCTAACAAATTTAGATAACATTTTAAAAGTCCGAATTAGGGTTATGATTTTACTTTTCTAGAATTCAGTCCATTTTCACTCGAAAGCAAAGAATTTTATATTTTGACGGTTAAAAACAGAATAAAAAAAAATATTACACTCGAATGAAAAATTTTGCCGAAAAAGTATTGAGAATTAGTATCATATTATAAGTATTATAATTTTAGTTGGAGTGCAGTACCGTAAATTCCAAAAGAGCAGAGTATTGAAGTGACAAACTGGACTACAAATCGTATTCACAGTTTTTCAATCTTACCAGCAATGCAATTTCTCGAAGCGTTCTGCTCGACTTGCGAATAAATGCGTGGCGAGAGGTGCAGAGGATGATTGATATGACGACAGCATTGGAATATGTATTAGTTGTTATTAGCAATGATTGGCAATACGTGCAAATCTGCGTCACGTTCATGTTCCATCCATTTAGGCTACGACCAGGTGGTCTGTGATGCATCGATAATTCCGATGCATTTATCGTGTGAAAAACGATCTGAACTCTAGAGCTAGAGAGATAGATAGATAGACAGATAGATAGATAAATTTAGAGAGAGGAGAGAAAGAGTGACAAAAAATGTATGAGAATGACATGAAGAGTTGAAAGAGGAAGAAACCATAGAGTAAAGATACCGTTTGAGGCTGTACAAAGGCTGAAAATAAATTCTCAACCGGTGATATTTTTCAAAGTTTTTCGATTTGTATACCATCAAGCTATTGAAATGGAATAGTTTTCTCAGGAAAGAAATTTTCTTCGATAATTAAGTTTTGAGATATGAGCTCCTAAAGTTTAGATTTTTGGGACAGAACATTTCAAATTCGGTGAGAGATAAATCAATGAAATTTAGAGGATGAATTCTTCATGGTATTGCTGCTTGAATGAAACGATAGAATTTCAAAAATATCAATTTTTGAGAAAGTTATTAAATTTACAAAAAAATGACCAAAAACAACTCAACTAACAGTGTTATTGTTCGTTGTTTTTGGTAAATTGAATAACTTACTCAAAAATAGATATTTTCAGGATACTTTTGTTTTATTCAATCTACAATACCGTGAAGAATTTCATCCTCTGAATTTCATGGATTTATTTCTTACCGAATTTGAAATGTTCTGTCACAAAAAACTAAACTTTAGGCGCTCATATCTAAAAAAGTTTTGATCGGAAAAAGAATGTTTTCTTGAGAAAACTATTCCATTTTGATAGCTTGACAGTATACAAATAGAAAAACTTGAAAAAAGTATCACCAGTAAATTGTTTTCTCAGCCTTTGTACAGCCTCAAGTAAGCCATAGATTTTCATCATAGAGTGAAGATATCTAGATTTTTCGTATCTGAAGAAACTTTCTCAGTTACAATGTAAAGGAAAGGTATGGACTAAAGAGAAAAGTTAAAGATACGGTAGAACTCTAATTATCGGAATTAATTGGTACCGGATCCAATTCGGTTAGTCAAATATTTCGATAATAATTATTGTAGTTTCTACTAGAAACGGAACTTCACAAAGCAAAAATCTGTTAAATATATTTTAGTTTTATTTACTCTATTTATGACCGGTTGGATACTTGACTGTATGAATTAAACTATTATATGTTGAGATAGTGGTTTTAATGCTTAAAACTTTTGCTTAGTTGGAATTAACTGGTACCAGATCCAATTCGGTTAGTCAAATATTTCGATAATTGTAGTCTCTACTAGAAACGGAACTTCACAAAGCAAAAATCTATTAAATATATTTTAGTTTTATTTACTCTATTTATGACCGGTTGGATACTTGACTGTATGAATTAAACTATTATATGTTGAGATAGTGGTTTTAATGCTTAAGTGCTTAAAACTTTTGCTTAGTTGGAATTAACTGGTACCGGATCCAATTCGGTTAGTCAAATATTTCGATAATTGTAGTTTCTACTAGAAACGGAACTTCACAAAGCAAAAACCTATTAAATATATTTTTGTATTATTTACTCTAATTATGACCGGTTCGATACTTAACTGTATGAATTAAACTATGTTAAGTTTTAATGCTTAAGTGCTTAAGCTATGCTCTTCAAACTTGTCTGAAATTCTTATAAGTGTTAATTCTGCCTATTCTCTTCTAAGACCGATTCTGACTATCGGCGACTCGGATAATCGGAGATCGGACAGTTGGAATTCTACTGTAGTTTTATTATCTCCAATACAGTGATAGATGCGATTTCGAAGAGTAAGTTATAGAACGAATAGGCTACATTAACTTTTTATTCATTGTGATATTGACAATCAATGAGAAACTTGTTTTTGTAACACATAATGCATTGAAATATTAGTATTAATAATAATAATAATAATAATGTCTCTGGTCGAGGGTACAACACGACCAGAGGAGTTTATTCAAATTATAGACATGATTACAAAAAGCATATAAGGTACAATTATTTACAAAGTATTAATACAATTGGTTGGTTACTTGCTGATCTAAGAAAATGTGGCCCCCACTATATATGAATATGTGTCGGGATGCCACTAATTTTGCTAAGTTTTGTTTAAGATGTTTTGCCAAAAGTTAAAAATTCTAATAAAGATACATTTTGCGAGTCATTAGAAGTTCATAAAAACCACATTTCTATACAAAAATTTAAAAAAGAAAATTGATAACCTAAGATGTAGAAATTTTATAAAAATTTTAACATAAAAAACATTTATATTAGTCATGGGGAAAAAATCATTATAATGAAGAAAATGAGAATGAAACAGTATGGAAAATTTTTCATAGAACTAATTGTTCTCCATGATTGATTCTATTTGGGCAGGAGCCACTTTTTTGTTTTCGATTTGAATGAATTGATTGGAACTGTTTCTTTAATAGCTATTGGCAGTTTATTGAAAATTTTTGGTCCTAAATATGTGGCTGACCTCTGAGCAGCTGATGTTGTCATCCTGGGAATTGCCAAGTCCATGTTCCTTCTGCGTGTTCCTTGCGTGTGATTCAAATTGATGAAGAGTTGTGGGTTCTTTCTGGTGAATGTTAGAAGTCTGAATGTAAATCTGTCTGATGCTGAGGATGCTGAGCTCCGAGTATAGTAGTACTGAAGGGAAGAGTGGATGTTTGCGTCCTATTATCCTCAAAATTAGCTTCTGAAAAGTATTGAATTAATATCACTGGAAATATTAAAAGCAGTATTTTTAAAATTGTAATAGTGTTTCATAACAGATATTTCAATATTATATTAATAAAACATTATTTTAATAATTGTATCACATGATCTTATAAGTAGAAGACTATTTACCGACTAGATGTGATGATCGTTTTGTTTTTATGGAGTATATTATTTCATTGTTTTTTTTTATCTCAATGAAGATTGTGTGCAGATATCGTTGAACTGAGTATGAAGACACTCAGTAAACTCTACTCCCCATAGTTCACTGCAAATATATATATTTTCTTATAATTTATTACTTTCAGCCGTGGTAAAAATAACTTCAACGCCTTGTTATTATCATTGGAGGTAATTAGGACATCGATGCTTACTTTTCACTTAATATTTCATGTAAGAACATAATTTCAAATCAGCTCTGATCTAAAAATCATTGCAGACATGCCATTTTCTGGTGAGTTGATTGTGTTTTAAACCTAATTTCAACAGTAGATTCGTAAAGGGTACTTGAAAAAAACTCACCATTGCACTTAATCGTTGCACTATCAATAAACTGTGGAGAGTTATCTATCAAGAATCTGTTAACTATTACTAAAAATTATTAATAAACCGTGGAGTCACCTGTAATAAACATTAAAGAAGTTATGAACAGTATTCTTATTATATTTTACTGCTCAAGCAGAACTATAAACAGCATTTTTCAGTAGTTCAATAAACAGTAATTATGAACAAAATTAACTTAACAGTGGATATATATGACAGATTGAGTATAAGTAAAATTATTATAACTTTTCTATACATGTAGAATAGTTATAAGAACTTAAATTTACTTCGAATTACTAAAAATGAAAATAAAATAGTTGAAACTAATGATGTTATCAGTAGTTTACCTGGAAGGATGGTGGTATAAGTTGGAAGAAAATTATATATAGTTATGAAAGATGTGAAAATTATGATTGAACAAATTAGTATTTGTATTAGTCAGTAATAGTTATTGTCTAATTCACTCAACAGAGAATGAATTGTAGTTACTGTAATCTACAGTTACTCATAAGTGGTATGATCAGCAATTCACGATGATTCCAACGGATAACGCGAATGTTGAAAATAGAGTTGAATGGAAATCAAAGTAATGGAGCAATGGAGAGGACAATGAGAGAGCAAAGTACGAGAAAGAGAGGGTGAAAATTACAGGTGAACAATGTGGTGGGTGGAGGGTTGAAAGTGACACTACATTGCCCGCATGGTACTACTACTCTACATTCGGCTGTCCCTCAAAACTAGGACGTGGAGAGTTCGATTTTTCTCTCAGCCCTCTTCCTCTCTCAACTCTCTTTCTCTCTCTCCCTCCGCTCCGGCGCTCTATTCTCACTCACACACTCACGCACCCTCTCACACACGCGTACACCCTTGTGCCGACTCGACTGCAATCTTTTCTCTGTCTTTCACACTGGTTCTCCATCCCTCTCACTTTCCATCAACACTCTCTCCTCTCTCCCTCATTTTGTTCCCTCTTCCACACAATCAACACACACACAAACAACAGTAGACACGTGCTATGTTGTCCTTCTCCTAGAATCTTAGGTTCTCCCTCAATCCACTTATCTTCTACTGAAGTGTCTATTTTGACAACCAAAATTCGCAACAAAAGCTGTTGGGACAAAATAGCGAGAATACTACCAATACAGGAAGGGTACTCACAAATAGATCAGATTAGGTCAGATTGAGATTGCATAGGAGCACATAACAATAACAAAAGTAATAATCAATTTGTTGATTTTTCAATCAGTGATCGATCGAGGCAAACACTTGTTTACAATCAAATTCTCGATCAATAGTTCTAGTGTGATTTAAACTTTAAAACAAAGGTACTGTAACGCTTTTTTCCTTTGTAACAATACTTCAAAACATGGGCACAAATAATTTTATTCTCAACTTTATTTTTCAAAAATTTAACCAAATCTAATAAATAGATTCAAACATAGCCTCTTCCACTCGAAAACCGTTTGAAAAAAAAAATCAATTTCATGCATTTGAGTCATCTGGAAAAGGATCATTGAGAGCTAAAATGTTATTTTGTTTCTGAAGATGGTTTGTAAAAGTTGATCTTATTTTGTATATTTCCACTTGTTATTTGATATTTCATAAAAGGGCTATTCCGGCGAGTAGATTTTTGAGAAATTGATCAACCGCAGATTCCCTCATAATTTCTTTTTGATGCAACTCACTCAATCATAGATAATTTTAAATCGATAAATATATCATCGATCGTAAGGCTCCAGAACCTTTTCTGTTGTGATGTGAAAAGTCAGCTCATTGCTTTTGTTAAGTGAATGACAATTTCATTGATCCTCAAACATTTATAAATCAAGGTTATTATTTTTGATCAATCCTAAATTATAGTTCAACGAAGACCTCTTTTGTTGTAAATACCGATTATCTGATCACTTTTGGAGTACTGTTTAATTCGTTAATCATCTAAGATGAAGTCAGATATTTCGACAGTAGTGAACTTTACTCAATCGTTAGTGAAAAATCTTCATTATTCCATAAGTAGTCGGATTTGATTGTAGCCTCAAAGTAAGTGTGGGAAATCATGCAGTAAAACTGTGCATTCACCATCACTGTCACTCATGGGGACAATTGAGCGTTACTTTTACGAATTTTTGATACCTATTTGGATTTGTGCAGAATAGAAACAGCGACTACTTGTTCCCTATGGAGAAGGATGACTGAAAAAGCGAGACAGATTCAAAGAAGAGGCTGACCGGTGTCTGACAGCGAAAGCGAAATATGCGGGCAGAAAATCATAATTTTATTCGAATGACGAATATCGAATCATGAGTTTTTGTCGTGCGCGCGCATAGCACATGCAAATATGTCAGTTCCCAGAGCGCTTCACGCTGGAACGACATTTCACTACATGAAAAAAGATATAAAAAGCTGTTCTCATATGTAATTTGCTATCCATCTCCAATTCCCCAGCCAGTCCTGAATATTTATGTCCATATCCCCGTAGATATCTGCTTGGATTTATAATCCATATAATAAAATATGCATGGATTCTGTTATTTACCACGATCGTGGGATTGTCCCAAAAATCTGAATATTGGGTTTATAACATTAATTGATTTTCCACTTCACAATTCTGTTCAAACCAATAATATGACTCTTTGCAGAATGATCATTCCAGACTTTGGTCTATGTGCCCCATTTTTTAAATAATATCTCGATTTCATTTATTTACTCTTTTTCTATCCATTCTCAAGTTCATACAGCATTATTAAAAAATTATTGGGAGTAAAAAACAGATGACTCCTATTTATATCTCTACCGGGCTAAGATAATTGAATGGATAACAAAGTCTGTAATGTGGTTAGATTTTTATTATGATCTCAAGTAGACATGATTTAATACCTGTAAAACTAATATATTAATCATGATATATAGAATAAGAAACATGAATTCATGTTTATCTATGTGAAACACACTGTCCATTTTCAACCAATTTATTTATTTATTCAACTTTCAACGGTATAAAACCAATTCTACAAGAAAAATAACATTATTATTTTACAAAAAAAATATTTATGATCACCTTATGATCACCTTATGAATAATCTCTTACCTTGATGCTATGATGTTTGCTAATTAATTCCATCATCAGTAATGACAAACCAAAAAATACAGGAAAATGATATTCAAGATAATAAGATGTTCGAGGTAAGATATTATTATGATAATATAAAAAAATGATTTTCCATAAAATTAGTACAAAGTTTGGAAGTGTTTGACTAAAATATTTGATAAGATAAGCGCCGTGCTCTCGGCTCTCCTGTAGGATGGGTGCCTGTTCAGGGCCTGCTCTACTGACCTCAAGTGATTATCAGATCCAAAATCAATTTCTCAGAGATTTAAAACCTATCTTAAACTGTGGATACTCTCAACTCTTAAAGGCTCTCACAATATACACTTATAATGTGGTGTTGTGTGCTCTTGTGTCCATCACCCTTAGTGCCGGTTGCACAAAAGCCGGTCAAGTTTTAATCGTGATTAATTCAACGAGAACTAATCAGAAAAGCCGTATTATCAAAAAGGCCTTCTCTGATTGGTTCTCGTGTAATCACGGTTGAAATTTAACCAGCTTTTGTGCAACCAGGCCTTAGCAAATAAGTAGCGCAATAGTTCATCAATAGAAATCCAGGCCCAGGCGAATATTTCTGTGAAGTAGCGGTTTTCAGAACTCCTCTTACTATTTTCTCTGTTGTGATTATCCACTGTGTGAAGTCGTCTTCAGAGGATTAAAGTGCACTCATTTGAACTTTTTTTTTAAATTAATTATTGAAAATAATCGCGAGACGGTTAAAAGTACTACAGTCAGTGAGTGAAAGAATTTGATTATTTACTTGAATATTTGACTGCATGTCGTGTGAAATACATAGAAAAAAGTGAATTAATTATTGTCTAATAAATATTTATTATTACGATCATCATCATCATTATCCTCGAATAAGTTTATTATTATTGTCTGTTTGAGTACCGTATATGTGATTGATTATTAGATGCAATTCTAAGATAGAAATTGATTCGATGCAATATCCAAATGCAAAATTCCAAAATAGAAGAAGATGAAGAAGAAGATGATGATGATGAAGAAGAAGAAGAAGAGGAAGAAGGAGAAGAAGAAGAAGAAGAAGAAGAAGAAGAAGAAGGAGAAGGCGGAGGAGAAGGAAGAAGTAGAAGAAGCATTTTGAGTAGGAGGCGACGCCGAAACTTCAGGTGTAGTTTGTGGCTGTGCAGTAATGTCGACACGGTTTCAGTGTAAGGAGCTGTGTAGAACAACGTTGGCTCATAACGCATGTTATCGATAAGTAGATGGGTGAATAAAGCTTACTTATAAGTTGGCTCGATCAGATACCCGGGGCCATTAGCTGGGTAAACATATTAATGGAGCAGGAGAGAAGTAATATTAATAACTATTAGCGCTGTTTACAATTCATCTTTGGTATACCCGGCGTCGAGAAGCTCCTTAATACTTTACTGCCGGCCCAAAATATTAACAGCTCGCTCCAGCAGCAAGAGACAACTGCAAGTTACTCCCTTCCGCAGCTCTGGCTGGCAGTGGCCAAATGCCAGCAACGCTGCAAAATCCTGCTAATTTATAGTCGAACAATCGAATGACTCCCCGCGTCTTCGCACGACTTATCGTTGACAGCACAACTTGTCTTCAGCCAGGATCGGAAAATCTTCACTCTTGTTCAAGTACAATAAGTATAGTATAACAGTATATAAGTATAGTGGTGTAGTAAGTGTGAGTATAGGATAATAGTAGATATAAGTATAGTATATTGGGCCATATGAATAAAGTTGAGCATTTGCTCATACTTCTAAAATATGGAGCATTTGCTTCATTTTCTATGAATAACGTGAGCACAACCTTTTGCTCATGCTCATCAAAAAAATAGTTTGAGCATTTGCTCAAAAGTAAAAGCTTTTGCTCGAAATTGTATGAATAAACTAGAGCATTTGCTCAACTTTTGCTCATAGTGAAATGGCTCAACTATTTCGTATGAGGAAGAGGAAATTATACCAGATACGATCACAACCAATAGTTGAGAACTATAAAACTCTTTTTAGATTCAACCTGATATATATCACCATTATTCCTACAAAAGAATGAATACAAAAGCTACCTGTTATAAAGATAGCCATCACAAAGTAGGAAATAGGCATTTAAGAAGATGAGAGTGTAGACGATTATAAGAAGGCTATTGATATTATAAGAATATGCTGAAAATTATTATAGAGATGACATTTTTTCACGCTATTATTTCAAAATTCTAAACTCAACTAACCTAAAACTCTATTCATAAATAGAAAACAAAGCAGACGACGCAAACACAAGCGGTGCACCCTACTTGCATATTTAGCGCTTCCGTGAGCTATAAAAACAAAGTAAGGCTACAAAAGTGAATCAGCTGATGTAAAATCTTTAAAATACGTGAGCATTTGCTCCAGAGTTCAGGAGCATAAGGTAAGAGTATAAGGTGAAATTTATTCATATCAAAATGAGCAAATGCTTTTGCTTCTACCTTTCGCTCATGAGCAAAACCTTATGCTCAATGCTTTTGCTCATGAGCTTTTTCTCTGGTTTTATTCATATGGGCTAGTAAGTGTATAAGTGTATAGTGATAATAAGTGTATAATGACTGAGATCTCCTTCCGGATGAGATGAACAAAAAATTTGTTTTAATTCTAAGATAGTCAAGTCTCTGTGAGAAATGATTCACATCCAATAACTTAAGAAGATTTCTAGATTTTTATAAAAATTCGTGTCCCTTCAAATGTCAAATTACATTGATCACGTATCAAATAATGTCTCATATGATATAACATTATTATATCATAACATTAATAATTAGCTTTATATCGTACTATCAGGTAACCCCTTTCTCCTTGAGGGTCCAACAAAAAACTTGACAAATTGAAAGCTTAACGTGCTGAAATTTTAAAGAATTTAAAATAGGCCTACAACTATCCTCAGTAGATTAATAATCTAAATTTCAATCAGTCGAGTCATTTATAATTTCTTATACCGTACATGTATAACCAATTCTCTCATTTATTATATAATGGATAGTTAATATTACATTCTCATCCAATGATTACAGTAAATGATTAAAGTATATTATTATCTTTAAGAATAGATAGATTGAATTTCCATCAACTCATTCTCTTCATGATTTTTCATCATCCTTAAAAGTCATTTACTCCACTCATGAAGAAGAATAATGAACTCACTTCTATTAATCAACATTCAGACAAACCAAATTAATAAAATAAAGTGGATTTTTTGACAATATCTCAAGTCTCTTCAATTATGAAACAGTTCCACAAGATCAATATTCACTCTACAAACAAATTATTGAAAAATTAAAAAAAGTAGGTGTTTAGCTTTCAGTTTAGGTCGAGCTAGCAATCGACCTCCATGTAACACATAAGCAACACGTAGTCAAAGTAGCACATAAAGTCTATGTAAATGGACTTTACTTAACATTGTAAAGCATGGGATTGATTGAGCGTTTAAGTCTTATTTCCCATCATGTGAACAGAACGGGTTTCGATCGCGTTTCAAAATGATGACATCAAAATGTTTCGTCAATGCCTGCTCATTAGTGCCATCGATCGTAACTGGAAGCTAAAGCGTGACTCACTTGTGTTCACATTTCACACCGGTATAGTAGACTAATAACTATTACATAACAATATATTATAAAATATATAAATAATGATAATAATAGGTATAATAACATATTATAGTGACATACAGTGTAATATTTATCTAATTTTTATTTTTATCTATTTATTTATATTTTTCACAAAGGAACACTGATTGGGAGAGAAAAACTAAGGATACTCCTTGTACTATTTCTCTCCCAAATTTACATAACATTTTTAAAGTCCAAAATAGGGTTATGATTTCACTTTACTGAAATTTAGTCCATTTTCACTCAAAAACAACGAAAACTGAGATTTTTAAATTTTGACGGTTGAAAACAGAATAAAAAACAAAAATATCACACTCAAATCACCATTAATTGGAAATTTTTGAGTAATTTTTGAAAATTTAGAGCCAGAAAAAACACAACTAACTATTCAGCACAGCTGATTACAGTTCATTGATCAATAAATTGAAAATATGAATGAGTTGAGCATAGAATAATGTTTCCACAGTTCTTTCATACTCTTTGGTGCTCGACAAGAATGTTAATTATTGTTGGTTCAGTTACTTATTTGGTTGCTGTCTAGCCAAAACGATGGTTGATTTATGAGGCTTCACGAGCAGACCAGGCCTGTATAGACAGCAGAAATGTCATCAGAGTATGTCAAACACTGGATAATCTCTTGGAATAAGCACTTAGCGAAGATCGATGATCTGAGCTGGTGGTTGACTGGTTGGGGGACCGCGACCCTCCATGTAATGATCCTAGCACGGTTTTGCACAACCCTGTTAGCGAATTGCCATCGGACCGAATTAGCAATATTGTGTCATGATTCACAATAGATCTGGATGACATAACCAATAATAGAGGTACCTCTCCCTCGGCAGGCGTTCATGTCAACGAGATTGAATGGTTGTCAACGCTGTTTATGTTATAAAAACCCTGTAACATACAAATATTGGGTTCATGATACCCATCAATAGGGCTTTCATGAGGGGATGGATAGTGCATGAGGTAACACACAACATAGCTGTACAGCTAATCATGTTACAAGAATACAACAACAAACTTATTTTGGATTAGTAGGTAACCCGTGCTCCGCATGGGTCTAATTAAAAAAAACTTAACAAACCTTGAAGAATTGAAAATAGGCATATAACCATCATCGGTAAATGAAGAATCCATATTTAATTATCTATTCCATTGACAATTACAAATCATAATTATATCATATAATATGATTGGGAGAAGACAACAGGCATAGCCCAAAACTGTCTTCTCCCAAATTTTTACAAATAAAAGTTTCAAAAAAGAATGAGGTTATGATTTCACTTTTCACTTCATATACAACATTTCAAGTTAAGTCTAGTAGTTCAGACGTGATGATGCGTCATCCTTGAATTTCCTATCCCTTACGTGCATATGAGCCAGTTTTTCCCTTTATTATATTATAGATTATATTATTCAACAGTGGGATTTGAGCTATAAATACCTTTTTTTAGGATGGAAAATTGAAGCCAACTGAAATTTCACAGCTAATGTCCAATTAACTTGATGAATAAAATTCAATAAAAAGGCTTCATTGTTCCTCTCCACATATACAATATAGGAAAAATACTATCCTCAAAATTTACTTAATAAATTCTCTTCATAGAGTTGATTTGTATCTTCAATTATTGAGAATATTAGATGAATTTATTGTAGGCCTATATCTATCTCAGTTGTTAAATAACATCGTTTTGTTTGTTTGACTGTGTGGTAGAAGTAGTGCAAAGTACTCATCATTCGATTCTACATGAAGAGAAAATTGAAAATATGTTATACTAATATTGAGGGAGATGCCTACTTAAACACTTAGGCTTGTGCGGCGTGGGTAATGATATATATGATTAATTAATATCTTATTACAATATATATTTTACGGTACATACATGTAAAGTATTATGAAGATCTATTGAAAGGAATTTGTATATAATGATAACTTACTGCAATAATATAATATAAGGTTATTTGAGTTAATTTATCAACGTAAGCCAAAATATCCACTTTTATGACAACTGAGAAGGTAGCTACATTTTTCTACCAGCTAACTGCTGAACATGTGTTAATGTCTCACTCAGCCGGATTGTTAGAAATAGTTATCCAAATCCTGAAACACTCGTAAAGACATGTTGAGGAGATACCAGTACGCTGGAATGGTATATTGCCAATAGGAATGCGTTTATCATTCAGCTTGAATCGCTGACTGACATTCAATAGTTTAGTCTTCTGATTTTATTATCGACGTAAAAATTTTGGAGGCAAATGCCAATCCAGGGATGCGATAACATCAGACATTGCTGTCACTCAATCATTTTACGACAGGTGTAGTAGATTTTTCTCAAGTCCTGTCAACCATCAACAGCTCTGATCATCTTGTCTGTATAATTCTTCGAGGACGATATTTAGTAACAGATTCGCTTTTGGATGATATATGCTCGAGGAAGAAAGTAGGATGCCCTCGAATAAAACTCATAAAGAGTAGCCAACAACAAAAACGAATCAAATTCCTTCCCGATATCACAGCCCCAGTCGTCAATATACATTTTATTCAAATTTTCAATGTTACGACTTCAAAATTGGATGCTCTCCTCACATTTCATTCTAAATTGATATAATATTTCCATTCGTCTTTGGTCGATAACGTTTTATTTGCTCTTCAAAGTTTTTGAAAGCTTGTATTACAAATTCCTTTCCAATATTGATGGGTTTTATTAGAAAAGTTCCAACAGTATTTTCATTAGTTTCCCTAATAATACTACTTCCAGTTGTGTTTCGATCACGAAGACACGAACCTCAAACATACCAGCCGTAACTTATCCCTTTAAATGGGTGATTAATGAGTAATTGAAATAATAGAGAATAATATAATGTGGCCCATTCTCCAATGAGATTTGAGAATGGGAAAGTGTATTTATTTATTTGGAAGACAAACATACAGATTTGGAAACAGCAGAATATAAAGTTTAATAGGAAATTTGAAACTACAACTATTCGATCAATAATGAACAAAGCTCATCATTATGAATTGGAGTATGGTTTTTGTTTTTGATCTCCAATTATTCAACTTTAAATGGTAATTTTCTATTGCGTAATTCTCAAAACATTCACGTTCTTATTTTTTTAAATCCAACTGGAAACAATCATATTATTTTGAAAAGTTCCAAGCAATAGGACGAGAATATATTTACAGAATCAATTTAATCAATTCATTGTCTATAGTTTTCATTGATTATCGATTGAGTGTAATAGCACAGGATTTATTTCATACTACTCATGAGAGTCTGGAAAATAAAGGTTTTGGATGAGATCTGTTTCCGTGTTTCGTTATCATCTATTAAGTTGAATAATGTAATCAAAAATTTTTGAAAATACTTTTTTCTCTACACAAGAGTCTACTCTCTACACAACAACAAATCGTATAAATGATTCCTGAGGAAGTTCTCTTTTCATTCAATGGGAACTTCAAATTTCTCACGAATTGAAAGCGTTTAGCCAGTTACACACACATTGATTTTTGGTTGTCTTTATAAATTTTATCAGACTCACAGATGCTGTTTGTCAAGTAGGTACCGTTCAATCCAATAGAATTTATAAGGACGGCAAAAAATCGTACGACCAAAAATCGATGTGTGTGTAGCTAGCTGTTTATGTATGGAGAATGGAGAAATCAATGAATGAAAATGTTTTTTGGAAGAAACTATTTCGACGACAAAGATGTTTTGTCAGCTCTCAAAAGTCATTTCACCAGTTATTGAACCTGGCACCAAATAATTTTTTTACCGTTAATTGAATCTTCAATTTGAAATGAGCGTGCCGAAGGCGACGAAAATGATCAGGCGAAAGAAAACAATTACCAAAAAATATTCTGTAATCGTGAAAAACCACTAGAAAAATCGCAAATAACTTATACATAAAATTGATAGTGGCTTCTGTACTGTAGTCCTGCATTAACGGTATTAAAGCCCGATGATAGAGCACGAGTGAATCCAAATGGATAAAACCACCGAAGCAATTAGAATTGTAATCGGTTGTGGTTGAGCAAATGATACTGGAAAACAGTCTGCGATTGCTTTTCTCTATATTCCTCTCTATATTTCGCTATATTACTCAAAAATAATAGCCTACATGACGACACTGAGTTCTTCTCTATTTCGTGATGCGCTACTATTTCCTCCCCACATTTTATTCATTACTTTCTCTATCAATAGGTGTTGGATATCACGACTTTACAAGCTCTTATAATACTTTAAGACCTGGACTGAGTCTGAGCGATGAAAGACTTTTTGTCAACAAAGAACTTCAACAAAATATTCCATCCATTATTTATTAGAAATGTATTATAATAGTCTCACATGTAGCATTTAGACATGTCAGGCTTCACAGCTATACAAGTTCTTATAATTCATGAGCTTCAAGATACTTTAAGACATGGACGTGCATTTCAGCAAAGATTGACTTTTTTGTAAACAAACAACTTCTCAAGCATAATATTTCATGCACTATTCTCGCTGTCAATAGTTGTTGGTCCTCACCCTCTTAAATTTCTCCTATTCCTTTGAATTATATTAATCCAGATTCCATTCATGTTTGAGCAATGATCTGCTCTCTTGATATAATAGTGACTTAATATCATTATTTAGTAGCCAATTACCAAGGAAATTCTGTGTATTATCATTCGATGGATGTAAGCTGTGGTGTAAAATAGATAGAATAGCAATTACTAACCTAGAATATGCATCACCCCTGTGAATATGTACTGCCTCACTGGTTTCTGATCTCTGATACAAAATACAATTCTCGTAAATGATGTGTAAGGATGAGCAATGACAAATGCTGTGAAAGCGACATGGACGTTTTTATGTACGAGTGTTCAATATTATCATATTGATTTTGTATGATTGGTGTTGCATGTATGCCTGTGATATAATATGTGAGAGTATGTGTGTGGAAATGAATAACTATCATACTTGGAACGAATATTGGATAATTACATCACATATTGATCAATACTACTGATGTGAAAAAGAATCAGTTTGCGGTGTTTGATGCATCCAGGTTGAGCTGTGATAGTTTAGAGTAGTGTCAGTCACAATATCATAGTAGTGTCCATTCACAATAATATTGATTCTTGAAGAACAGCAATAAGGAGTTTTTATGTGAATTGAGGTCGATGTTGAAAAAAGGAATGAGTGCGCGAGGTTTGATGTATTGGTGTTGAGCGGGTGGAGGAGTGGAGTGGAGGGGACTGGTATCTCGATTCCATCAATTCGTGTATCGACTGAGTGTAGTGGCGAGAATCTATCAGAACTGGAGATGCGCATGCGGCTTCCGAATAGAGGAGGACTGCTGGCATTTTTATTGGTCTCCTTGCCAAAGGAGAAAGGAAGAAGAGTCTGTGTGTGTGTGTGTGTGTGGTTGGGAGAATGTATTCATGGGGGGGAGAGTAGAGTCGATAACGGGCTATCGATGCGGCCTGCGCATGGGGTGTGGGGAGGAGGCGAAAACGAAGGAAAAAGTAAAAGGAAGAGAAAAAAGTGCTGCTGATAGGAAAAGGGTGACATGAAAAGGAGAGAGGAAAACTCCGACAGGGTTCGGCGTTTGTCGCTGGTGTTCGGGCGTTTTTTAGGGGGTGGTGCAGGGGGTGAAGGGATGCGTTCGATTGATTGGAATTGGACGCTATCGGCGCACTGCGCGAACGCCTATTGGCGCACAACGCGCACTCACGTGCACACGCGTTTTTTTCAACCGATATTTGATAGAAGCCGCCGATCAGTATTGGCTGTGCGCCCCCCGGAGGGGGGATTGGCGACACCGACCTATAGCTTCGACGGGATCGGCTCGATTTCCAATCGCTTCCTGTATTTGAACGGCGCGCCGACTCAGTACCACGAGCCTCCTCCCAGGTGAATGTAATACTCACCCCTCACCCCTCACCACCCACATTTGTCGGCTCCAGAAAGAAATCGTCTAGGAGGCAACGCCCTTTACTCCCGAATCGGGGGGCTACTGTCCACTATCGACCCCTGCCAGCCCCCCAATCTATCACCAATCGACACCCCCTTCAATACACTCCCCTTTACAGTATGTGTATCCCTACACATGTGAGCGTAGAAGTGTAAGTTGCTGATGAAAGCAATACACATTGACGTGGATATATATGGAACTGGAGGAATCAATAAACTTCAAAACACTTCTCCTTCCATTCACCCCCAGGTTTTATATTCCCAGGATTTGAGTGTGAGAATGTATGCAACTATAGGAATCGATATAAACATCGTAAATGAATATATCAAATGGGAGAGATCACCAATACAAGTTGATCTGAGTAAATGAAAGAAACTGTACAGATCAGTGAAAATTGACCTGAATAAATGAATGAAGCTGAAGGAATCAATAGACATTCATTTAATGTAGGTTGGTGAGACTATAAAACGGCATGACAATCAATATCAATCACAAAGTGCAATCGATGCCTCCATGTGATTATAGTAAGTGTGGGCATTGAAACAAATCATTCAATAATTTGATGATATTGATTCGATTGTAAATGGAATAGTATAATCACAATGAATGAGGACCGTTTACTACACCGTAAATTAACTGGAATGACGTGCATATTATGCGTATTACTCCCTACATTGGCTTTTATTTATTCTCTATAAGGAGTAGTTTATTATTTAAGGAATAGAAGGAAAATAGTTCAATATCAATCTTTGAATTGTCGTTCATATTATATCATATTATATTGAATATTCATATTATGAAGGAAGTGTACTAAACTTGCTTTTCTGGAAAACCCGGAGTGAATCTTCAGCTTATGCGTTCAAATTTGAAGTATTGTATGAGAAACAAGACAAGCATATTGAAAATGACAGTATAGGAATAAAGAGGATATTGCTCCGACAATTTCTCAGAATCTCTCGAAAAAAGCTACAACCGAGATACTTCAAGGAAATCTTATCCTTTAATCCGCCGTAATAACTTGTGAGAATACTTTCAATATTGCTGAACTTGTAGCGCCTATCACATTTTCCGGATATTGCCTCCCATTATGAATGTAATTTAATAAGGAAAACTCGGCCTGGAACATTGCTACTGTAAGTTGAGAGCGTTTCTATCTTCTGGTATCGCCTTTATAATCCAGTACAGGAAAAGTCTTTGTGAGACCCATCCCTTGGTTTCACTGGAAGATATTAGGATTGACTCGCCTACCTCCGCAAAACTCTCATAAATGATTCAGGATTGCTTCATTTCATAAATACACAAAAAATAGCTCCCACAAGCTCCATCCATCCAACTATGTCGTTAGATTAACTGTACTTTTTCAATATTGAAAATGAAGTTCACGAGTGCGTGTTCAGAAAATAATGATCAGTTGATAGTGATAAACTATGGAATTCTCATTCCATGACTGTGATTTGCTTACGAGCTCAACTACAAAGGAGAATCAAGTTAATCTTAGAGCAGTTTATTATTCCCACTGATAGTCTCTTGGAAAATGTACTATCTGATGAAAATTCAATTCCATGTGGCGGAGTTGTTCGAAGGAAGTCTCCATGAAAAACCTTTAGAGCATTGCAGAGAAAGCATTAACTCCCAAAAGTCGATTTATTGCTTTCTAAGATGCTCTATCACCGCTCAAATATATAAACAATCAGTCAATTTGTAAACACTGCAAAGAAGATGAGAAAAGAGGATAAAATAGTGGTGAGGTGAATGAAAAGAGTAGTGAAGAAACATAGCACAGAGGAGTTAATAAGAGAAGGAGACATACTAAATGAGAAGAAGAATAATGTACTGGAGAAGCAGGAAGCATCGATTAAACTAGGAGAGCAATAGGGTAGTGTAGAAGCAAATGAGATGAATAGAAATAGCTGTTTGAGAAGTATGTTGTTTGTAGTATAAGAGAATCACAGACCAAATGAGGATAAGTGTATTTATAGAAGAGAGAGAAATGGGGATGGGAATGAGGTTAGTGGTAGAGATGTGTACAAACCAAACGAGGAGAAAAAAGATTCTCGCCAATATTAGTTACATGCGTGACAATTCTGTGTCAGTGGAAAAAACTTGCATAACACGAGTTATGAATGAGTGGCTAAATTGCTTAGTGAGATGAGAGGAGAGTTTTCCCTGAAAATTTGGCTTTCTTTTGGCAGCGTGCGAATGTATCGGCTGGAGAAGGCGAGGAGGCCAGAGACAAGCAAAAATACGACACGTAGGTTTTCGATTTTTCGGAGGCGCTCAGCATCCACTGCGCGTGCGTGTATCCGTTGAGTCGATGATGCAGGGGGTGACAGGGGGTCACAGGGGGACAGGGGACAGGGGGACCGATGGCCCTAGTCCATCGCTTCACTGTGACACCCTCTCACTCTTTATTAGGTTGGGGGTTGCATTTATCACATAGCTTTTCCTTGTACCACTGTGACTCATCAAACCTCTAATGACATGATGAAACATAATCTAGCAGACTACTTCTCTAATTTCCTAGACTACCATGTCCAGTATACCGTATTTTGAATCGTATCTAGAAAAAAATGATAATAAATTTCAGGACCTCATGACTGATTTTTAGATTGCCAGTTTACCATACCTCATTTTGTTGAACATGAGAAGTAAACCATTTCTGATAATTTACTGAGAAAATCGACTCATTTTTTGAATACTGTACTACTGCTCTTGTATTACCTCATTTCGGACTTTTAAATTATTATCTAAATTTGGGAGAGAAATAGTACAAGGAGTATCCTTAGTTTTTCTCTCCCATTCAGTGCTTCTTGTAAAAATAATAATAATAATAATAATAATAATAATAATAATAATAATAATAATAATAATAATAATCCCCTTTTTTCCTTTTTCCTTCGTCCTGGTACCCCCAGAAGAAGGGAGTTTATTATAGAAAATATAACAAACAAAAATGAAAAATACACTTATAAAAAGAAATCTTACAAACAAAACAAAACGAAATTATATAATAATAATAATAATAATAATAATAATAATAATAATATAATAATAATAATAAAAAGTGTATTTAGTTGATTCTATGTTTGTTTGAGGAAAATTTTTTAGTATAGATAAATAATATAAAAAACAAGACTATTAAATTTTTGCTCTCCAATTTAGAAAAAAATCGTTGGTTAGAGTCTCCAAATCTGGAAAATGCAAGTAGTGTAAAATCTTCAAATATACCGGTATAACATCATTTTAGTTCTTGAATTATTCCATCTCAGACCCCTGTATAAAATGCGTATTTGGTGGATAAGTATTATGAGTTCACAAATGCATCATAATAAAGGCGAACACGCTTGAAATTAGAATTAAATTCATAAATCTGCCGCGACTTCCAGGGAAGAGTTTATCGATTAGAGTGAGTTGGCCGTTGAACTTGAAACATAACGCGTAGCTCACTGAATCAACAATGAAAAAGTTTTAGCTGCGCAGTGAGAGGTCTTCCAAATTTGAATGCAAAATACTTCACCGATTCTATAAATTAGAATGGCTCGCCATTTATTCCATTGAATCATTTCGATAACTTACTCTCTTATTATACCATCGAGAGTGAATTTTCATAACGTGACCTTGAAAATTACTTTCTACCTGCATTACGTAACCTTGAGATAAATCTATACTTTCATAACGTAACTTCCAGAATTTATTCAATTTATACTAGTTCCCCTAGTGATTGTTATCGACGAATTCTCAAAACAATATCACAAAGCTAGGAATCAATAATTACGATTAGTTTGGGAATTTTTGAAAATTCTAGAATTTTTCGAGGGGAAAGTATCAAATCCAATCGATTCAATCATAATTTTTCCATATTTCAATCGGAAAATTTAAGGATTGATTTATATAAAATTCACTGAGGGATGATTGCAATAATGGAATTATATTTGAAACGAATTAAATCTATGTTATTTGTATTGAGTTGAATTTTCCCTGTTCGTGGTTGGAATGAAAAGGATTGGGTAGCTGCTTCTCCCGTGATGATTTTTCCACTAGAAAAGCTATTTCCAATTTTTTTCAGTTGTACTGGAGCGTTCATTCCAGTTTCACAGTTTCAAGTGGGACTTCTAATTTTATGGGAAGGGAAACTGAAATTAATATTTTTTCCAATATTCACTTTCTCACGTGAAGAGCTATTTTATAACTGATTCGGCTTTATCGCAGTTTTATCGTTAAAAGAAACATAAATTAAAGATGCGCCATCCATGGAGCAGCGAGTGGATGCTATCCACTTTCTTCTTTTTGCTGTTTGTGCTCGTGTGGCCCTTTCTCTCCGTCTTTCTCTCACTTTCCATCTTGTCCTATAAATGGACGCCGCCATTTCCACCCTGGCTTCTGTTCAGTGAAGCCAAGCCCGGCTGGAATGGGGATTATACATTTTTCATTTCATTTTCTCTTCTTCCAATTTCTCTCCATTTTTCCACTTTTTTTCTTCAGTAGCGCCTCGGTTCGACCAGGATTTATTTCTACGGCAGGACACATAATCGGATAGACTGGTATACTGGCAGTCTTTTCTGAATTTTATATTGTTCTTCTGACCGTTCAATACCGCCTGCAGACAATGCACGATACTATTCCAAATACAGATGTGGTCTCTAATTCCATGGATAACTCTCTCTAATATTCTCGAAAAAATATAAATACAAGTCTAATTCCTCCTTTCATATCGTTGATGAAATTACAGTCACTGCATTTCTTATTAAACATCCTACGCTGGATATTCCCTCCTCTTGACAGTAAATCTTTTGATAGGGAACGTGTGAGTTGCAGATTAGAGCAGCGTATGAGAAAAAAGTCAGTCGAAAATCAGAACGGATTAAATATGGTATTGAGACGACTTGTTGCAAGAAGGGTACTCTCATACGATTGTGAGTAGATTATTACTTCAAAGTTCATCATTTCATGATAATTTTTCCTCTCGTATATTCTTCACTGAAATACCGGGAAAGATGAAATGAGGTAATCAAACAGGTATTATTAATTAATGCACGAGTCCCTGCAAGCATATTAACTCGAATAAATTGAATATCTCTAGTGAACCTCCGAAAGAATTCTGCTGGACAGGGAAAATATAATATTTTCTCACAATTCTTCACGTCCTTAATTTTCCGGTCGGATATTTTTCTTACAAATTCAATCCTTTGATTAAACTCTCGTGCTCGATGTGACTTATTCAACTCAAAAAAACTCTAAAATATGAATAAATTAGTACCTACAGAGAGTGTTATTCTTACTAAGGTCTCATTATATTAAATACACATTTATTCTTACTTCTCACACTGAGTTAATAACGAACATAAGAAATTGTGATTAAACTTGAAAATTGATACGAGCTAGAAATTATTTGGAGAAATTTTGGAGTACCTATTTTACAAATATGGAAAAAAAGTGAACATTCTCTTCGGATTTTAATTTTACCGGAATGATGAATTTGTACTTGAAACAAGGAAAAAGAAGACGAGAAGAAAATTGATGGAACAATCAGGTGAGGATTATAAAAATATTATGAAAAATGGCTCTTCAAAACTCGAAAATTGAGATAGAATTATTCATTTTTACAATCCATGTCGTATTAAATTTTTATGCTCGAATATTGAGATATATTTATATGAGTATAAGATTATTTTTGCTTAGTAATGAGTACAAGAAGAATGCCAAGAGTGTAATAATGTATGAAATCGATCTCATGGAGTAGAATAGTGTGAAAGAATTTACGTTAATAGTTCAAACAAACTTGTAGTTATTATGCTGCAGTGTGACTAATTAATCTGTCGCCACAGTATCCTCAGAGCTACAAGACGCATCGCCTATTATAGTATTGCAGTGAAGTGATAAGCTGTGGACAGGTGAGCAAGAATTTAGGCAATGTAAATGCTGTATCAGTATTGTTGTGATGTTGCTGTATCAATTTCAGACCTGTCCAGAGAAGTTCCATCAAATAGATGAGTCCTAAACCATGTTAATCAATAGCCACATCATAGACACAGCACTGTGTCAGCAAACCATAACATTATGAACCCTGATTATTTCGCTCAGCACTTGACATGTACCCAATGTTCACAAAGGGGGAATCATGGCTTTGTCACCAGTTCTCAGATTATCTCTGGACAGTTTCGACGCACACAAGCACAGAACATTCATTTAAATGTGATTTGAGAACATATCATGGATGCAGACGGCACTGTCACCTCTCAAATCTGTCGAAATCAATTAGGTTTCAACATACGATAAGTAGATCTTCTATGATTGAAAAACTACGTTCAAGCAATACAATTCAAACTCATACTCGAAAATGAAAACTACATGTTCGTCTACAAAAAGAGTCAGACAGACAACCTCAACCTTGCAACTTTCTACAATCAAATATATTGGTGATTATCAATCTATCATATCCGTATAGAAATCATCATTCTAGAAACATTCTCTGAGAGCGAGGCATGATTAATGTGACGTTCTGTTTCTGAGATATTCTTTTCAATTTTCCTGAAAGAATTTGACTTTGTTACCTGTTCATGTAACGTAAGAAAGAAATTATTATGTAGCAGATGTTATTATGCTATCGGATGGGCACGTTAAATTGTCGGTCCCGGCTGAATTATGACAGTCGTAAGGCCCATTGACGGCTTAAATTATATATTCAGGTGAGGTGGGACCTTCCCGCAAGGGACTCCCCAGCAGCAAAAGCCATTACTTTTTGTATAGCAAAGATGTTCTGGAGTACCAGCTTCGTACTGGAGTACCAGTACTTCTATACTTCTTCGTTCTTCACAAGGGTGAGGTCAAAATGGGTAATGTTTCTATATTACAGTTCTTTAAGATCTTTAATCACAATACTTTTTTTTGGTTTCATGTAGATTTCATTTTTCAAAGATGAAAGTATATTATGAAAATGGCAGTTGGTATCTAAATTAACTTCTCTTCTCATCCTTCGGGAGGATGTTCATTCAAGATGGTGATGCTGACTTGGCAAAGTTGTAGCTGAAGTGAAACGAATCACCCAGGTGCTGAGTGAGGAGAGGGGGGGGAGGCTGCACGGAAATATGAAATCGATTCTTAGCTGTTGAAAAGGATCGAGCTGCTCGAAGAGAGAAAAAGATGCGAACGAAACTTTTATTTATCGTCGTCGGCCTGTTATGCCGGCGAGCGAAAAATTGTGCGTAATTTATTCGGGACACAAGTGGCGATATTTCGTCGCAAGGAATTGCCTATGGAGCCCTGCCCGGGAGTTACATTAAGTAAATCACTTTTAAATTGGCTGGCTCGCAGTGCGAGAGCACGGGTCTAAGCCGGGGGTCTGACACCCCCTCACCCCCTATCAGTGCACTTTTCAATCGTTGCACGATGGCAATCCCGAATCCCGACTTGCTTCCTTCCTTCACAACCTACGTCACGGATGAGCGGCCCACTTATAAATACATTACACCCTGCGAATTCTAATAGCGCACCTTTTTATTATTAAATTCCGTCGACAGACACCTAAACTCGAATTAGGCGCCAAGTCTGCTCCGCTCCTCCGCCGATCATCATCCAAAGCCTGTCACCTGAGACCCCGCACTTTTCTACATGTTTATACTCTTCAAATGCAATTTAACGCAGAATCAGCAGTATCTTAAGGCCAGTCCAGACGCTACTGTATACTATACAACTAATGTAAAAATTCCGTGTAAAACACTGTACAACTCATGTAATCAGACAAATCGTACGCGACTGGCATATCGTGTCACGTGAAAATCGCTTGAAGTGAAAACATTATTTTTCTTCCCTTCTATCTCCGTTTTAAAAAATGACAAAGTTTATAGATTGAGAAGTTGAACGTCTGGACTGGAATGGACTCTAATCTCTATCATTGCCAATGAGCTACCAGTAGAAAGTAAAGCAGAACAATAGCCACGCAGATTGAAATAGAATTGTCTTATTTGTCTATAAAAACAAGACATATAACGTATCTATCAAAATGAGCCATATATTTGCCTAAGAAACAAGACAGATTTAGTAGTATCAATCAAAACGGAACACAGCTTAGTTAGAAATTGGTTTGTTATTGGCGAGTCCCTGGAGGTTATCAAGCATATACTTAAGAGAACTTAAGGTGTCTTCGGAAGCTTCTCAAAGAGATAAAATATTTACATTCACTTTTTGTGTAGTTGAGAAGTTGATATTTTGGTAATTATTTATATTAAATGAAAGAGACTAAGAAATTGTCAAAAACCACAGATTGATTTTCAGAGATTGACAATGGTGTAATAACCGAAACCGGTCTTTCTAAGTATCAATAAATCTGAGGTTTTTGACAATTTCTTAGTCTTTTTCATTCAATATTTACATTCCTCAAAAAAATATTATATAACTGTGACATGAACTTGTATATCATAATATTGTACAATATACATCAAAGCTGAAATTGATGAATCATCGATACTGTTATGTAATGTGTGTCACTTCATAGGCGTCTGTCGGCCTCAGCAACTACTTTCTAGCGCTACTTTTGTGATCAATTTTAATATCGAAGCGGTTTCTTTTCAACTTATGGCATCACGCACCATCCCATTTCTCATGCCGCAGTAACCATGGACCAATGTAGACATCATGAGGTGAAACTAAAAAGCTGCCTGCCAACGAAACGTCCGGGTCGGTTATAAGGTGGCAAGTCGGATTTGATGTCACTCCACTCAGTGAACTTCTGCATTTGGAAATCATCAAGATAGAACCGGTGTGAAACTAACGTTAATGAGAAGCTATGGTTTCGACGATTGTCTTTTAATAGCGTTTTAATTACTGCATATCCTCCGGTAGCTGTGCAAATGCCTTCTGCCATTCAAGACGCGCGCGCGCACGCACGGTCCACACTTCAAGGTGAATGCATGCAACGTTAGAGGGAGACAGAAGGTATGGGGAGGAGGAACGAAGGTAGGGAGGGAGACAGAATGATAAGGTGATGAAGAGGTGAGAGAAAAAACAGGTGATAGAAAAAGCAGAAGCCGAAGAAAGGGAGAAAAGTGGAAGGAAGTGGGGAATTGAAAAGTGACGGAGGTATGAAGAGGTAAGTGAAGAGGTATGAAGAGCAGTGAAATGTGGAGAAGGGGGGGAGGTAAATGAGCATGAGGTTGAGGAGGTGGCGGAAGGAGTTGTGAAAGGTGGATAAGGATAAGGTGAAAAGGGTGTAGGAGGAGGAGGAGCAGTGGGAGGGGGTGAAGGAGTAGAGGGTGAAGGATGGTGAAGAGGTGGAGAAGGAGGATGAGGATGAGAAGGAGAAGGAGAAGGAGTGGTAGAATGAGTAGGAGGGGAAGAATGATGAGGGGGTGGATGAATCGTGGAAGGAGAAGAAGGAGGAGGAGGTGGTTTGAGAGGGGAAGAACGATGAGGGGGTGGATGAGTGATGGAAGGAGGAGAAGAAGGAGAAGAAGAAGGAGGGGGAGGAGGAGGTGGTGTGAGAGGGGGCGAAAGGGGGAGGAGGAAGATGATGAGGAAAAGGATAAGAAGGGATTGAAGATAAAAATTAACTGGAGGAGGACGCAGCCGGAAGGAAATATGATGGAAAATTATGATCAAATCGAATTATTCATTTGCTATAATACCGTACAATTCTCAAAACAAAAACAGCATCAGATACTTAATTCGAGCATGAACATGAAATTAATATATTTTTCTCAACATAACCTTATAACTTACGCGTTGCCAGCAAAATCAGAGGTTTGTGTATATTGAGTATTCGATAAGAAAAAGAGGCATCGAAAGAGAATAAAGGATAATATGCGAAAAGAGAAATAAGATTATAGCAGTTGATGAGGACAGGGAAGTATATTAGGGAGTAACCAAATAGCAGATGGAGTAGAACAGATAACAAGGGATGAGAAAAAGTATACAATGTATGAATAGATGATTTATTGATAAACATGTATGGATAATCTAGAAGAGGATATTGAACAGTAGAAGATGAAAATTTGGATGATGGATATTGGGGAGAAAACAATGTACATTATGGAAAAATATTACTCTAACAATATCAATAGAGAAGAATAGGGATGTTGAGGAGATGTAAAAGGAGAGAGGTGAAAAGTAAGAAAAGGTAGTAATATTGTTGGAGATGGGAGTGAAGGATAAAGAGGGAGATTGAGAGACATTCGAAGAGGATTGATTGATTGATTGAGTACTTTATGTAGATTACAATATATACTGGCTTATACACTTATATACAGAAGGAGAGAGAGAATAAGGAGAAAGGCAAGAGATGGAGTCAGAGGAGAATAATGAGAGAAATCCCTTTCAATTTGTAGAGATTTGAGTGAAATATTTTCGTTTTAAATCAGTTTTTTAATATCAAAATTCAAATTTTTTAGTTTAGTCATTAGTTTTGAAGTGGAAATTGGACTTTTTGAAGTGAAAGTGGAATCTTAACCTTATTCTTTTTTGAAACTTTTATTTGTAAAAATTTGGGAGAAGACAGTTTTGGGCTATGCCTGTTGTCTTCTCCCAATCATATTATATTTATTATAATTATGATATGTAATTGCCGAAGAAATAAATGAATAAATAATAAAAAGATGAATGATGAAAATTTAGGAAGGGAACTAATGAGAAGTACTGTAGTGGAAGATAGTGGAATATGGAAGAGGATGTTACAAGAGGAAGAATAAGTAGAGAGGTGGATAGTGTTGGAGTGTGAACTGAGTGGGGATAGATTTGGCCAGATCTTTGTGGCCACATGCAATGGCAATGAACTTGGTGGTGAATGATTTTTATTAGGCCCGTAAAGAAAACATGAGAAAGGAGTTATAGTGAGTGAACGGAAGCCAGAAGCCTCCGCTATTACTATACTGCTATCACTAAATAACTACAGTAGAGTAGCAGTACTATAGAGTGGCTTCTGGTGGCGAGTAGTGACCCGTGACATCCACGCAATACTCACGCACAGATGAATTTCCACAAAGATCATTCGTTCGATAACGTTTCATTTCCTGCTCCAATTCTTCGGTCCCGATACAGCATATGGAATATTAATTATGACAGTACCCAATCAAGATTAGCCCGACCACCACTTCCAGAAATTAGATTCCTATCGTTCTGAACGAATAAGCTCTTCGACGATAATAATAATTTCACACCATGTGAAACCTTTTTCTATACGAAGCGAAATTCGATATGAAATTGAGATCGCCTTCACTGATATTCAATTCAAATCGCCTTCCACGAATATTGAATTGAAGAATAGTTGTGTTGTTTGGTCTTATCTCACTTTTCCAAAGACTGCGTACGGTTCCTACAGTAACCATTAACGTGTTGTTTTTGTGTACTCAAAGTCAATTTCAGTTTGAGCTTGAACGATTTTCAACACACGTGTTTCCTGGATAAGATTGATCAACAAAGGCCCACTTGCTATTAGAAATCATTCCCTTTCCTACGGTAGTCTAAATGGTAATTAATTATTAAACTGACTTCAAGGAAGCATTTTAATGAATATACTTACTCCTATCCAAACACTATAGAATAAAGCCATCTTAAGTATGAATCTACTAATTGAACATTCAAATTAAGTATGAATTTTATAAACAAATCTTTATGACTCAACATTCGAAAACCCTCAATAGCTTGAACACTTCAGACGAATTTTATGCATTTTTCACACATCCAGGTTGAAGGAAACAAACGTAAACACAAATTAGAAACGATTAGTATCATAAATTATAGTAAGTATAAGTTTATAATTCTATAAGTTTTCTCTGTTAAACACTTGAACCACGAAAACTAAATCAACCTGCCCTTCTTTCCTCTCTTCCAATCTATGAAAAAATCTATGGATACTTGAGATTATGAAACTATGGAACTATGTGGAACAAGTACCAGCTACTTGGATACTTGAGATTATGAAACTATGGAACTATATGGAACTAACTGGCGAACAAGTGTTTCACTTATGCCAGTAGTTCTTCACCTCCAGCCGTATTTTACAGATAGATGATATAGATATTTAGAATAATAATTATTGTTTTTTTTCTGATTGTCACATCTTTGTAAAGTTTTTGTGTTTTGGTGAAATAAATTGAATTGAATTGAAAAAAAAATTTGAATTGAAAAAAATGTGATTGAAGATTATGAAAATTTATTCGATTGAGATACTTCCATTTTTTAGGACAGAATATCCCAGTGATTCACTATTAATTCTATAAACTTCATGTCATTTATTACACCATTGCAAAATGCAATCAATTCATCTATCTATATGAATTGGACTGCGGCATTGTGTGAATATGATTTTTCAACTTATCTCTCTGATTTACTTGTTATTGTATAAACTTTATGCCATTTATTACACTATTGCAAGAAGCAATCAGTTCATCTATCTACAGTGTATGAATTTTGGACTGAGAGATTGTGTGAATATGATTTTTTAACTTATCTCTCTAATGTTCTAATGTCAGTTATATTCAAAAGAACTTGAATAACTTTTATAACATGACAACGCTATTCGTTTACTTAAATCCTAGCAATCTTTATCAACTTAAAAAGTTAGAAATCTTGTATCATATAAATAACTTAAAATGTTCCCTGTTGAATTGTCTCTCAAGCAATATTTGTTGTGATTGAGGTACTCTGTTCTGAAGAAACAAAAAGGCAGCATCCATGAAATAACATAGTGTTATATACTGAGCGAATTGTATTTGATTGTTTATTTATTTTTTCGAATAATTACCTAATTATATATTCGAATAATATGAATAATTACCACAATATCAACTTCTCAACTACACAAAAAGTGAAAAAGAAATAATTTTAATTTTTTATACAACTTAATTGTTTTTCATGTAAACTAGTGGTCCACCACAATCCACTTGCAGTACTGAAGCTACTCCATAGTTCGAAACAAATTTTCTGAGGAGTGGTACCCTACCACCAAGAAATCTCTAAAAAACATATTGCCTATGTTTTTCCATTTGTATTGTCTCATTTATATTGACTGATATGATTTTCTACTGATATTGTGGAACCTTTCTCTCCTTGGATGTTGGTGAAATTAGAATCGACAACATTTCAATTGATTCCAACTAGAGAAATTTCGAAATTACTCCACCAACATCTCCAATTAACGATGGAAAGCCAATTGTGACTAAGTATCAGCTTCGTTAGGAATGAAGCTGTCTGTCATCAGAGAGTGATGATACTGTGTTAAAGTTTAGTCTTGTCCAACACGTAGGAAGAGCCAATTGATTAATTAACAACTGCTGCAGTATCGGCAGTCCAGTCTTACCATATGTTATCGACTCTCCGACTCCTCTTAATTAATCCCAATTAATGTTAATGAAGGCCTGTATCGAGTGGTGACGTAGTCCGATCAGACAAGGGGAGCGTGTAGACAGGAAATCACCAGATATAGTGGCAGAGTTTCGAGTTTTTACACCAACACATGTATAGTTGGGTAGGAAATAGGAACTGATAGTGATAACCAGCGAATTCTATGAATATTTTATCCAATTATTTGCACTCATATAATTATAATTATTATAGTGATATTGAGAATATATATTGATATTGATAATAAATATGATATTATCATTATTATTATTATAGTGATCTATTCAGCTTCAAAATAAATAATGTTCTTGAAATAAATTGATAATTAAAGAGACTTAAATCAATTAATATTTAAAAAACATAAAAATTATCACAGAGCTCATAGTATTGTTATCTCTTCTTCCAGTAAATTGTATTTTCCTCAGTTAAATTCATTATTTTAATCTTTCATAATTCCGTTTCCTCTTCATTATTGAAAGAAGAGATAAGAATAAAATCTCCCAATGATTTGGAATTGGAGAATTGATCATCACTAGTAAGAGACATCTCGAATTTCGCTTGTGAAAACTCTTCATCATCAGAATTTTGTGGATTTTGAGGTTAAGAATTTACTTCCTATGGAATAATTATAATAATAAGTAATCAAATTGAGCCATATTCTGATGAAATATTTTCATTGTGTTCTGAAGATATTTTAATAGCAATATACAAATTCCAAGAGCTTTTGTATCATTATATTATTGATTCTATTATAAATACTTTACTATTGTTATTATTAATTATTGATACTATGTTCCAAGGCAATGGCATTATAATAAAATATATTGTATGAAAAAGATCAAGAAATTGTCAAAAAACCACTGATTTATTGAAACCGGTCTTTCTAATTATCAATAAATCAGTGGTTTTTTGGCAATAACCTAGTCTTTTTCATTCAACATTATGAATAATTACCACAATATCAACTTCTCAACTACAAAAAAATAGAATATATTCTTTTATTACTTCTAAGCCGAAGTTTTTCTCGAGCTGAAGATGCCAATACTTCATTCTGTTCCATTCCATTGATGTAATCTTGAAATTATCGGCACCCCTATATATGTCTGCAGTGTAGCTCTCAGCAAGGCAATGATGGAGACGCGAATATTAGTGCTGAAATTTTTGAGGGGGAGAAAATAACGTCTCAACCTTGGCAACAGATCCAGTTGCAGTAAGCTATTCTGTCTTATTTTCGTCCTCCTCCTCTGTCTCCTTCCCAACAGTTTCATTTTCCTTCGACCCCATTGCGAAAAAATTGAAGTCGAGAGACAAGGATAGCTTTGAATTATGGTCCCGTTGGTGTGAGAATGAAGGGTGGGGAGGGGAAAGCGATAAACGTAATTAAGCATCTAAAAGATAACGCATGGATAGTGAAGAGCCCCCTCCTCCGCCCATCACCCCGCAAAATATGGCTGAGGGAAGCCGATTTAATTTTCCAAATACTGTGGGCCCTTTTTCCATTTTCTTTCCAGTACACAAATACATATATTCTCGTAGCCTTCACTGCAAACGCAACGCGAGATAAACAGCAAATTATTTCTAATTCAATCCGACGTTCATTTTATTTGTTATCCGAACAAATAAGCTTTTCAAATTGGAAGTGTATCTGAACGACTTTCCTCTCTGCCATTTCGGCTCAATTTTCAAAACCCATTATTGCTATGGAAAGTAATTGAAAGGGTCGCCTGTATTGTGGATTGTGGTGAAGGCCTAGCTCATAGAAATATGGGAAAGTGAAACTTAGGGTTTTCGTGTAATCAAATAGGATGAGAAATATTTCTTGTCAACCAAATTTGTTGTATTCGTTTCAGTGTATCGTGAAAGTGAACTTATGTGATTGAACTAGATAAGAATTGTCTTGTCGATCAAATTGGTCGAATTCGTTGAAATGTATCGTACTGTGAACTCGATTTGATGTATTATGATGATTTATGTTAAAATATGAGGTAAAAGGTAGCCTACTATTTATAATTAGAAAAGGAATAAAGTATTCCTTGTTAATAGATGATACGAGTAGATTTGAATATTCGTTGAAGATCCCTTATAGATGATACGAGTAGATTTGAATCCATTTAATGAAGCAAAGCTACGATTCCTAGTAAAGATACACATTGTCCTATAATTTTTGAGCATCGAAAGAAAAAACTTTTTCCTTCCTTTTATTGATTCAAAGAATAAATTTCGAGATTTGAACATGAATTTCTTTATAATATCACCTTTATTATTATTTTTTCGCATGACCTGCTGATATTTTTCTTCTCATCCTCACCTCATTTCCTCCTTTCCACCACTTCCCGCCCCCTCTTCCCATTTTCTTCTGCTTTCTGTTTTGTTTCTTCTTATTATCGCCTATCTTGTTATCTTCTTATGGCATATTCAAGTTTCAAGTTTCAAAGTTCATACATCAAAAACAATATTACAATACAAACTTGAATACCATAAAATATAATAAAATTAAAACAAAGAAGTGAATAATTACATGAATTGAATAATTTCTTAATTATTATCTAATTTCTTATTAGATTATCTAAAATATATATAATTTCAATGAATAAATATACACCCCACTATAAATGATATCAATATTTCCTCATCTCTTTGTCCCCTTCAAAGGGGACTCACTGAAACCCCTTCTCTTCTATCATTCTATATTCTCTTTTTTTGTACTTATCATCTTCTTGCCTCTTCAATCCTCACTTTTGAAGTCATCTTCTCTCCTATTTGCTTCTCTTTATCCAATTATCTTGTTTTCTTCCCATCTCCTATGATTTTTCTTTTCAAGCATCATCATCTCCTTCTACTCCTCCTCCCCACCTCCATCACACCTCCTTTTTACCTCATTCTCACCTTATCAATTTTCTCTTCCTTTCTCTTCTGTATCTCTTATTACCTCTCAATCTTCCCTACGAACCCATTCTCTCACTCTCTCTCTTTTTATCGCTAATTTAAAATCTATTCAAATCTCTCTCCATCCATCTTTTTCCTTCACTACATTTCCCTCAAATTTCTTCTTATTTTCTCTCCTCCTTCCCCCTTCCTCTTTCTATTTCCTTGTTTCTTCCCTTTCATCAATTTTTTTCTCACTCTTCTCTCTTGTTATATTTATTTTTTCTGAACCTCATCCCCAACTTGGCACCTATCTCAACCCGTCCAAACCATATATCAAATACTAACTATTCCCCAGCCCAGCTCGATTGATCAGTGAGCAGCTACTTCTCTTTCCTTTCTCTCTCTTTCTTCTCTCTTGTGTCTCTGCTCTAGGGTAGGCCTAGACGTTTTTCGCGAGCATTGCAGTGAGCAGGTGGCTAGATGGCTCTGCTGTTGTGTTCGCATAATATATCAATAACTTTTTATGCCAAGCAGAGAGCGTAAGCAACAACAGCGAGAGGGAAGAGACGCCTCAGCCACAATCGGAATGATGTATTTATTCATAAGGTGCTCTCGAAAAGTGTCGCCAGAAAACTCGGCACATAATAGCGTAAAATATTTATCTTTTAAACATAGAATAATAATGCTAAACAGCTTAATGCTATTGTTGACGTTTTCAGGCAGGCAGGAGTGTGTGGACCATATTTATGCCAACAGTTGAGCCTTCTCGTTTATAGGCAATAATACGGGACTGATTCCGGCCCACGTTCTCAATTCACTCGCTCTCTCACTCCCACACACACAATCCAACCCAAAGATAGAGGTGTGAGAAGAAGACGGAAGACATGGGAAAACTTAGCGCTTCGAAAAAGCCGTAAAACTTCAACAGAGTAATAATACCTTGCTTATTTCTCCCTCAGCAATAACAGTCTCGATGTTGCATTTGAAAACGTTTCAAAACTTGCAACGGAAAATATTCCGTGTCATCAGTGCAGCCGATATCATGTGCGCTTTCTACATATGAATGTACTGCTCTGCTTCACTATGGGCTTTGCTGTATGATAATGAACGGTAACTTCCTGGAGAGCCAGGCTAATCTTTGTTAAGATCAAGATAACTCATAATCTGATGAATCTTAGAGCAATAATAATGAACACACACATTCCACAATGAAATTACTGCACTTTAGCCTTTTTGACTAATAATATAATTTATTTAAATTCTGTTTGTAAGTTCATTATCATCAACTCAATTTATTCTATTTGTTCATGGAGTAGGAGACTTATCGTTCACTTCAGGTAGGCTCAAATTATATTTTTTCCAGGTAAAATTACTCTTAGTATGTTATATTTATAAATTCTGACTGAGATCAATATTAGAAGTACTTTTACCTGAAAGAAATTTCCTTAAGCTGCATTGATTAGACTAAATTAATGTGTTGTTTTTTGAATATCGTTTATTGCTCATACTATTAGGCTACTATGAAAAATTTCTGTGATTTTAATCTCTTAAGAATATTATATTTTGCACTAGTACAATCCAGACTGCAGTATGGGATTCTCAGCTGGTGGTGGGGGGGGGGGTGCTTGTAAGAGTTACCTTGAAGAGCTGAGAGTATCTCAGAATAATATAATTCGTATAATGTGCAACAGTACTGGAAGAGATAGTTCTTTTCCATTTTATTCCTTTATAATAGCAATACCTCTGCAACATCTTTTTGTATAAAAAGTTTTAAAGCTATTCTATGTCAGAGCTATTTATATTACAATACAAGAAGAATCACACAAGGAATGTTTCGTTTAGCAAAAGTCAATAAATTAATTTTCAAGCAATCGTTCCAATATGTAGCTCCAAAATACTTCAATCAATTACCATACGAAATTGAATCATCTGAAAATATTTAGTCTTTTTAAAAACGTTTAAGAGCTTGGCTAATGTCTTCTCAAGAATTAGTTTTACTTGATGCAACACTGACATAAGTATGAATATGTTTATAAAGAAGCAGGTATAATAATATACAGATTCAACATTATATACATATTTCTTCTCTTTTCGATAATTAGAATCGTGAATAACACTTTGAGAAATATATTGTTGAGTAGTAATGGTTTTTGATACATTCATATAAAATAATAATGATAGCCTATATTTTTTGAATATTCAAGATAAATTGTACTGGTTGTATATTTTTTTCACCTTTGTTCACATTGGTTTGCAGATGTCATGTAGTGCAAGATATTTTCAATTAATGCTGGACTCAAAAATCAATGGATTTTATTTTGTATAATTTAAAATCAAGCTATAACCTTTCATGTAATTTTTTAATAATGATGATTATTTTATTTTTTTTGTAAGTTGACCTCGAATACTGATTAGAGTGATCAACTTAGTTTCTACTTTTTTAAATTGTAATTCGCTTTGTTTTTGTGAAAAGGAATCAATAGATTTCATTTCATTTCAAATTTCAACTAGACTAATCTGACTATCGACTATTCGATGTCGATGTAGCTAGATATTTGACATTAGATCCGTGCGCAAGTAAATGAAAATGAGAATCAGTTGTTTTGCAAACTGCTTGAAGTCCAGAAATAGATGGGTCTGCGATAAAGAGGTTAGGAAACATACAAGTAGTATCATAGCATTATGCTATCTTTTCTCTATGGTAGTATGTAGCCAATCTATCTCGCCTCACATGCGGATAATCTATGAGGGTTTAAGCTTAGTTTGAACTTCAATATCGATTTTATTTTCAACTCAAAATCATTTCAGATTTATATCCCTGATGAAACTTGGATTTTTTTCAAATCTATTGTTGAGCTATGGAACCGGTTGCTTGTGTGGTGGTATAGATATTTATTATTAATAATGAAAAACACAATACGAAACCTCCTTCGATTCACGTGTCCTTGGAACGTAGATGTAGGTCTATTTATTCCTTATAGACGCACAACCCTCGATCTATTTCAAAGGAGACGCTGGTTACTCCTTCGCCTTGTGTTCTATTCTTTGGATGCCTGAAAGCAAGAGGACCATTATGCTTTCTGGTCGCCCCTCAATCATTGATTATTCCTTTCAGAGATCGAAAGGGGGCTCGGCCCTGAGAAGGGGTCACGAAAAGAGAGAGAGAGAGAGTGAGATGGTAAGTGTGAGAGTGAGTGGGATAATCGATGTCAACGAAGAAGCACATGAATGAGGTGATCCGATCAAGCGAGGAAATCAGAAGAGACAGAATTAGAGTGAGATGAAAGCAGGTCCATTCAAGCTATCGAGGCCGTAGCGCTGAATCATATATCAACAACAAAATTAACACATCCACAATAGCCTGAGATGAATCCTGAATGGATGAGATGGTACTATGAATGCTGCCGATAATCTAACACTCGTCTTTTCGAACATGTGCTAGACTAGGCTAACTTGCATACACTCGTTCCAACACTCATTGTAGCCAAAGCCATATCCCTAACCCTTTGTGAAGCACCAAATGATATGTTATCATTCCTCGGAAATATTTAGCAAATCTATAACCTAATAGTTTCCAATAAGTAAATCGAAATTATTAATATTTTTCCGAAACAATAATGATCAACCATTATTATTCGTATCACACAAAAATTGATATGTTATAATTCTTTGTAAATACTCGACAAATCTATAACTCAATAGTTTCCAGAATGTGGATCGAAATTAATAATATTTTTTTCAAGACAAAAATGATCAACTATTATTATTCGTATCACATGTATACTAGTCTTAAAAGATGTGAAATGCATTAACATGTTTCGTTGAAAATTGCACATTGAAGGATCATTCACTCATATAATCATTGTTGTGAGAATCACCCATGGAACGATTATTTTGAGAATTGTTCATGAGAAAAAATTTCAGATCATGCATCAAGTTATAGAAGTCATTGAAGTTATGTTGATTATTTTCCATTTTTCATTTTAATATTATCCATTTTTTTTATTGTAAAAAAAATTTGATGCTAATAGATGTATCAATAAAGAGAAGTATTCAATTTAATAGTCAGAGTACATAATACAAAGAATATATAATTATTATTTAACGAAAATCCTAAATAAATGCGGTAAATCACCCCGAAGACTTCTGCTACTGCAGACATTGACAACAGGGCTAACAGCTAGATGGAAATTTGATGAGAACTACTATCCAAAAATTAGTTGCCAGCCCGGGAATCGAACCCGGTACCTCCCAATTGTCAGTCAGGAATGCTTACCCTTACACCAAACTGACAATCTCTGGATAGCAGCGCTCATTTTATACGAAGCCATAGCGGCCAACCAGTTTACAGATGCATTTATTTAGGATTTTCGTTAAATAATAATTATGTATTAATTAGCATTTGAATAAATGCATTCTCTATTTAATTCCATCTGTATACAAAGAATACATTACATAATTAGTATTTATTTTCGTAATATAATAATAAAGCGTTTTTGTTTCGTGGATTTTCATTATAATCCTGGATGAAATCATATTTTGTCCATGAACTATATATTTACTGTTCAGTTTTCCCTATAGTCTTCTCATATCCAATATTGTTCTTAATTTGTATTCTAGAGTGATAATGTTGAGTACGAAATAGCTAGAGTCTCCTTGATTTATAAAAATTATCACGTAGAGCAAAGATTTTGTTCATTCACACTTTCCAAGCAATGTTACATTCGATTTATGTAGACACCTCTACGCTAATGAACGTGGAAATTCTATATAGGTGTACTGTCAAGTAAATTATATGTCGCATACAGTTATGCTCTTCTAACTGTTGCATCCGCAACCAAGTAGAAGCTATATTTGTGTTTGTGTAATTCAATTTTAATTTGTCACTGGAGTCTTGCTCGTTGCCCGCGCAAAGTGCCAGAGGAAAAGTGTCATCACAGGCAAATAATGAATCTCACTCATTATTCTCTCTCAATGAATCTCTCAGCATACAGCAACATCTTAGCTGATACTTTGAGTCTGTGAGGTCGTTAGCCGGTCTGACAGACACTATCTGGGCCGAAGGAGTCAATTTATTCGATGCAACGTGTTTCTCACACCATCATGAGCTCAAGATTCCGCTACTGAGAAGAAAATTATACTCTCCTTGGGGACAAACGTAATGGAATTATGATGTTTGACCATACAGAGGATTATTAAATTGAGAATTAACCAAGTGAGAGAAGATATTGAGTTTGAAAAAAGCATTTGTCTCTGCGATTACTTTGAGAAATTTTCAAAACTTGATTATAGGAAAATATAGAAAAAATTATAGTAAGATTATAAAAAATGCATAGAAAAATGCATTAGTCCCTGTTGCTTTGATTTGCTAAATTTTCAAAATTTGATTATAGAATATGACTAGTAAGGTACCTTGATGTTACATTTTTATATCGACATAACTATTTTAAAAAATCTGGTGTGTTACACTCACACAACTTTCCTTGCTCATTAAACTGTAAGCCTCATTCTTAAACGAGAATAATTTAGGGGAATAACATAATGACGATTGGCGACAACATATTTGAAACTACGATCAGACTTCTGTATATGTGTATATATAATTGTTTTCAGGGTACTTTTTCCTTTGTGTAACTTGTGAAATTCGATGATTTTTTTAAAAGTCGTCAAAACAGATGTTCTACAGATGAAATATCTCGAATATGTGTTCTTTTTATGAACTGCGCTACCTACCTACCTCATGCACGAGTAGGAGGTTACTAAGACCATTTCTCAAGGATGAGGTGGACCCCCCATTATTTTCCCAGAAAGGAGACTCATGCCAGCTGATAGAGCTGATAAATAACTATATAGGGTATGAATTTGAAAGAAATCGGTGACGTCATTTTTAAGAAAATCGTGAAAAACATGGTTTTTTAGTAATTATCCGCCATTTTTCTCAAGAATATTACGGAGCTCCTGCAATTTTCCCAGAGTTGAGACTCATGTCAGTTGATAAGGCTTATAAATAGCTATCCTTGGTATGAATTTGAAAAAAATCGTTAAAGCCGTTTTCAAGAAAACCGTGAAAAAAATGATTTTTTAGTGATTATCCGCCATTTTTTTCAAGAATATTACGGATCTTCCGCAATTTTCCCAGAAATGAGACTCATGTCAGTTGATAGGGCTTATAAATAGCTATCCATGGTATAAATTTGAAGAAAATCGTTAGAGCCGTTTTCGAGAAAACCGTGAAAAACATGTTTTTTTTAGTAATTATCCGCAATTTTTTCCGCCATTTTGAATTCAATTTTATTGAATTTCTTGTTGTCGGATCCTTATGGTATAAGGACCTTAAGTTTAAAATTTCAAGTCAATTGGTTGATTGGGAATGGAGTTATCGTGTTCACAGACATACACCCATACACACACACACACACATACACACATACACACACACACACACACATACACACATACACACATACACACAGACAGACCAACACCCAAAAATCAGGTTTTTGGAGTCAGGGGACCTTGAAACGTATTGAAAACTTGAAATTGGGGTACCTTAATTTTTTTGGAAAGCAATACTTTCCTTACCTATGGTAATAGGGCAAGGAAAGTAAAAATTAGAATTTCATATTTTCCCGTACCTGTACAAGTGAATTGAATCCATCATGCTACCTACATGTTTCAATGTTCAAACTCAAGATTTATATTCCAAATATATTCGTCAATTACTCATCATTTCTAATACATGTAAACTATATTCATACAGAAAAATAGCTGGAATTGGTAATAGGACAAATATAATTATAGAAACAGGGGAAAATTCACATACCCCCTAAGGATTTAGAAAACTTCAGCTTCTACCCCTTCCCCCATGAATTGAAAACCCTAAAAATCTAATTTTTAAAATAGTAATTTTAAAAGCTGCTGCACCCCCCTCCCATGAATTTTAAGAACGCAGTCTCAGTCGGCGTACCAACCCCTCTCCCCCCCCCTTCGAACACCCCTGCAGAATGTAGTACGAGTAATAATGATACGAATGTAATAATTATCAGAATGTAGTATTCAATAATAATCAACTAGTGAAATTGAAATTGATGAGGAAATGCAATAAACAATAATTGGATGACAAAAGCAAAGAAGAATAATATTTCATAGTGATTTGGGTTATTTCAAAACTTCTACTCATACTAAAACTTATAGAAAAATTCCGTAAAACCTGTATGGTTTATTGTTATAATACTAATAATAATCAAGTGATCAGTTCCATAATGCAAGTGATAAATTTCAAACTACGATAAAAATAGTTGTTTCTGCACACAGTGACTCTAAATTCAAACGATGAGGATGTGACCTGGTAAAGATGACAAAAAGAGAAGGATGATGAAGAAAAAGAAGTACTGTAGAATAAGAAAAAGGTGATGAAATGACTGTATGCCGTATGTCAATGAACTTTGAGTGACAGAGGAGTTTGAAACAGTATAATTATATCACTATTATGAAGGCTTCTTCAATTTTCGATTCCAGTGCGCAGCTATTATAGCGCATAATTATAATTTTGCTCGGATCATGAGTGAGTGACTCATCAATGGATGACATCTAGACATCAGGTGTGTATTATTAAATTAGCGAACGAGAGATGGAACTTAGAGGAAAACGAAAAAAATATCAATAAAGAAATTTGGGATAATTTATTTTAGAACTGCAATAACTTTCATAATAAATAATTTTTGCATTAAATCACATCATCATTATTATATCATATCATTTTTTATGATGATGTTATTTAATCATATTATGATGGTGTGATGTAATTATATATACATATGCAATAGTCATAGCACCACCTCTGGGATCATTCCTTATATTATATTAGTGTCTATTATTATATTAGTAGTAGAGGAAATAGTGTGATAGATTCCAATGTTGAAGATCAATTGATCACTATGAAAAATTGATAAAGCTATACTAATTTATCTGAGTATACGAGTTTATCAGAGATTGACAATGATGTATTAACCGAAACCGGTCTTTCCAAGTATCAATAAATCTGTGGTTTTTGACAATTTCTTAGTCTTTTTCATTCAATATGAATAATTACCACAATATCAACTTCTCAACTACACAAAAAACTATACTAATTTATTTTATTTCATAGACAATTTCAAACCTCCCAATTCAATATCAAACACCTATTATTTAGAAATCATTCGAAAAATCAATCAGGATATTGACTAGGCATAAGTGCATTCCTCCCGATGAATTTTTTCTTTCTCCTAGGATGATGCTCACATGAGCTTTAAGCTTGTGCTTGGGTAATGAGATGAATGATGAGAGATTAGTTAACTCATAGAATAGCGGATTTGATATTGAAATTTTAATTTTGAATTTAAATTGGTGTTAAAACTCATCAAACGTTGAGAGAAATGACAAGGAATCTATAGGAGAAATGAGTGAGAATTATTTAACGTTTTAAAGCAGCATCGATTTACTACTAGGACTAGGAGAATAATGACTATCGATTACCGATTATTCGTTAGGGTACGTTTATGTCGGAGCTGCGATTAGTAATAAAAGCTGCGATTCTAGCAACGCGTAGATAATACCAACGTGCTTTCTAATAGGCCTGTTTATGTCGGAGCTGCGATGAAAATCGATCTTGGGTCCTGACCATCGATAAGAGCATCGATAATGGCTCGGTTCATTTTCGAAGCTAGTATCGAGGCTAGTATCGAGTTGTAGACTACAAAGTACAAACATGGACCAATATTTTTTCATGATTTGGGTTGATTTATATGTGGAGTTTCGTAAGCAAGTGACATTTTCTTTACTTTATTAAACTATTTCTTATTCAATTACAAAATTCTATCTTATTGTCAATGATAATAATGAAACATAATATAGACCTTGATGTATGCATTTCAAGAATAAATTCAATTGTTTCTATTCTATCGAAGAAATATAACTTTTTTGTATAAACCTACTTACCTTAATGTTAGCATTAATCGCTCCTCTGCCATGATAGGACTTATGTGATAATTATTCCAGTCCTTTTGGAGATTATTGGAAACTCTCGTCAAAATGTAGTCGAAAGTTTCTATTTCCATTCTCATATAGTTAAAAAAAATTTTGGATGCTGTCTTAAATCTTTATACAAATGATGATACTCCCCAAAGGAATGAGTAAGACTATATCACCCATTTCCATTCATCTCATTGTTAAAAGCGAAAATCAAGTTCACGACAAGGATTTTTTCTAGATTAAATGGCAGCGTTATTCGTGTTATAATTCTACAGGTCCTGATGGTACTTTATTTAGAAGAGTCTTCTCCATCTGAGATTAAAAATACGGTGCATATTAAACGATTCACCCCTTGCTGGTGCACCAATGTCGAATATATCCCAGCAACATGTGATTTGTAATGAGGTAGATGATCAGACTCTTTATTTCTCTCAGCTTCTTATACAATGCGGGAAAAAGATTATGCAAACCTGATCAAGCGAAGGGGTTGAATCGCATTCCCACATCCACCCTTGGAATTAATCTTGGGAGGAATAATAAAAAGTCTGATAAAAACAAGGGCGGAAGCCTGTTGAGAGTACGATTGATCGATATTATTCAATATCGACAAAGCACGAGAGAAATAGAACCTCCCTCTTCACTGTCTTATACTTATTTGCATAGGTTCATGGGAACTACCCGCAAGGTCCTATACTCTCTGCCTTTTGGGGCCATCAAATTAATTCGGTCATAATTTACGATGTTACGGTGCTGTGTGGTGGACCGGGTCGATAACTCCGATAGCTTTGCCAGTTCTCAATTATTGTTTCAAATGCTGAATAATATCGAACTGAAACATCTGCCACCTATATTAATATTCGTGATGTTTTCGATACCTATTTCAAGATCGATTCAAACTTTTTGAATTATTATAATCATTATCATTATTAAATGAAACAGATTTCGTGAGAATATACTGTTTAGCAGGATGGTTTTACTGATGAATAATAAATATAACATTGATCGAAAAATCATCGTTAACAGAAACCGTTAATCAGTTAAATAGTTCAGAAGTGATGATGCGTCAAACATGTGTTTTTTGTATAAGTCAATGCTTTCCTTCAGAATATTATATATAATAATCAGAGTACAATAATTATGAGGAAACACTTGAGACTATAGGACTGCAATAGACTTGACTTGGGAATAAACATTGAACTTTAATTACTTCTGATAATCTCAGTAGACATAGTAGAGCAACATGAGAACAACATGCCAACTTCTGAACAGTATTTCACTCACTAAATTCAATTGATAGAGGAATACACTCATAAAAGGGGAATATTATGATCAATAATTTATTCATCTATGATACCAATGATCTTGTAAAATATTTTATACACTTGCAGGTTAGGGCAGCTAGGGTGGATTGTAATACAGTGCACTCTATTGTAGAGCTTGTCCGTTAGTTGGACTTACCCAACTAACTAACTAACTAACCCAAACTTAGGGAGTTGTTTTTGTTTTCAGTAAATTTTAAAATCTGAATAGTAAAATATTCAGATTTTAAAGTTTACACCTTGTACTTGAAACGGACTGGTACTTGAACTTTCAAGTATTAATATCTAGTACTTGAAACTAAGATTTCTAGTTAATACATAACTGTATTTTCTTAAAATATCCTCTCCGTAGATAACTCCTACAGTATGAAAATAAAATAAATATTGAAATTAAAAGTGAGAGTAAGATAAATTTGAATGTGAAATGATTCACTTTGAAACTTGTTTTTTACACAATCCATTCTCGATATGCTCATTCAATACTACTTATTTTCATGTTATTTTCTGTTTATCAGGTTTTCAATTTTCTGTTATTTGTTCATCATCATCATGATATACTGTAGTTCATGATGATCCAACATACTACTGATTTAACGTTTCAAACATACCAAACTACTAACATAGACTAGTTTTCAAAAATTAACCCAATGAATACTGCTCAGTTTGAGGGAAGCGACAATGCTGAAAATGCTCAACAGCTGGAGAGAGCTTGTTATATTGATCTCTCTTGATCTTTTACTCATGTTTGACCGCAAATTAAATTCGCCTGTCATCCACCAATTAGATTATTGCAATCCAATTGGATTCCGAAAAACGCTTTCCACGTTGTTGATAAATTTTTTGGGCAAAATCAGAGCCATCCTTTCCAATTACACCGCGTTGTTTATCTTAGCCATGTTTCGAAATTATTATTGTCACAATCAAATTGCGGCTATCCAATTATGAATATTATTATGATTCCGAATCAAAATCAGAGCAGCGTTGGTGCTCGATTGCAACAACGTGAGAGTATTGCTCAATGCAAACAATTAGTCAACTTTGAGTTTGTAATAATAAATGATAATTTCGCAAGGTCGCAGGCAGATACGTAGGCAGAGTTCGAATTGATTCATCATTAATTTATGGAGACACGACAATTGATGTTACCTGAACTGATTGTTTCATCATATGCCAGTTGTTATTTTGCGTGGAAGACTAAATTTAATTTCAGACTCGATTGTTTGTTGAGAAAACAGTTGCATTATGGTTTAATTGAGTAGGATTCCAGGAGGGAGAATACACTTCCCTCGCAGTCTACTGGCGATTGGATTTTCTCGGTCATGTTGAATAAAGACAGATGATAAATTATAATGATAATATTTATAAGGATCTCACATCGGCTGGATTTCAATTTGTCCTGCCTATAAAATTAAATGAACATGACCTGAAGGTTCTGTTAAATTATGTTCTAAACGTGAAAGGAAAGGTTAGCGAGGTGAGGCTTTTACTTTTGATTGACAAATTGTTGATATTATTCGTAATGTTTGTATAGTTCTGTATAATAAACATAAATAACAGTAAGTTGTAATACAGGACAAACTGATTCACAATATGACATAATGTAAAGTCTTGTTTAGCCTACCCTGGAATCAAAAAATCAATAGGGGAATGATCCAACCTCTGTAATTGAATTAAATAGATTTCAGTCACCAAAAACTGATTAAACTAACAGAGCCAATACTTGAAGAATGCATGAACGAATTAGACGTTAATGCATTATGGTTGAGTTCAATAATTATATTTTTGTGCAACTGACCCTGAAAGTGAAAGAGTTTGAAAAAAATGATTTGGAAGTGATTCTTCTAAGAAGAGGGTTGAAGGTTTATACAGGTCTATTACCTGTATTTCAGCATTGTATGACCAGAAACAAATAATGTAATAGAATCTTTTAGGTATCTTTCGTTGAATTCTATCAGTATCTTCAATATAGATATATAAAATTCCATCAGGATATTCTATCAGTATCAGTAATATTATCAGTATAATTCTATCAGTATAGTCTATCAATAAATATAGATAATCAGCATATTCAGATAATCAGTTATTTGTCAGATAATCAGTATATTCCATCAGTATAAATGTCAGTATATTCTATCAGCTCATGGTATAACTTTAACAAGCGCGATCGACTGTTGTTTTAGTACTAGATAGTAGATATGTCAGATGAGGGTAAATGCGCGAGCTAAATTCGAAAACCCCAAGGGCTTCTGGTTCCAACCTCAAGGATTACTGAAACGAGTTGTTGCCAGCCTCGGGAAGCTACTGAACGAAGGGTGGTGTAAAAAGTTGAGCAAGTTTCATTATTAAGTTATTGAACGGAATGTCGTCTGTCATGACCAGAGACGGCAGTGCAAACAAAAGTCATTTGGGGCTTGTCACTTGCATATCAATTTCTAGCTGTACATCTTATTGTCTAATCTTGGGGATCGAACTGAAACTTTCCAAATGGATTCATCGTTATTTTTCGTCGATACTGGTGGTAACAAAGAATTTTAGCAAAGAAATTAGTCTTTAAAAAGTCTGTAATTTGAAAAATAGAGTGGAAACTTTAAAGTGACTGCCTAAAAAGCAGTCGTTAGGTCATTCCAGAGGCACTGAAATTAATCAGTTGCGACCTGAAAACTCTGACACCAGACCTGAGCCACCCAGGTCACTTGGTATTATAATGATTATTACTTTAAAGTGGCTTTAGTTTGATGAGTTGTCGAATTGAAAATGAATGCAAACTTGAATCAAATCATTTGTGTAAATAAGAATGTTATAATTTATGTCAAACAATAATTCAGATAATGTAAAGAATCTCATCGTTATAAAAATATATTTTCAGTTATAGGGTACATTCATCAAAGATGGAATAGTAATTGTATGAATAGAAATATTGTAAGGGTGAAGCATAATATACTGTATATACGTCAAGTATACTATATAAATATTGAATTTAGGTTATAGAATTTAATTCAAATCTATTGCTCAGACGTGTAAAAAGTGCAAAATATCAAAAACAATCATCACTTTCCATTGTGACTGAAGTAACAAATCAACACCACAAATTCGAGCGGTTTGGAGACACAAAATTTGGTGAGGCTAATGCTGCGGACAATAAATAAGATTAATTTTTTCCACTACTGGAAGAAATCTTTATTATAGCGCTGGAACATTTGGAACGTATAACCAGGCAAATATAGATAAGAGAATTTTTCAGTAGAGTAACGGTTGTAATAGGTATTAAGGCGATTTGGGTTAATAAAATACACGGTGGTAGTGTTGTTTTATTTATTAGTTGTTTGCATGCAGGCGAGCAACAGGCAAAAGGGATAACATTCACGCGATTTTCGGCAGTCTGCCTTTCAAACGCCCTTATTCAGCTTTTTCACCTTTTCAGAATGACCTGTTCTTTCAACCATCATCGTCATTCAAGCTGAAACCTTTTCAACAACAACCTGACACATCTCTACCACCAGCCGCCAAATATACCTCTTTTCACCACCTAAGGCTTTAGCGTTTCAAGATTTCATTCAGTTTCAAAATAAATTAGTAGTTTGCGATTTTCGGTCCTATTGTATATGTCACAGATAAATTGAGTAGTGGTAGAATTAATATTCAAGGGGATGACTGAAATACTGTGAATATCTTTCTTGAAATAAATGACAAAAAGAGATGAAAATTATCTGTTTAATAAATTCAACACTTTTACTGTTCTAAATATATATAAAACCCCAATATAGGAAACAACACAATAATTATATTGACTAAGAGTGTTAACCAAAAGTGATATTTTAATAATCCTTTTTCCTTTTTCTTTTTTCCTTCGTCCTGGTACCCCCAGAAGAAGGGAGTTTATTATAGAAAATATAACAAACAAAAATGAAAAATACACTTATAAAAAGAAATCTTACAAACAAAACAAATGAAGAATAATAAAAAAGCAAGAATGACAAAAGATAAGAAGATTCCCTTTCAGTGGAAAATCTCAAATATTATAAACCAGACGAAATATAAATTCTCCAAAACCTTCTAAAGAATAATAATAATAATAATAGTAATATACTTTTTAATATAAGAATGATTATCAATCTAGAGTCTTAACTGAGAATGATAATAAATAATACTTATTCATATTAACCTATATACATGCTATTCTCATGACAATAAATACTCGCATGCAGGGGAAGCTTCCCTGCATGCATGGAGTACACTTTCTTATAGTGAAAAAAATTAATTTGATTATCGAATTCCTAACATACTAGTGATGTATCAAGTTTAGATCAATAATCATTGGAATCGTCTTCTATATTTATTCAAACTGAAGAAATAAATCTATATACAAAATTTCAAGTTAATCAGTTCAGTTGTTCAGAAGTGATGATGCGTCATTGATGAATTTCCTATTCCCTACGTTGAGCTAAGATAAGCCAATTCTTTCCTTCACTTTATATTATAGATAAGAGCTCCAGAACTATATACATCTATACAACTATATATATATATATATTATATATATATATATATATATATATTATATATATATATATCATCCGAATATCGCGAATCCGAAAATCTGTGATTAAAATATCTGTGATTAGTTCTTCAAATGATTTAAGGAAAAATTTGTGCAATGCTATGAGACTATATCAAGTAAAACGTGGAAGATAGGAGTTTTGGACTTGTAATGAAAGTGAGAGGGATCTCATGAGCGAAAGAGTTGGCCCAGCTTGTTAGAAGTACCGAGGGCGCCAGGTAAACAATATGCCATAACAGAATAGTGTGGCAATAAATTGTTCTGAATTAGTAGATTTTTAAACCAATCATTAGGTTGGGTGATTGCTCTCTGATACAATGGGCAGTTTAAACTAATGACATCCAGACGGGGCCGCGTGACACTAAATCACAAACGAAACCCAAACTGACAACCAACGCTCGATCCAAATTATTGTCTCAAACATGACCTTTTCGAAAAAATACTCTTTTCGTCGAAAAGCTATTGACCAGGACCTGGCTGACATCGGATACGTGGACGATTTCCAAACTCATAACAGTTTACAGGTTTTACACGTGTAAAACGAAGTTGTAACAATGAATTACTTGTGAGATTGGATACTTGTACTGAATTTGTAGACTTTTAATTCATTGTAGAGTTTATACACTTAATACATTTTGAAGTTGAAAAATTAATAATTGAGAGAAGAATATTGAAAATTCAAGTTTTGGGCCCGGTTGCATAAAAGCCGGCCAAGTTTTAACCATGATTAATGCACTTTTTGATGCCTCTGACTGGTTCTCGTGGAATTAATCACGGTTGAAATTTAACCGGCTTTGGGGCGAGTCTAGAATGTATATTACAGAGAGAATGTACATTTCATTCTATACTTTCTGTTGTTTTACGAGTATTATGATTCAGTAAGCTGATCGAAGTGAACGAATCTAATCCAGATTGCTGTACGGCACATTTCATTGGGATCTATCAATAACAGATGCTCAAGCATCATGCGTAAGGAATCTGAGAGGGTATTTACCGTGCTAAAAAACCAGTTGTAAGTGGGGTGAACGTACTCTCTGAGCAGAACAGTTCCAATTAATTACGAAATCGATGGGAGCCAAATTTCGTCACTCGAACTGAATCGAGAAAGAAGATGTAGAGGTCAAACGGCGAGAAGAGAGAACAGGAATGCTTTGATAAAGAAAATTCAGCAATAATTGAAGGAGCAGATGGCCAATGACAGAATCTCGGACGTCTCCAACACAGCTTACGATAAATCTCACAGCATTATATAAATTCCACGTTTTCAAGGCCGTAAGAGCAAATCTTGCATAGCTTCTCACATCTTGTAACTGTTGTAATTACGACAGCCGGTAAAAAAATGGAGCGGTCAACGTATTCCTTAATTATTGTCATCTCGTAATGACGGGGTAACAGTCTCTCTTTAGCAACGGAGCGAATCGTTTAGAGATGGTAGTCGATTTAGGAAGAGCGGGACAGTGAGGCTCTTTTGAACTTTATATCAATTGTATTTACCATAAATATGTTGAAAATTCTCATTTTCTTGTTATTTGAAGTGCATTATTGATTACGATGATAGTTGATCAGGTTTTTTTCGAGGGCCAGAGAGTATAGAAGATGAATTTTTAAACCCACTGGAAAAAAACTTTCCGCCCAAGGCGCAAGATCCTTCTACCAACTTCTGCGAACTAGGCGTGACATTGACATTGACTACAACTTATTCTTGTATGAGTCCTGATTTGATTCTCTAATAGACAATTTGTAGACACATGTTGGCATGGAAATGAGTATTCCAAAAACCCCTAACACACCGTTGAACATTTATGCATGATGAAAGGATGAATGTGGTGGAATAGATTGGTTCAGATTTGAACATTCCAAACATTCACTGTTGTTTAGATTCCAAAGATACTCAATAAACAATATTCCAATTGTGTTTTCAATCAATAGTTCCCCTTTTTTGAGAATGACCATACTTTTCAAATTTGTTCCACTGGTTTAGTTGGGGTCAAAGTGAAGTGCTTTACAAATATTTTAGTCTCACCAGAAATATAAAATTTTCATTGTTTTGAATCGTTTTCACAGCTTTATAGCGAAGAACCTTTCTCTTCAGAGTCCTTTAACCTGGCGACCCTTCCCCTTCTACTTCTAGTCACTCCTGTATCAATATTTCTCTATTTCAATTTGTCTTTAATAGTTCATAATTATTTATTGGTACAATTTCAATATTTGTCTTAACTAGTTCATGATTATACAATCTTCATGATTAGCTCTTAGTACTTAGTTCATGATTTACTCCTATCTGTATCAATTATTTCCCTCTATTTCAATTTTTGTCTTCAATAGTTCATGATTATACAATCTTCATAATTAGCTCTTAGTATACTTAGTTCATGATTTACTCCTATCTGTATCAATATTTCTCTATTTCAATTTGTCTTAAATAGTTCATGATTATTTATTGTTGCAATTTCAATTTGTCATGAATAGTTCATAATTATCTATTGATGCAATAACAATTTTGTCTTGCATAGTTTACTGGTGCAACAATATTTATAAAAATATTAGATTACTTGCTTGCTGAGATTACTGTCGTTTCTGTATAAAATAAGTTCAGATTGTCTATTGGAAATGTGGAGAAACAAGTCATCTTATGCTTAAAAACCGAGAAGGATATAATCTGTACTATACTGAATTGATATGCAGTTACTAAACCTTCTATAGGAGATGTAAATGAATAGTTCAACTATCAATTTCCACAATAACCTTGAATGATCTCAAGGATATTTGAAGTATATAAGAGAATGATATCAGCACTATTGAGAACTACTATATTGTATATTGACATTATAGGCAGCTAATAAACCGTCCATAGGAAATGTAAATGTAACTATCAATTTCCAAAATAACCTTGAAAGATCTCAAGAATATTGGAAGTAATATCCTTCCAAGTATACAGACTATAGTAGTAAGTAGACTATAGTATATAGACTATAGAAACCTATTTTGGACTATGTGTAACATTATCGAAATTTGGGAGAGGAATAGCACAAGGTTACCTTATTATTTCTCTCCCTATCATTTTGATGATGTACTTTTTGCATGAATCAATAAATAATAAACAAGAAGTAGATACCATGTAAATGAGTTAGTCATTTCTCAATTTTCACAAAAACGCTAAGAAATATCTTGGTGTTACTGAAGCTAACATAACAGCTGTCAACACCTTCAACGTATTGGATACTTGTCCAAGCCGTCTAGTGTTCCATTTGGAATCACACCTCTCGATATATCGAGACAATTATCGAGTGTATTGTATGCTAATCGAGGTGTGGTCCCAGGGTGACACAGCTTTGTCGCCTCTTGGTTGGTTTCTCCACTCTCCCGACCCAATCACCTCAGCAATCACCGGAAGGACTCAGCTGTCCACTCCTGAATACATCCGCCAAGTCGTCTTTGTCTCCTAATCATTTCAATAGCCCTCAATATTCAACTCCGATAAACATAATATGTCTATGGTGGGACTCCCTTCAAACTGTCATCCTCCCTTATTAGAGTAACAACAATGCATCCCATTCAAACAGTTCTGACAGCTTTAAGTGAATCAAACCATATTTATTTCGTATCCTTATGTATATAAAATTATAGAAGTGAGTCTCACTCTTTGTATCTACATGTATATATCATATATTTTATTATCATATATATAGAGCAATGAAATATAAGACAGATGTGTAGGTATGGCTCATTAATAACAACATTGCTTCGCATTCAAACAGTTCTGACTTTTTAAAGTGAATCTCACCATATACTCTTTGTATCTTCATGCATATATATTATATATTGAACAATGAAATATAAGACAGATGTGTAGGTATAGCTCAGTAATGAATACGTCTTCCATCAATCATCAGCATATAATAGAATGGAACAGTGTCTTTGTCCTGTGAATCTCACAGACAATTTGAATGAAATTGAATTGATTCTAGACTGATTCGAACTCACTGATACTGTTCCATGATTAATCATCACTAAGTATACTAAAAAAGCTATTAACTAGTATACTTTTAGAGGTATAATAGACAATAATCAAAATATACAGAACATTATTGTAAATTTGGATAATTTTATGAGATAATTGCTCAGAATAATAAATTATCCAATGTTCTCTAAGAATATTATTGGGATATTTTTATCGTGATACGTTTACAAGTCACGAATGATTCTATTTTAATTGTAGTCTGGTTATAGTGATAGAACATATTCTTTATGGCTTCTTGATCCAATCTGATTGGTCGATAAAGATCGATGATGACTTCATGATGATCAACTTCATACGGGAATTGCTTTATTAGGATGGTTTTTTCTAAAAGTATTCGAGAATATTAAAAAAAAACATTTACTAGTTTACTATTGGACTATAATAGACAATGATCAAAATATACAGAACATTATTGTAAATTTGCATACTATAAAGGAATTGTTACATAAACGGGAATTGTTTTGTTAGGATGATTTTCTCCCCAAAAGTATTGATGTAACTATCAATATGAATTTTTATTCCAGAGTTTTTAAAATTTTCAGGAAATAGTCAGTTATTCGTAATTGAGATAACATCACTTCATTAGAAGAATTTCATTATATTTAAATATTCATCACATGTAATTTATATGGATATTTGAAATACAATTAAATAAATAAATGTTTATTTCCCAAAAAAACTAAAACTACTACATCAATTACAGAAAATATTAAATAGTTTACAATTACATACAATAGTTAGTTTCAGAAATTTCTTAAATTCACATAAAATTTACCATTACACATGGTTGGACAATGATAATTACTATTTATTACTATTTGCCAATTCTGTTGTACTAACTTATTCCTCTGACTGTTTTTATTTTATTTATATTTTTGACGTTTGTTACAAAATGTTGTGTTTTATTACAATAAAGGATTATTGATTGATAATGGGTGATTCGATAAAAATATTTAATGATGCTGATTGTCATTATTCGAGATCAAATCACGGAGTCAGGTTGATCCTGGATCAAATAATTCATCGCATTGCTCTTTACATGGAAAGTGAAACAGTGAAAGCTTAAGGTACTTATATAGTGTTTATTATACAATAAATGAATAAATGAATGAATACTTCGATTATCATTGAGCTTGCAAATTCGTAGTTATTTAAAACTGAAAGTTTATTATTTAGGTTCATAAATGAAATTGTGATAATGTAATGTTACAAATGAAGATAATTACAGAGAATAACATTGTTGTAGAGATTCTAGTAGATATCATGTATTCTATAATAATATATTACATTACTTACACATTTCAATAATAAGATACTATGCTCTAATGTGATGTAATAATTCATTTAGGCCTATACATCATTTACAATCAACTTAAGGACAAAGAAACAGACTGCAGTCCAAAACTTCTTTTCATCCCAATTTCATAAAATTAAATTGTCCAAATAAAGGTTATGTGCGACTTTTCAATTCTTCACTAACTTCCACATTGAAACAAATCACTAACACTTGAAACAATTAATTTTGAATTTAGAAAGATTACAATTCGAATTGATAACAGAATTCCCTCTACTAAGCACTCAAAACTGTAAAATAAATATTAATTTGAAATATTTTGTTCCTAAAATTAAAACAATTTTCTCCACTGGAAGCACAGCTGATTATAACCTGAATATGATTATATGTATAATAAAGGTATAATAATACTATTATACAATTATAAATATTACCAAAATCATATTACTAGCTATTATTATATCACATTACATAGTACATAGCATATTATTATTAAAATGTGTAAGTAATGTAGAATGTAATCTCTTATACTGTTATACATGTTATCTACTAGAATCTCTACAAATATGTAATTATGTCCATTTGTAACGTTACATTATCATGATATCAATTCTGTACAGTCACAATTTTAGTCTTGAATCTCGAATTTTGGTACTGCAACTGGAGCATACAATTTGTAATATCTGTTACAAGATTTATGCACCAATTTCTGTAGACAATACTGATTAATCAATGCGATAAGTTGTAAGAAGCGTCAAATTTGACGGGCATTTCGGGGGCAGATGACCAGAAATAATCTGAATCGACTTGTTTGCAGTCGTCGACTCTCCCGATCGTCGATCTATCGTTGCACAATCCACTTTCGGTAGCAGGGCATCTGACGTCAAATGCCTTCTCAGTCGTGATCAATTAATGTCGGTTCTGGCTCTTATAAGTCATCTCCTTTTCCTTAAACAATAATAACAACAACCAAACTTCGAGTCTCTTTTCATATTTCTCTTTGTGAGAGACGTGAATTGATCACTGGTATTTTCAGTGGAGCAGCAAAGCTATCGCAGTCAGACCCCACATGGATATGGATATCCCATCTAGAATATTGATTACAGTACTAAGTATTCTACTAAGTACAATCCATTCAGTATGATGCTTCTCGTTTGTAAAAGACATTTTTATAAAAGTTTGGAATTTGGGTCAATATCATAACTTATCCACTAAACTTGTAATTGATTATTCATGAAAATGTTGTAATATGTAAAAAAAAACATATTTTTCACATATTGTTATATGTAAAAAACTATATAGTTTCAATGCAAAACTATTTAGTTTTGCAACAACAAATATTACAAAAAAAATTACAAATTACATATTACAACAGAAATGTTGTAATATTTCAAATCCTCCTTATAAGCTATTACCTTTTTCCCTCGAAAACAATATAACCAAGAGTATTACTCACTATAATCTATAACAATAAGTGTTAATAATTAATTATTGTTAATAGTTAATTATTAATTATTCTTTATGAGTTGATGCTGCAAGTTTTTGTTATTAATTATTATTGTTAATAGTTAATTATTAATTATTCTTTATGAGTTGATGCTGCAAGTTTTTGTGTACTGTGATCTTTCTGTGAGTTTTTTGTGATCATTCACATTGACTCTTTTCCAATCTTATTTCTGGAAAGAATTTACTCTTGTGTTTCTTACTACAATCAAATCTTTGATACCACAATCAAATTGAACTTTCTCTCAATTGAAAATATTGCACAGTCGGAATTGAACTTTAGAAATATACAAGCATCTCACATTTTGTAACAAAAAAATTATCAATGCACATGCATGATGGTTGCATTACCATATTACACTAATAGAAATAATTAGGCCTGAAGTTGAATTATTACACTTATAAAATTCAGTTTCAACTGTTTTCCTCTATCAACCTTACTCTATTATCCCTAGGTCATCGTAAATCCGTTCATGCATATCAATCCATGTAGTCTCTTTTCTGTTTAGGGCAACATGAAAATGGCATGAATGTCCGAAACATTTTGTGATAAAATAATTCAAAAAAGGGTAATGAGATTTGTATTTCTATTTACAATCCATGTAGATATCTATCACAGTCCTATAACTATCTTATTTATCCATGTTAATAAATTGTTTTTCATCTAGTTTTGTAATTACATAATTCACTCTCATTTTTTTGTGAGGATTCGCAATATCCATGACAATATCTGGGAAGGAAGCAGCTGGCTCAACGTGATCCTCCCAATAATTTTGTTTTATGATATCGAATTAAATAGTACGAATTCATTCAATATCAGTCCCACACTGTGGTCCATATGGTATCTTGTAATCTGAGTTTTTTATATTAGAATCACAGATCTATCTAATGTTGACTTGGTCTATGATGGGAATAAAAGAGTGTGAGTTTGCGTTGATTCGAAGTTGATAATTCCATGAAATCGAATTAAATATGTTCACTTAGTCTATGATGTTTACTTATTTTATGATTGGAATAAAACCTATTCCAGAGTGTGAGTTTACGTAGATTCGAAGTTGATAATTCCATGAAATCGAATTAAATAATACCAATATTTATTCAGTCTAAAACGATACCCCGTACTCTAAAAATTGTTTTATCAGAATTATTGAATCTTTTTTCAAAAAAGCAATTACGAAGTGTGCTAGGATCCGAACTCGATAATCATGTCTAGCCGGGAAACCGGCCTGATTAATTAGTATGCATCGGCCAAGCATCTGTATGCCGAACAGATGTTAACTGCTGCTGGTGTCGGTTTGGCCCCTTACTACATTAAATATGCACTTTCGGTTGGGTCTTTCCGATCAACTTGATAAGTTTGGCTTGCTCGGCACGCTCAACTTCATTAGGCTAGTTTATAGAGTTGCTAACTACCCAGCACGGCACTGGACTGTCCAAACTAACTGTTTTTTTGAATAAGTCATCTGGTAAGAGTTGTTGATCAATACGGGAGCACAAAACTTGGAGATCGTTATAATATTAACTGGTTAATAAATTTCCCGTGAAAAACGTGATTTACATCCTAAAACAGAATATTATTGATTTTAATATTCTATAAAAAGAGTGAAATACCCAAGTAAATGATGAGTAAACAAAAAGAATGTCGCCATGACAAAATATTATTGATATAGAGCTTGGGGAATGTTGGTGTAGGTCACCTACTATGTGACTATCAACCCCTTGTATTTTATTGATATTTCCCAAGAATGGTGAAATACATACAATATTTTGCAAGCAAAAGTAAAATACAAAGTCAATGAGTGATAACAATGATGTTATAACAGAATATTATTTATCGAATGCTTGAGGAGAAGCTTGGGAAATGTATGTGACTGTCAACCCCTTGTCTTTTATTGATATTTCCTAATGCAGGGTGAAATAAATGCAATGAATGAGTATTGAGAACTTATAGTAAGTAATATAATTATTTGCATTCTTGTGAATAAAAGAATAGATTATGGATATGATTGGGCTAGAACAATCGGCATGTCGCACAACTATTCCTTTCCCAAATTTTGATAAAGGAAAACATCTGTCAAGAAACGGGTCACTGTTGAGAATTCAATATAAGAATGATGCTTCGTTATTTCTGCATGATGAATGGAAAAAACAATAAGAATTGAGCTGTGCTGGTTGATTCAATTAGTAACAGCAGAGATCACAGAAATAATCTTTACGTAATAATATTTACTTACTTACTTTTCTAATACTACAAAATAATATTTACTTACTTAATTTTCTAATACTACGACATAATATTTACTTATTTTATGGTAACAGTAACTTATCAATTCATAATTAGACTACTTATAACTCTCAAATCAAAGGTGATTTGAAAATGTACTTCTGCATGAAGATTTAATATTGCTTGAGCTTGATTAAGGGAATGGTGATTATTACGCATTGAATTTGATCAGCTAAACACTCGCAAGCATCCTTCATCCCGATATTTCACACGGTATGGGTCTCGGGCCTATAACGATTCAATGATCGGATATTGCGTAGCAACTAAACAAAGCCAGTCCTGTTCATACCGTGTTTTATAGGTCGTAAGCTGCCTTCCGATTGGGGTTCACAGGTTCACAGGTTCAGAGGTTCAGAGGTTTGTTACCTGCTTCTAGAACAATCACCGATTGCCATTCACCCTTAATTACATATTCGGATAATATGCAAATCCAGTTAGCGGAGATCTGAAATGAAACGCTACCCGCTTTTTATTATTACTTTATGCGAGTGATACACCAAGGGTACATAAACTAAGGCCTTATTCATTCAGCTAGAATGAATTGTTTGGATGGTAATTCATTGATCAGAAAGGTGAAGTTTTCATTCATCATCCAGTTTCATCAACTCACGATGATTTCAGTTTTTTCTCATCACGCAAGGAATTAATAAGATCGCTGCTACAGTTATTTTGCATACCTGATGGGGTTGTTTCATGATGCATATGGAGTGATCGGTTCTATATCAGATCTTGTAAGATTGATCACCCCTGCTCGAAGATGTTTTGTGGATCCATGCACGTAGGCAGAACCAGTTGGCAAGCAAACAACTATACCACGAATCGACATGAGTTTGACTCACATTTTTTCATAAATGAAGAGAGATTTCTATGACTATTAAAACTATAGTGATTCATTGGATATTGGGGGAGTTCTCCTCCTTACTAGAGTAATATGTAATATGGAGCAATGAATGTAATATAATTTTTCACACTAAATAGATAGTTTATAGCTAGAGATACCACAAGATGTACTGAATTGTTTTATTAATGAAATTTGAATAAACCTTCACATGATATTGATTTGGAAAAATTGTAAAAATCCTCATTTGATGTTTTGTGATTTGTATATCAATTTCAATGTATATTTCAAGGATATATGAATAAATTCCTTATTATAGATCCCTTCCAATCCTATGATAAAATCACATTAAAAAAATGACGTAATATCTTTAAATAAAACTTTGATCACAGTATAATCTTCTTACTCATTGTAGAGTTGAAATTTAAGAAAATATTATCATCTATTATAAACTAATGAATGAATTTCCAGTTGGAGGATAGAACTCTCATAGCCACATAAATAAAAAATCCTATTTATTTGGGAGTATGATTAGGAATTGTGTATCAATGGTTGTTTTTAGTGCAATGAACATCAGCCTTTCTAGAGAGTAGTAAGTGAATATCTTGCTCGCAATTATGAGAAAAGTATTCTCATTTGTTCTATCAAGACAGATTGATGATAGCATTAATCAATATCATTATGCATTCCTTAAAAACGAAATAATGATCAAGCTGTGACTATTCTAGTGAGTGGTGAAATGCATATCAATTTAGAATATTAATGCATTTTATTTTTAATGACAGAGATAAGTGTCTCTGAGTACACTTTAGACTACACTAACTCAGGGGTTGTTCTACATTATATTATTTTCAAAGCTGTAAAGGAACAATCAGGAATATATTGTGCTGTTTTGGGAGAATAATTTTGAGAATTTGAAGTTCTACTTCACTTGCACATGAACTCTACAGTCTACACACATAACTTGACTTGAAACATTTACTCTATATTCAAATACTTCGAATATTATAGAACAGTTGAATCAGAAATCACTAATTCAAATACCAAGTGAGAGATGAAATATTGGATAATGGCCTGGAAATAGTATATTTCGCACCTAGAGCAGAAAATGAGATTTTTCCAGCTCGAAATCGGTTTTCAAGTCCGAGGCCGTAGGCCGAGGACTAGAAAAGATTGAGAGCTGGAAAAACATTTTTGCCCGTGGTGCGAACGATATTTTTCGCCACACTACAGGTATTGCTGACAAAATAAATAAAGAATACAAAATAAAGAATACTCGTTAAGCTATCGTACCTATCTCTTGATTTTAGTGGTAGAAGATTTGCAGTCAGGATTTCAGATTCTTTTAAAATTTCACTTGGAATACCACAGTCATCTTCAAGCATTTTTGAAAATTCGGAATGCACTAATCAACAATAAATAATTGAATAAAACTGGTTGCGAAGCGAATTAGTTTGATTCGAAACTGGAACTAAAATCATGGCGACTTCAGCTTATTATGAAAGTGGACACTCGCCCGATCTAGCGGATGACTTATTAATAATAATTAGCGCGTTGTTTCCAGCCATAAGCGGCTGGAAAGAGACAACTTTCTGGCCTAGACCGGAAAAGAAACCCTTTTCTGACGTCGTCTGCAAACAAGGTCTTTCAGATCTACGTAGGACTGGAAAACAGCTGCTTTCTGTGCAGTGTGGCGAAAAAGTGTTAATGAGAGAAAAGGATTGTAGAGATCATCTTTTTTCCCGAAATGCGTTAGGGACAATTCATAAAAAAAATTCGTCAACTTCTAGTGATTGATTCTTAATCACATCAACTTCAATAATTCAAAGTGTGGAGGCTTTTAAAAAAATGAATTTATATACTTCCCAAAAATTCGATAAATAAGTAGTGAGATTGTACTTATTACATGACATTCCCATTATTAACGTTCTTATTTTCATCTTATGACCATTTCTCAACATATTGTGAGACACGACCACCTCATAAATCATAACATTTTTTATTTACTTCATATCAACAGCTGTGCCTAGTGGAAAGTTGTGTGTATATTTTTGGCATCAAAATTTTCTGAAATAACTTAATTTATTCAAAGTGCGGTAATATTAAGTGCAATATTTGACTATTATTTGGTATTTTAATCATTCTAAATTCAAAATTTCAAACTCATATATATTTTTGGACAGAAATTGAACTTTAAATTTTTTCAGTAACAACATAACCTATTTTTTTGGACATTTTATTATTTATCAAATTTGGGACCAGAATAGTTTTGGGCTATGCCTGTTGTTCTGTCCCGATCATATTCATATGATTTATAATTCTATCAACAAATAAATAATAATAATTCTAACATATGAGCATAACACAATATGCAAGATCCAAAATGATTTGTTATAAAACCTACTGATTATTAATTACAAATATTACAATAATAATGATGATGGTAACAAGAATCGCACCAATTCGCTCTTCAATACGTCTATATTCAAATAGTTGGAATATTACATAAAATAGATCTGAATTTATGTTCTATGTCCGAATGGTCTGTAGGATGGTGGCCCTTTCCGTTGGCCTACATGTCCATATTACATGTTCTTAACCTGCAAATGTTTGTTCTGTACAGTATGTGGACATTGAGCTCGCATGGTAGATTCTGTAACACTATTTGCAGCTGTTGTTGAGCTGGTGTTCCTACACAAACCAAATAGACCTCGACAATATTTCCTATGTACATGCAGAGCCTGTTGTCAATGTTCAGTAGTTACTTGGTGGGTGGCTACAGGCACTCAATTAAAATAGAATGACCGAATCAGACATAGAACTTTCAATGTAATTAAGCTCAATGATTCTATGCGATTGGAAAGGAACAGCTATGCTGCATTGCAGATAGGGATGTCAATCCCGGGATCCCGGGATCCCGAATCCCGGGATCCCGGTCCATTTTTGATACCCAACAATCCCGGGAATTTTCAGCGTCAATCCCGGGATTTTCGGGATTGTAAACCTGAAATTGTGAATCATATTTTTCCAAAAACAATTCAATAATGGAATTTATTTATGGTGATGAATATGAGCTTTTATAACTAATTTATTGTTCTAAGTTTTTGACTAATTTATTCTACAGGCACAGCCTACAGTTGCATATTATACATAATATTGATTGTATACTGTACTCTGTACTGGCTTAATAGAATTCGCATTATCAGTTCGCATAATTGGCAGAATGGTTGTTGATCGGTTGTTATGTCTCTACAATTGTTTCTGTTTACACAGCACCACAATTACCAGTCTAGACGGCGCAATATTTGCAATAGTGCTGATGGCATTTCCTTGAATTGCATTCCGAACTTTGAAAAGACTTCAGAAATCAGAAATAAAAAAGCACTAACGATTCACTCTCTGCCTAATTATTCCTCTCCTCTTCTCTTTCTCTATCATAAGTAGAATATCTAGTTGAAGTAAATATTATAGTTGGCTCTACGAAATTTCATTTGGTAGTGTAGTGGTTCAGCTTTCGCGTTGTTTGGTCGGTATGGCGTTACGGTCTTACATAAGTATTCTATTTTATTATTAACATTATTAATTAACTTCACAGTATTTGACGTAATTCAAGTGTAAGCTCTATTCCGTCCTGATGTAGGATAGGAATGCTTTTGTTCTACATAAAAAATACTCTGATGAGTTATCTTGCTTTTCTCAGTTCTCACTATCATCTGGGATACAGCAAATTTGAGGTAGGACATGAAATGAAACAGTTACTCCTAATCTTGAAAACATTTTATAGAAATAGAATGTTCAATTTGATATTATTCCCAGTTTTTTTTCCCATTTTAATAATAGCCTCTCCCTCTTTAATGGGCCCTTTTTCATCTCCACACACTCTTACTGAACATGTAATTGAGGAGGAACAATTGGTTAAAATGCATTAAACTGATTTTTGCCAATCCCGGGATTAGTCCCGGGATCCCGGGATTGATATTGGATAATCCCGAAATACCGGGATTGGAAATCAGTCCCGGTATTGATATCCCTAATTGCAGATGATATCAGTAAAAACTTTGTTTTGATCGTGATTAGAAAATAAATGTTCAATCATGAATATATTTATGAGTTGATTAAATATTAAATAGGGTTAATGTTCGAAGACTGGTCCGGATGATGATTATATAAGGATCTGATTATTACATTATCTACATAAGAATTCGACAACTGTTCAGTATTATTACTGAATTCATTATTACTGTATTATAATTGAATCTCTATTTCATTTGTGAAACTTAAATCTTATTATGTAATGAAAGTTAAAAAAAGACAGAATGATAGACTAAGAATGTTACTAACTTAGTATGATAAACTAAGAGAAAGATAGAATTGACAGGTATAAATTGGATGATGGATATAACATTGAAAATATAAGAATAATCACTCTTTACCTTTCGTTTCTTACTTTTGTAATCTTTAAGAGTCCATTACATGTTTTAACTTAATAATAGTCATGGGGAACCATTGTTGACTAATTATTTTACACTTCAAAAATAATTGAAAATTATTATTCAAAATTATTTTTCGCCACACTTGGATGTAATGAGCTGGTTTACGTGCGTCATATGGAGGCCGAAGAGATTGTTTTCCGACCAGGCCGGTAAAACTTTACGGCCCTAGGGCTGTAAAATGACCTTGAATAACAGCTGATCGTGTCCGATCTCACAAAAATCATAGAGATAATCTCATAACGACTGTAATAATCTATATAATTATGTATCGTGAATCGCGGTATCATGTCTATAATATATTTTATGAATTACTGTTTCATAATTTAATATTTATTATTGTGTTTTTGATATCAAACAATAGAATACGATGATATCTCCATAGCCTCAACAATATAATGTTGGCTGCATTGTCCATTGTCAGAAAGGTACGTATCGCAAGTATTTAAAAGTGAAGAATCGAATTTGAAATCAAAGTACAATAATTGTATCAATATTTAAAAGTGAGGTAGAGTAATAATTGTTTCTTTTTATTATCGAATTCCACTTCTTAATGCAATACAATCAACAATAATAATAGGAAAATACAGCAGTGATCTAAAGTTTAAGGTAAGCCTACTGGTGAAACTCAGCCTTGACTGAAAAATTCCTAGTAATTTTTCCGTAATTCATTATTAAAACTTTTAGATAATTTTTCTTCAATATCAAACCATATAGAGAAAACATTAGGCCCACTCAAGATTGAATCTTCGAATGTTTTCTCTATGATTTAACTATTTTCAGAGCAATATTTTGTTGTGAAAATGCCGGCAAATCGGCTTTAAGTTTGCCGCTATACACTATATTATAGTAGCCTACATACGTTACCTGACTTACAGGCCTCTTCGATCAAGAATATGCAATGGCCGAGAGCGTAAAGGCGTAATACCTCATAGCTCAGTGAATTACAGACATGATCTAGGTTCGAACCTCGGTCAGTGACATTTTTGTTGTTGATGAATTTCGACTTTTATTACCTATTTTTTATATTAGTTACCGTAATTCAAATTTCAATAAATTTTTTAGATATATTTTGAGACAAAACTGTGAAATATGCAATATATTAATTTTTTAATCACATTATTTCAAAATAGTAATGAAAATTCTATCCATCCATCTATCCATGAGATATTGCACCAGGTGCAAAGCGCGAGCTATAAAATTCAAACAATTATTCGAAATATTAATAGTATAAAAATATTGTCACTATTGTAAATTATTAATTAGTAATATGAAATTAATTGTCAGTGAAAGTTGTCATACCAAGATTCAACTATCAAAATAGGCTGTTTGAATTTTATTTATTTTTTAATTTCTTATATATTGGGAAGTTTTTTTTTGGTGTGGCGAAAAATAGCGTTCGCACCATGGGCAAAAATGTATTTCCGGCTCTCAATCTTTTCTAGTCCTCGGCCTACGGCCTCGGACTCAAAAACCGATTTCGAGCCGGAAATATCTCATTTTCGGCCCTAGGTGCGAAATATACTATTTCCTCCTTTCTTTCATTACAGCACACCCATGATTTTTGTATTTTTATTAGAAATTTTCATTTTGTTTTTTTTATCCTGTGTTTATATTGAATAGATTTATTGATTAATTGATGAAATTTTCTTATCAACAATATACACTACAGATATAAATCCAAGCAACAGAACTACGCCCAAAACTGTTTCAATCTCTTATTCGAATTGATTAGTGTACAGTTGCGAGAGTCAATGATGGATAAATTAATGGTTGATTGTAATGAAAATGGAAACGAGATGAATATTTAGAACGTTGAGGAATGAGGAATAAAGAAGCAAGGAACGATTTGCTGTGCGATGAAGAACGATGCGAGCGATTGGAATGGAGAGCTATCAAATAATTGTTTGTTGGAGTGCAATAATCGCTTTCGACGTGTACATGAGGCTGGCAACCTGATTAGGCTGCTCTAAGTTACAGTTTACATCAATTTACAAGATGAATTACTAACAAAACATAAACGATGCGATCGATTGTCAGTGAGATGAAAGGAAGATGGATTAGATCGGTTGATCGGCGAAGGAGGTAAATTATTCAGGGGAGTGATAGGGAGATTTTTGCTGTCGACTGGCGGCTGATTAATGAAGCTCGACTGTGGCGACTGCAGCGAGCGACTACCTGTTTTGACGCGGCTCGCTTTGATTAACGGACAGGCTCGTCCTTCGTCCTTCGTCCTGCTTTCCGTTCTCGGCGATTGACGCTCCTGGAAAAACGCTTTCCATCGTTCATCCTTATCGCTCGCTGCTGCGTCGATTTATTGCGCCTATCAAAATCCGGGCAAACTCAGTTTACGCGGCCGTCGTTTGTCAAACTCGGCTTGTCGACGAAAAATTTAACGCCTACGAAATTAATTCGGTCGTCGATTAACCGACGAGAAGAGTGAAAAATGCTGCTGGCGTCCGGCAGTGTCGTTACGAGTCTAATCGATGTCGACTCTGCCCGATTAACCTGACGACAACCTCAATCAAATCGCTCAACGCTCCACGCTTCACATCTCGCTTATCATTTTGCAACTCGATCGCTTCTGCCAAAAATGAAATTCATATTCAAAACTAAACAAAACCCTCCTGCATTTCTACATACAACTCTCACCTAACGTGAGAAATTGTCATCTAAGTATCCTAATTGGTCACCCTCAAGTAATTACTACAAAAATTCCATGATAAAGGTGCAATTCTTGTATTATCTCCAAGTAAAAAATTATTTTCGAACCTTTCCTATGTACACATTACCTTCTTTCATTCCAAGCTATAAAAAGAGATTTCCGTGTAGGTTTTAGTATCACTTTGTATAGATGGGATATTCTACACCATAATATATAAGTAACACCAGGGTGCCAGACCCCGGAGCGGGGGGAGGGTTAGGTTTTTAGACACAGGCTACGTCAATCAAATCTGGGCCAGCAAGGAAGGCCACAGCGTTTAAAATGATAACTGACGAGGTTTTTTTGTATGGGAGAAGAATGAAACAAAGTTGTATCTTGTTATTAACAATATACACTACAGATATAAAAAAGGACAACAGGATTATGCCCAAAACTGGGCGTAGAAAACTGATATTTTTTTCTAAATTTTTGGGATGCGTTCATGTTCTGGGGGGGGGGGGGGGAAGGTGTTTACTTGAAGGGGTGGTCACATGAGGAATTGAAAACTTGACGTACTGAAATCTTGACGAATTGTAAGCTTGGCAAACTAGAAACTTCACGAACTGAAAATAGGTCTATAAGTCTATAACTATCTTGAGTAAATTAAGAATCCTCATGCAAAATAATTTTAAGTTAATCAGCTCAGTAGTTCAGACGTGATGATGCATCAATTATGTATTTCGTATCCCGTACCCATTTGTATAAACGAATTTTTTCCTTTATATAGAAGGAAGGCTATAGTATAGAAGATAGAAGATATGTTAAATCTTTTATGTTTTTGTACCCCGTTAATACTACGGAAAGGGTTTGTGCGAAGAAAACTGTGTGACAAGCAGTCATAATACTACGTGGTCTAGTCTTGATGAAATCAGTGATGAGCAGTAAGCAGTGAGCAGTAAGTCTGGGGTCGAGCCAAGAGAAAAGCGAACTCAGTCAGCCTACGCCTCACAATCCCAATGACTCATTGACTCGACACTTGTCTATATTTCAACAATGGCAACGCCTACACCGACCCACACAAGGAGCTTCCTGGTTCCAGGTTCCCTCCAAAATCATTTATCACTTGTGACTTGATAAAAGAATATATCAAAACTGTGCTCCGCTCGAACGGAACACTATTTCATAATTCTCCTGAGAAGCATAATCGTATCCGGAGACGTGAAAGCCTGTCAAATAAAATAAGTCACCCGATGAATAGCGCTCAAGCTCTAGGTAAATCAAAGCGATCTGGATCGAGCCAGCGCTTCACTCCACTAAAAAACATACTATCTTTTCATTCCACTTTGCCTTCAAACTTATGATTTTCCTTGGCTCCAGCCGTCACTCCTGCTCACAAACACATGACCTGTCCACACCGTTGTTTCTCTTGTTGGATTTTTAATTTTTATTCTGGTAAAAAGCTTGCTGGAAACCTGATATAATACTCTTCAAATGGTTTCTGAATTGAGTTTACTAGAAATTGATAATGGTGTAACAACCAAAACTTGTAGGTCCTATCTCAAAATCGTTATAATAAATCAGTGCTATGTCTATTTATTGGATAAAGAATTTGAATTTGAAATTTGAATTTGAATTTGAGTGATATTGACGATAAAAAATTAGTTTTCATTTGATATAGATATCTCATATAAAATACAAAATGACAGCAGCAATAAAAGTTCAAAAGTTTGATTTCATAGTTCCATTTGTATTATCATTCATTCCATCATCATCATCATCATCATCACCTAGGCTTAAAATACTTCTAGAAAGTCGCCTTTGTAAAATAATAAATAAATGAATTAGTTTATGATATTTCTCTCTTTTTATTGGTGATATCAATGATCCGTACTACTTCTTCCCACATTTCATGAAACTTTATAGAAGGAATCATTAGTAACCATTGTAGAGACGATTATTTCACCAGAAATAGTAGATGATATTATTATATTTACTAGTAGCTATGTGAACAGTAGACCTCACGCAGTTTTCTAATCCACAAGTATCTAATGTCACCTGTTTGAAATGTTAACAAAGTCAGTTCACGTTTGAATTTGTATTCATCCATTTCCGTGATGATCTTTCCATCTAATGAAAATATTCCTCAAATATTTCATAACTTTTTCCAGTCAAAAATATTATAATTTCTCCAGCATTATTTAGTTAATTTAATTCTTTTTATTAATTAATTTTAATTTTTAATTTTCATTTAATTGGACAATATTTATCATCATAAAAATTAATCAACTAATAAATCAACAACTATTTCAGTTGTAGACAATATTTAACATCATAAACATTTCTTTAATCTCCAATTTCTTTTATTCAGAATTATCTGTTATTTTTTTTTCAGTTACTTTTTAACAGAATTTTCAGTTCATAAGGTACAATAATTATTATGAGCCTATTCAAATTGAGAAAGACTCATTTATTCAAGAGAGAATGCAATAGGAATGCCCTATAAACGCTCGAATTCGCTCTATATATATGAGACCATAAGACAGATCATGAAAGAGCGGCTATGAAGTACGATTGAATACAAAGCGCATGCGCACTTCTCTTGTGTCACTCATCTGTGTAATCCACTTGATTATGATGATGAATAATATCTTACGCTGATTGATTATGAATAATATCTAAAGTCTGATTAATCCTATCTTCAGAGTAGATAATATATATAGTGATATCGGAGTATAGAGGAATTCCTTTTCCTTTCATATTATCCTTAAAATGCAAATTTTCAAAAAAAAACTTGTGTATACATCGACGTGCAGTTGAAAAAGGAATATTCCTGCCAAATCTCATCGAATTCTATCAACGCGTTTGGTCGTAATCGCGTTAGATAGAGACAGACAAAAGCAAATCGAGTTGAAACACATAGACCTCACTACGTTCGGTCAGTTAGCCACTAATATATTATTCAGTGATATTCTGTGTTGATCAATATTACTACCAAATCGACTTTCAGTATTATTGACTTCATGTGTTTCAAGTTTTTCTGTTGCCACCCATACCATAAAGTTGTTGGAATGAATGTCTTTGTTGAAATTCAACCATCTTTATCGTCAATCAATATAAGCTTCTCGAAAACAAAACCAAAAGCAAATTAATGTGTCAAATGATTTGAGCATTCATTGAAATCAGTGAACTTGAAATTTATGTGACATTTTTTTTCAGTGGTGCAGTTCATGAACCCTATATCATGGAGTAGGGAGCTTCACGAGAGTGCTCTAGAGTAAAAGACATGAACTAGCTGTCAATGTACGAGACAAGATATCTCCACCATGACAATGTCTTCATCTAGATTTGGAGTTTAGGAGCCTCCAGACAAACCATCATTCTATTCCGATTCGAAAGTGAGTGATCTCACTAATCAATTTCTGGCGAGTGTGACACAATCGAATAATGTTGGCTGGAGAAGAATTGCTGATTTATTACACTAGACTTGAGAGCTGCGGCGCACGACATTAGACGAATGTTCAGCGAGTTGAAAGGTTTCCAGTTCGACCGCAGGTTGAATTTATTTTTGTGCTTTGGCCGCTTTTTCGCGGTTCGACGTTGATGAGGGAGTGGGAGGGTGATGACGAGTAGCTAGTATCTTTCTTTCTCTAGTTTGATGGGGGGGGAGGAGGGAGACCGGAAAGCACCTGAAGAGAGAGCATCACGACCGCCGCGGTCATAATAATGCCTAATGACATATCAAAGTGTAATCGAAATTTATAGAGGTTCTCCTTTGAATATGGCGGTGTACGGATGATCTATTAGGGGACACCATCTCTGGCCACCCAGAACGCAATACTGCCTCATCTCTTTCGCATTAGCCTTTTTTGTGGGCTCCCCTAGCCGCATCTATAGTGCACCGATCTCCCGATAATTATCGTCCTTGCTTTTCGACGTGCCGCATTGGAGTTTGCCGCCTCTGCCCGCCGCAGATTGAAAAATACGCTCTGACGGGGGGTGATGGTAGGGGGGGGGGTCAGCCACCGCACGACTCGGCTCACATGACAATTGTTGTCACGCTTTGGTCACGACAATTAAACACGGCCAAATGACACTTCGACAACGCTTGAGCGTCATCGGAGATGAAAGAAATAAAATTCAGATTTTCGAAAGTTGAAAATAATTTTATTGGAATATGAATTTATTGTTGAGTGCCGTTTGGCACACTTTCTGATCCTCTAGAATTTAAAATTGATTGGAGTGGAAATTCATTGTTAGTTATTTCCTTTAGAACAGCTTATGAGAACAATTAAGCATAAATTTATGACGACTAATCCCGAATTTATCAGGGCCAAGTTTATCAATGATGTACAATTTGTAGACTTTATACTAGGTTAATAAGATAATGTAGGCCTAATAGGAACTTATTATACAGGATGTGCACGAACTCCCTACCAATTCTCTAGGGCATTGTTCCTGGCTAAAAAACATATCTAAATATCATATTCAAATTGTCTGGAAGTCTTCAGTTACTCACACAGCAGCCATTTTGCTTTTTTCACCATTTTATTATTTTTCTTCTAAATAATGGTTGATCATACGAAATTGAAATATTGCACGATCATTTATAACAACTAGACAAAGCTAGAAAAAAATTATTATAATTTTTCAAATTCATAAAACAAAATGGCGGCCATTTAAAATTTTGTTTTTTGAATAACTCAGAAACCTTTGGTTTTATAAAATCTTTGCAATCATAACTTTTTTTAGTAAATTTATTTGCCTATCGATTGGTACCAGAATTTTCAAGATTGGAGCATTAATAACTGAGATATGACAGCCTTAGTGATAGGTGACCACTGGAAGTTTGTTGCAGTGCAAACCAAGGCATGCTGATAGAGTCGCCTCAATGATGCAACAATCTTTATTTCCATGAATGTTAATAGTAAGCGATTTTAGTCATTTCAAACAATCAAATAACGTTACATAACCCTCTTAAGGTGAGTCAAAACCACTAAAGCTACCATATCTCAGTTAATATTGTCCAATCCTTAAAATTCTGGTACAAATCAATACAAAATCAAGTTTATGACAAGGAAAAACTATTTCATATCACTGCAAAAAAAAAACAAAATCAAGTTCATGACAAGGAAAAACTATTTCATATCACTGCAAAAAAAAACAAAAGAGTAATGACAAATTTTGAGAAGGAAAAAACGAATAAGATTTTCTAATAGGAAAAACTAAAACAAAACAGAGATTAAATGAAAAATATGACCATTCAGGTCTCAGGAATTACAAAAAAACAGAAATTGCTTTAAGAAAATCAATCAACAACTTTCATCTCAACTTCATCAAGGTCTTGAAGTAAGATTGAGCAAAGGAGTGAAGAAGGAGATTTAGGAGGAGAACGATGAGGAGGAGGCAAAGCAAGAGCAGGATAAGGAGAAGAAGAAGAAGGAACATAAGAAAAAAAGAAAGAATAAGACGGAAGAAAAAGAGGAACAATAAGAAGGAAACAGATGAGTAATGAAGAAAAGATTGATGAGAGATGTCGATTATACCGAAATTATTGTAAGACGAAGATGGAATGTGGGAGAGATGAACGGAGTAGACTGTCTGAACTATGTGTTACAAAGCTCATTATAATTAGTCCTCGATCGTTATAAAAAGTTGAGTAATCATCCTTTTGTGAGTTTCTCTCAGAATATTATCAATCGTTACTTTGATAGTATTGTTGGCACTGCCTCCCACACTACATGATCTGAAAATCCGAAATCCACTTCTGAGAAAAAACTTACCACCGCTTTGCGTTGGTGAGTGAGCAACACAAACACCTTTGAAAATTTTATTCATTTATTCATCCATTTGTATTTTCTTTATTTCATATTTCATTCATAATGAATGAAAACCGCGTTCATCCACGAGCATCTTTGGTTAGCGCTTTCAACCGTTACATCAAACGGAAATAGGAGCACGAATTCAAATGGACGCGCGCACACACACACTCTTATGAAAACTTGAACCTATCCAATGTGTTGAACAGGAAAGCATATTTTCCAATGCGCGCTCTCGATCACGCAATTAAACCACGAAATGTTACGTATGAAAAACAATTACATTTAACACGCGAGCAATTAATCCGATTAATATTGAAGATTACCGCTGTCAATTAGATTGCCCGAAGATCTAATTATAATCGGACGAAGTCGGTTCTTGCAGAGGAGCTCCAAGTCACGGAAGGCTCCGTTGTTTGCTAATAATAAAGAAATAATTGATGCAAATAAAGTGACTTCCTTTAGCTTGCGGTGTCACGGAACAGAGTTCAAGCGAAAAATACTGCTAATAAAAAGTTGGATGGGAATAGAATAAGTAAACAAACATTTATAAATTGAGATTCATTTTTATTTCAAATTATACAGTAAAAAAGACTATTCTCTTCCAATATTATTCATTATGCTGCCTCTTTTAGAATTTTCAGTGGTATGTTTCCACTACCATTGTGATCAGTCATGAAATTACTTATAACAATACCTAGTAACAACCTACCTACCTTCCTACTATGATAGGAGAGTAAAGTAAAGTAAAATAAGGTATCTTAAATTTAAGATTCCTATACGTTCCAAGGTCCCGTAAGTCCAAGAAAATGGTTTTTGGGTATTGGTCTGTGTGTATGTATATGCCTGCGAACACGATATCTTCATTCCTAATAATTTATGGATTGCCTTATAAAATATGGTAAAACAAGCGGATAATAAGTCAAAGATAGTGTTTGCAACGGTTGTTTCGAAGACGGTTTCAAGGTTTCAACAGTATTCTTCAGATCCATACTCTGGATAGCTATTTTCAAGCCCTATCAATTGTCATGAGTTTCTGGCTAAATAGCTGAAGCTCCACCACATTCTCGAGAAAAGTGAGTTTTGCAACTTTTCTATTACAAATTTTCGAACATTACTTGACTGAATTCATTTTAATTGATAGTCAGTTATAAGTTCTATCAATTGGTATGTGTTTACTTCCTGAGATACTAGCAGAGGCTCCACACTATCCTTTAACAAATGAACTTAAACCCACTTGGTAGATCATAGGCAACCCGCAGCACAAGGATCCCAATTTAATTGTAACTGATAAGGAATTTATCTCACCATTTATAAAGCCAGCTGTCTTATACATTCATTAAATTATTGAAATAAAATCTTAGAACGGAAACACGAGCATGGAAATTTGCATGACTGTATAGATTTCGCCAGATTTTTGAAATAGGATCTTTCAAATATTCCATTCATAGTAATATGGTTTTGATACGTCATATTAACGTTGGATTCACCGAACAACTCATTCAATTTGTCTGTTCTTCATCCACCTCTCATAAATCTCCGACCGTACTTTGAGAATACTCCGATCTAGGGCGTTTACTTGAATCACAAATCTGTTTTTGGCCAATGGAGCTGTGGAGGAGGTCTCACTGTGGAGGAGGACTCAACCTATGCGTGTCAAGACAAATCGCTTCGTCTGATCGTAATGCATTCGTGGCATTAGATACAGTTTTTCCCGAGGCTACGTCTCTATCATTGAGGGAGTGCGCTGAGGCGTTCTAACGAAATCTCAAGGCTTACAAATGAAATTTGAAGATGAACGGCCCAAGTCTTAATGGATCGATCACGTCCAAAGCATTACCGTTACCCAGCGCAAATCCATGCCACATCTGAACAGTGCTATCAGTACTGTCATTCATCCGCTGGCTGTTTTCAAATTTATCCTCACAAAAGCCTCAAAATATCTACCAATAATTTCAATAATTTTCAATGTGTTGTTCCAATGTTTTGACTGAATATATATATGAACTGATTTCTACTTCAACTATTTATCATATTATTCTCTTTGAATATCATATTTCATCTAGAATGATTGGGGCAACTTTTTCAAGCTATTCTTCATTTAGTAATATTTTTTTTTAAATTTATCTAAACATAAATTTATACTACTCTAATTTATTTACTGCATGTATGTACCAATTTGTTATTCAATTGAATTATTTGGTTTAAAGCAATTATTCATCTACTTATAGTATTTTTTTTTCTCTAAAAATACAGTAGCTTAACTACTCTAGTACAATACGGCAGGTAACTTACCAGATATTACAATATTTTTTCATCTATAAAAACTATCCTTACTTTATGCTACAAATTATTATACTTTTCTTATAAAAAACAGACTCCTTTCCACACACAGGCTACAGCCTTCGTGGAGGAGAAGCATGATATTTCTTTTTTTCTTCACAATCTTTGTATGACTGTATTTTAATTTTGTCAATATTGTCTAATATCTACTCTAGTTGTTAGTGTCTAAGATCAGTTAAGTAGGTATTATAATAAAATCATTACAAATTTGTGATGTGTACACCATTGTTTGTAATTTTTCATGCAATAAAAATAATTTGATTTGATTTGATTTGATTTGATCTTCAGCTTAAAAAAAGTCTGAACGATTGAATTTGCATGCTACAAGGAAAAACATCTATTCATTCGCTTGGACTTCGGAAGCTTCACTGACCCACTGAACAAATTTTCAGTTTTATAAATTATTTGATGTTAGATGTAGAAGTTTTGCTCTATAACTCATTCATTCATTTGTATGTATGAAAGAGATTTTTATCAATTTATACCTGTTATAATTATTTCATTATTTGTATCAGGGTGAATTTCTGTAAATTTATATTAGTTTTGGAAAAGTCAAGATTCATTCATTAATCATTTATGTAAATTAATACTACTTTTTTGCAGCGAATCAAAAAACCTACATGAGCTCCATACTCATAAGGTGTTGATTTGGGAAATGATGAGAGATGAATATGGGCTACCTTCTCTTTTATGTGAGTTCTGAACCATTGGCAACTACTAAGTTTCTACATTATTATTAAAGACTGTTACAAACAGGATAACCGAGTAAACCTCACTCTTGAAATCAGTCATACACATGATACGAATGTTCTATTGACTATTATCTTTAAGTAATATATTTAAGTGAGGTGCTTAGGCCTATGTTGGGAATAATCAAGGAAGTAATATTTTAATAACTTTGTTATATGCTTTAGTCTTCATGAAAATCTATTGTTATTCTTCCATAATTTCATATTGAGTTTCTATTTTAGAATGATTTCAAGATTATAGAAATATTATCCAATCCAAGGGTTACTACCCCCCACCACCATAGATTGAGATCAAATTCAGCTCCCACTTAAAACTCCTTTTTAATGCTTAGCCTATTAATCGATACTGTGTTCTTAATCGAGAGTTCTTCAGTTGTAAAAATCTCAAAATTCTTTAAATCAATTTTTTGAATAGCTTACTAAAGAAGTTGAGTTTGTGATGCTATTTACATGGATTACTTTCTTAATACTGTGTTTTTATTGTAGGATCAATGGTACTGATTTCATTATAGTTACTAATCAATTTCCAAAAATCTTGTTACATAAATGGATAGAATAACGTCCATCTGGTTGTTTAAATGATTGGATAGCGAGGGTCAATTGTGCAGGCAAAGTTTACACCTGCTGTAAACTTGTTAAGTAAACTGATTAAGACGAGCAAGGAGCGCTGAATGTTTGGGGTTGGTATCTGGGGGACCACCTACACTTGTCAATCGAAACAAGAAATAACTCAATTCGGAGTCTAAGACTGAGAGGTGAGCGGATGGTCAGCGTCTTTGTGGTGGTCTGCGGTCTTGGTCGGGGGTTGGGGGTGGACAGACCACAGGCAGACAAGTTACCAGCCGGGGCTACCCCAAATAACCGAGTAATCAATAACAGATGCGACCATCTCACCTCAAACACTTTGCGGTCGGTAACCCTCTTATGTCTGTAGACTCCGATCCTTTCTAAATCAATTTGAGACTGTCTTTAAAATCTCCTCCTAACCAACGCAACCTAATCGATCAAATTTCTACCATCCATTTTTTCAGTATCCGCTTATCCATCTTGGTGGACCCAACAAGCAATAACTAACAGACAAGGCACGATCCTTGTACCTTCTATTTTTACGGTAGCTCAAAGCTACCGGTTCCAGTGTACACTTTCCCCCCTGCTCCTCCCACCTAGTCGACGCCAAAAGTTATCAGCACCAACCACACCTACCGTCTGTGTATTCTCCATCATCATCGTCATAATTTTGTTTCGCTGGCTCTAATCAATTAGAAAACGATATCAACATGATATCTACAAAAAATTAAGAAACCAATTTATCATCGAAATTTTCACAAAAAACATAACAAATTACAATTTAAAAAAGTAGGAACTAAGTTGACCACTCTAACCAGTATTCGTGGTCAACATACAGAAAAAAATTAATCATCATTACAAAAAATTACATAATGATTATAACTTGATTTAGAATTATACAAAAATAAAATCCATTGATTTTTCTGTCCAGCATTTATCAAAAATATCTTGCACTCCGTGACGTCTGCAAACCATTGTGACCAAAAATATACAACCAGTACAATTTATCTTGAATATTAAAAAAATATATTGTCTGTCATTATTATTTTATATGAATGTATTAAAAAACCATTACTACTCTACGATATATTTCTCACGATTCTAATTATCGAAAAGAGAAAAAAATGTATATAATGTTTAATCTGTATATTATTAGAACCTGTTTTTTTATAAACATATTCATACTTATGTCAGTGTTGAATCAAGAAAAACTAATTCTTGGAAAGACATTAGCCAAGCTCTTAAAAGTTTTAAAAAATACTTAATATTTTCAGATGATTTGAAAATATTATATTTTCTTCGCTCAGCAGCAAAGATTGTTATCTTGTGTAGAACTAACTATTCATTCATTTTATGATAAATTTAATATTTTGCCCATTATAACGAAATTTCAACTCAACTAGATCAGGATCAAGAGGTGAAATGGTGATGGAAAAAAGTAAAGTGATGAGATTTAAAAATAGTAAATGTGATAGATGTAATAAAATAAAAACACACATGTATCATCAAATTCAATAGTATCTACAACATCGACAGTTACTCAGTCGAATTTTTGTGATAGATGTGTTCATATTACTGTTGGAATAAGATAAGAATGCTTTCACATGAATATTATTAATCAACAATTTTATAATCGATATCCATCCATGAATGCTACTTAAATGGTGTGATTCCAATATCCATGCTTACTATACATGTATAATGCCTCTATTTATGATATACATTTAGGTAAAGATATTTCTAAAGTATTTTATTTATGTTAGTCGTTCATGAGTGAAACCTTTTGGAAGTTGTCATTGATTCTATTATCTAGGACTTATCATGGATAAATTGCTCAAAAGTCATTTTATTGTTTGAAGAGGTTCTTGATAGATCGAGCTGAAATTAAATTGATGGGGAATAAGAAATGAAAGTTTCATAATTCTCTTCTAATAGTATCTATGTGTTTCACGCATGTTTTAAATATTCACTTTTTTCAACTGTAGTGATTATTGAAATTGAACATGATCTTCAAATTATCCACGCAAATATTCAAAATGTAATAATATAACGTAATGTAAAGTATAATAATTATATGTAACAATATAACAATGTAATAATAATAAAAAGAGCGATTGAATTTCATTAAATTATCAAAACCAAATAGTCTCAATAATGACATATGATAAAATAGGTTAAAAATTACATATAAATCGAAACAAACTGGAACTAAAATCGAGCTGAAAATCAAATTGATGGGGAATAAGAAATGAAAGTTCCATAATTCTCTTCTAATAGTATCTATGTGTTTCACGCATGTTTTAAATATTCACTTTTTTCAACTGTAGTGATTATTGAAATTGAACATGATCTTCAAATTATCCACGCAAATATTCAAAATGTAATAATATAACGTAATGTGAAATATGATAATTATATGTAACAATATAACAATGTAATAATAATAAAAATAGCGATTGAATTTCATTAAATTATCAAAACCAAATAGTCTCAATAATGACATATGATAAAATAGGTTAAAAATTACATATAAATCGAAACAAACTGGAACTAAAATATTTTTTTTTCAATTATGTAGGCTTACAATAGGTTCACAACGGGTTGAAGTGGATTGAAATTATAATCTGTTGCTTAATGCTGACATACAAGTTTCTCCCTCCAGAACCATAAGTCTGACAATTTCCATTTTTCTATTGAATTCAACAGCTTACTCTACAATATTACAAATTTTCTGCTGTTTGTTGGATCATTTGAATTGATTGGAAAATTCATCTTGATGCGAAGACGTTAATCTTATGCTCTAAAAACTTTACAATGTATTGAAAATATATAAAAAATTACAATTCAAATAAATGTAAAAATAAATAAAATTCACAAAATCTATAAAAATACTATATCTTTCCAATGCTTAATAGATATGAAACATTATATACTTTGTAACTTTGAACATTGATTTATGTAGTGTACGTTTCAGTGATTTGAGACTGGTTGGAAGTGAATATGCAGAAGGAGCGAGTGATGATTAGACTTGGCGCCTCCTGTCTATTACATTCCCCACTTACCACCGCATCAAGTCGCTACTTTTTGATTCTAGCCATCAGCCTGCAGAGACTACTAGACGAATAAGCCACACAATCTCATAATCGTATTTTACTACAATCTACGATTGCCCCATACTACTTTTTTCTCCAGCAGAGCTTCCTCCTAATCTGATGTGACCTATGTATTGGTAGCTTTTATGCTTCTTATCTATATTTACATTATAGCCTCTGCAATTTGTATATTATCTTATCCGTCTCATCATATCACAATCAGAAATTATAATATAAAATTTTAGATTTGATTATTATATAAATCAATGGTGACCTCTTTATACTTTTTTTATATAAACACAACTAGTTTCAGCACTCATGCCATTCTCAAGTGTTCAAATTCGAAGTGAACACTTCAAAATGGCTAGAGTGCTGAAACTATTCGTGTATATATGAAAACATATTATGAAGAGGGTACTAGTGATTTCTAAGATAATTAAAAAATTTTGGTTAACGGAATGTTATATCATATATAAAGGTTAACATTCATAGAATATTATATCATCGTAATCATGATAATCCTATGTATTTTTTTCTTTTTCGTGATCTCCATTGCAAATCATGGGTATATTAAATTTTGGGTTAAAAGGGTTAGAATTCGCATGTATAATTCAATAATCATTGCAGTTGAAAAGAATGAATATTTCAGCATCCAAGAAAATATAAATAATCCCATCACTAATATAGAAGCTAAAGATGAAATATATTATAGAAAGTGATAGGGATATCTAAGAATTGTAAAAATGTACTGGAAGTTCTTCATCAGTGTTTCACTTAAATACACTTCATACATTTCATCAGTGTTTGTTCAATTTGAAAGATTATAAAACTTGTTTTTTTCTTTAAATTAGACTGCTTTTTGGCACTCTATAGTTAACTGATTCAACATCTGTATTGAAGCTGAACCATTTCATTCGTTTGATAAGGGAGAGTAGTGATGGTATACGCAATAATTTGTGGCTCAAGTTCCAAGAAAACGAGAACTATTTGATACACCAAATTAAGCAGATGGGTTCCACGAAAGTTAGATCTGTACACCTTGGAGATCATTTCCACTTTCCTTATGGACGATGCACGTATTGCACTACATGCATAATTATGTTGAGTGCCGGTTGACTAGATGTCGAACTATGTCCTTTGGTGAAAAATTTGAATTCAATTCCAATTAACAATCTGTAAGATTAATTCCACTGCTGCCAAAGTGGAGGTTTTATATAATTATCAATTTTCAACTTGATTAGTTTCCCTCATTTATTTTTTTATAAAGTGAGAATAATCCTCCAATTTATCTATTAATTCTTCAATTCATCAACAACTTTTGTTCATCTTGTGATTTTGATAAAATTGGTGACAACTCAAGTTCTAGTTACCGGTACTCTATGTGATATAATTTTTGCCTAATCCTAGAAAAGTTGTATGGTAATTTGAAACCATATTATTGACCGAGCGAAGTGAGGTCTAAGATTCAAATCGACGGTTTGGCATTTCTCTTAATGTTTAAATGTTTGAATGTTTATATGTTGCGCATTTACGGCGAAACGCGGTAATAGATTTTAATGAAATTTGACAGGTATGTTCCTTTTTTAATTGCACGTCGACGTATATACAAGGAAATTTGGAAATTTTACATTTCAAGGATAATATAAAAGGAAAAAGGAGCCTCCTTCATACGCCAATATTAGAGTAAAAATCAGACTATAGAATTATTCATCATAAATCAGCTGACAAGTGATTACACACATGTGTGGAGAAGCCAGTCTATTCAGGTACTTGTGGATGAGAATACTGCGTGAGGTCTACTGTTCACAGAACTACTAGTATGGTTTATGGTTCATATTATATGGTGTATATAATATTAAATCATTGTAATCATAATAATCCTATGTATTCATGTTTCGTGATCTCCATTGCAAATCATGAGTATATACCAGATAGCAATAAAATACCTATTATGAATCTGTTTTCATCTCTCAGCTTCTTTCCTTCAAAGATGCTTTTCCTCCATTCCAAAGATGAAAATTCCCAACACATTGGAAACTCTTCCAACTAGCTTGTTTTGTTCGAATGTTTATTGGAGTGGGTAGAGGGGGACAATTTTCATATCCTTACAAAATTTGGGAATTTTATCAGAAGTATTTCACAAGACATGCAGCTTTGAATATAGAAATTGGCCATTTTTAGTGTATTGGAATATGGGCTTAAGTACACTCAACAAAGATTTTCCATTTTTTGACCGAATTCGACTTATGATACATGATTTTGGACCGCCTTGACGAGCCGAAAAGAGTGTAGTACGATGAAATCTGAGCATAGTGTCAAAAGTTATAAGTGTTTGAAATTTTGATCCTTGAGTTGTCCTTAACAACTCGTTAAGCGCGCCTCTCCACTAGGAAATACTGGAATGGAGTGCATCTAACGGGTGATTCTCATAGAACATAATCTCATGAACTTATGTCATTGTGCGAAATATCAATGTGAGGACAATGTAGTTGGTGATGATGGTTGAAGCTGAAAATTAGGTGTTATTCACAATACAAGGAGCATTGTTGTCAGGTGTACCTGGAAATCTGTATGAGAGAGAGCGCTCTACCTGATCTCAGATTGTAGAGCACAAAAATACGCACAGGGGGATTTTGAATTATACATCTAAATGGTAACAATCAGAAGATATTGATGATCAAAAAAAATCAATCATTAAAACAATCTTAAATAAGCCTAGACTTTTCCCAACCAACCTGACTTTTGAAGAGTTTAACGTGTTGACAGTTAGACAGTTGTATGTAATGAATGTAGTGAAGTATATATTTAAATATAAAAATAATTTCATTTGCACTAATAATACTATCAATAAACAATACAATTCAAGACCCACCTCAAATAAGTACCTAATCTATCATACTAACATTGAAAATATTAGAAGACAACTCATATATTCAAGCACTAAAATTATAAATAAAATTCCTGAACAAATTATTAGCTGTGCCAAGATAACAAAAAAAGTAAAAACAGATATCAATGCTTGGATCAAAATTAACTACTTCGTCTACCTTTGAGAACTATAATAAGTTAACAGAGAACTTTTCTGATTAGTGCGCTCACTTCCCCTACTTGTGCTCTATCACATCCATTTCCCAATCCTTTCCAAAAATTCCAAGGATCAAAAGCCTTCCTATGACATGGATAGCCATAGTTGGAAGAACTTTTGATCCTCTACCCTTCTTCACCACATAACATGTATAAATTGCCTTCTAATATTAATTAGATATTAACTAGTTATTAATTTTTATTTCATATTGATGTATCTTATGTGTGTGTGTGTGTGTGAATAAATACATTTAAATTGAAATTGAAAAAACTAAAATTCATCAAAACTGATTTTTTCTTCAAATTTCACTCATTTTTGAAAAATCATAACTCAGTACTCATTGGAGATAGAGAGTTCAGAATGATCTCATTTTATTTAGAATTGCATTATCTTGAAAAAAGGCAGGAGCAAATTTTTCTGTCCAATTACGATATTTGGCAGAAATAATTGAAAACTGGAAAATGATCCGAAAATACGAGGTTTTTGGGCCACTCTGTATCTAGCACATGGAAATTTTGCATGAAGAAATTGGTTCTGGACTTATGTACCCAAATAATATATTAAAAAATCAGAACTACAATATAAATTGCATGCACCAATGTATATAGTGACTGGACTATAGAGCCGTTTTCGAGATCCGTTGGACATAAATGAATACCCAAATAAATAGCCAGACATATAACCACATATATAAATGAATAAATCGGTGTTTGCTGAGCATTTAATTGAAACTAATCATAATTATATCAATATAAATTCTAATAAGAGAATATTAAGCATTGGTAATGAATGTAAAATAAGTATTTATATCTATAAAACTACAAAATTAAATAGGAATAATTTAATAAATATGATTCAATTTGACTTAAATAATCCTACTTTTGATAAAATTAATAGTAAATAGAATTTAATTCTTTGAACTTTAATAGCTTCAACCAAAAATAATGAATAAGAAATAAATTAAACATATTAAAATAAGCATATGTTCATATGTTAACTTGTTCATTTATTTTCTACATTTCAACTTGAAAATGACCCATGTTAGGGTCGAAACTAGTTGTTGAACTATTATAAAGTTTTTAAAAATAAAGGGTACAACAAGATTTTTATATTGTTTTTATTAAATAAATTAATATATACGGAAATTGCTGGCTTAATATAATAGGATAGATAAGGAAGGGATGTAGGATTAGAAGAATACTCTTTTACTGTTCATTCTTCCTATTTTTAATCCTGATCTCTCATTCAAAAGCAGCTTCAACTTCCTATTCCTTTTCCAAATATCTCATCCATCAATAGCAGTCTATTCTATCGACAATCAACAGAACGAGCCGCCTATTCAAACGGAAAATGCATATCGGTACCATACAGCTCTCAACAGTATCCTTTGACAATGGACCTTTAATATTTCAAATCGAATATCTTAAATGATCGAGCCAAGAAATAATGTTGCCTTTCAGATTATTGTGGAGAACAGACGTCTATTAAATTCTCAAGGCTCAACAAGTCTGAACTGACGATCATTAGTGGCTTACCTGTTCTATTGATCACGATCCTGTGCTGAATGAATGGAATGAATGAATGAATGAATAGGAGATGGACTGACGAACGAATGAATGAATTTTGATTTTCTCGTTTATGAATGACGCTCGAAGAACGATGTCTTGAATATTGCACTGGAGCGCAATATGCGGCTTCAAACAGTCCATTGTACTGGAGGTGGACTGTGTTTATTCATTTTATGTCCCCATTCACGACGTTTCAAAGTCTTGGTTGTTTCATGTTTTGAATTACAACATCACCACCCAAATACAGGAGACTAAACAGTCAAATAGTTTTGATCGTTGAAATCGAAATTTATGAGTATTCGTGTTCCATTAATAGTCTTTTTCTGTGAAAGTATTTATATTTCTCGATAATTCCAAGTCACTAATATTTTTTTCAAGTGTATGAATTCAGAGCTTTCAAGTGGAAAATTCAAGCTTTCCGTTCATTATTACATTTCGACCACATATCATTTCCCCACATAGAAAAATAATCATTGAGGCGAGATGAATCTAAATAAACTGATTGAACATTGACATAGCCTAATACGGAATGCTCGTCATTTCTCTTGTCGTTTTCATGAAATTTCTTGGTGTGAATTTCTTGTGTAGCCCATTCAATTAGATTCAGATTCCATTTCTCATTATCTAAAACCTTTTTTATTGATTTTTTATAATTTTACTATTTATACTCAATCCCACTTCAATTGACCTACCACTACTTTAACTTGATTTTTAGCTAGAGAAGATAAAAAAATGAAAGGAAACTTTTAACGCGATATTATCTATAATATAATGAACGAAAGAATCGACTTATACGTATAGGGGATAGGAAAAACACGCATCATCACGTCTGACCTACTAGACTGATTAATTTGAAATTTTTTTATATAGATTCTTAATTCACTGAGGATGGTTAAAGACCTATTTTCATTTCTTCAAGATTTTAGTAGGCCTACGTCAAGTTTTCAGTTTTGTCAAGTTTTTAATTGGGCCCTTGTGGTGCACGAATAATATTTTCGTACCATACATACAATATCTGTAATCATTAGAATTGTTCTAATCTAGAATGTAATTATCAATAATACTAGTGATATTAATGAGAAATGTAATCATTATGTAAATTTTTCCACTATTTATAACATGATATTTTCAAAGTAGATTCTTTTAGAACATTACATTGTGGGATTTAAAATTCGATTTATGTAAACAAATTTCGATTGTTATCGATATTATTGAATATAAAGTGGATGTATTGAAAGTGGTGGGCTCTCGCTCTGGCTGCAGAGCAGGGCCAAACTGTGTAGGCGATATTCGGGCGTGGCTGTCTCCGATTATTTATTCAGAAATGAAATGATCCTGGCGTCATGTCGCACCCAAATATAAGGAATCGCCGTTTTTCTGCTCACTCACTCTCAATAATTCTCAGTAACTCTCATCACTCTCTCTTTCACTAACAGAGTTGACTCTGACTCCTTTCCTTCTCCATCTCTCTCCCGCGACAGACCAGTTTGGTTTGGTGTGAGTTCCTTTATTCTAGAACCTCTCATTACCGGTTGTTATATTCGTCGCCTATCACACCGATTGCGATGACAATAATTTATTAATGTATTCTTTCATTGTGTCACTACGGCTATCGAGACTATCGACGGGTCGGTTAGCCGTCATCGAGCCGATTCACACCTCCGGCAACTACGAATCATCTTTCCCCTTCTCCTCCTTCTCCTCCTTCTCCTCCTTCTCCTCCTTCTCCTCCTTCTCCTCCTTCTCCTCCTCCTCTTCCTCCTTCTCCTTCTCAAAAGACTTGACAAACTTACATGTTCTAGTTCAAGTTGTTGAATACTTTAAGTTGAAAAATAAGTACGTGATGAGGTCGTTTACCGTCCCACGTCATCTATCCATAAAATCCTTCTCTTAATCCTCACTTTCATTGTTAATTTTCACTTTCTGTCACTGTTTTCTCCAATTTTGTGGTGATTTTCATGTTTTGCTGCTTCTGGAGGACTAATTTGTTTCTCCCCCGACACCTTCTATGAACTCGTTTCTTTGCCATTTTAAAATGATTTCTTATTCTCTTACAGTCTTCAACGCAATTCACCCTGCTTCTCCTTCTCTCCTTCGTTGATGTTCCCTGCTTTCCCCCATCCTATTTCTACTTTTTCTCTCATTGAAAAATGAAACAATTTCTCCTATTTTCTATCATTTCAAATCTTCTCATTTCTCAACTTCACTCTTTTCCAATCAGCTTATTCTTTCCGTCATCTCTTTCTTCTCTTCATGTCATCCCTGCTTCTCTGAACATCTCCAACTTCTACATTATTTTCCTTCAGTCCATAATTTCCCAGTACTTTTCTCCATCTACTCTTCAATTCTCACCAGTAATTCTTCACTTCTCTCTCATTCTCACCCTGAACCTTCCTCCTTCTTCTCTCATGCATCCTTCTCCTGCAAATCCTCCCGCTTCTCTCTCTCCTAAATCATTGTATCCTTCTGTCATCGAAATCAATAACTCCACTTTTTATTCGTCTGTTCCTCCTCGTCGACATCCATCCTTGTTCGCCTCCCTATTTATCATCCATTGTTCTAACCTAATACTGAATTACTAACCCATTTGCATCAAATAGGCTGCACACGTTAACACCTATCAAATAAATTTTTGGGAATGATTCGAGACAAATGTAATGCGTGTTCAGATTTGTATCGTCTATATGTTGGGAAAATTTTAGGCGAGTCACAGCTGACTGTAGTTTTATACTGGGCTATTATTTATGGATAATATGTAGATGATGTATGTCGATTAGTTCCATGTATAAGAGATTTGTACATATATGTCTGTGATTGTATGTAGTCTAAAGTCATATCAATGACTTCGAAATGATAAATTCATGTCAGTGTGATTTCACCGAGAGCTCGAATTTATTATTGTTTGTTACAATGAATGAGAAAGTTAACATGAAATGAACAATTGTACAATAAATCCAACTGTGTGGAGAATATTAAGCGATCGCGTCTATCAATTTTCAAGGCATTTGCTTCTCTATCTTTCTCATGCATCATGATAGAAGCTGCTTCCAAGTAAAATACAGTTGAAATCAGCCCATGAGAATACAGGGTCAGTTTGAATACAATCAGTAGACTGAAAACCAGTCAATTTCAACAGACCAATGGCCAATGGTGATAATTCAAATCAAATGAAGAATGAAGACATTACCTTTAAATATAGAGAAATAGATGAAGCTTCTAATAATTATAATCAATCTATAATAATCTTTGGTGTAGAGCACTTCTATTCAATCGAAGCTATTTATTGGTTAGCCTCTATTCAATTCAGTGGGTATCTATACAGTGGTTGTAGAGTGGATAGAAATTGGGAAATCAAATGTTAAATATCGTTGGTGGCTGGTGCGTACAGACTTATGAGTCACGAACACGCTCATTTCACTTTTCATCAGCTGTTTATTATCTATATTTGTACAGAAACAATAAGATTCATTATACTGCATTTTTACAGAAACAGTGAGATACAAGTATGCATGCATCAGCTGATGGAGAGTAAAATGCGCGTGTTCGTGGCGCATAAGTCTGTACGCACCAGCCATCAACGATATTTAACATTTGATTTCACAATTTCTATCCACTCTACAACCACTGTATAGATACCCACTGAATTGAATAGATCAAACTCCGTAGTGAGATAGTGATAATATTAAGAAGTCAATTATTACTACTTACTTGCCAATGGGCAAAACTCCTAAAAATATTTTGCCAACAAACTGACTCGGTGACTGAGTGCATTATCGACTGTGTTCAGTCGACATAACAGTGGAACACGAATAGTAGAAAATAGATTCCAGCTGAAGAGTCGATCATCGGTCGTTTCTCTAAATTTAGCGAAGTCCCTCCTTTACGCTGTCTGCATGAAGCGCAGTCGACAGCTGTTGCTTTGTATAAATATCCGTGCGATAAACAGTAATTAAAAATGTATCTGCTAGTATCAATTACTATCCTTTATTCCCGTTCTCGAATGGGCCGTAATAAATCGGATGCTCGTTCGACTCTCTATTTAGGAGATACACAGCTGTTAATTAGATAGCTTTAGTTTATTTATTGCTTCGCTTTTAGTGCTGTGCTCGTTACATCTCTATTTCATTGCCTTCTTTGTTTTGACTCTCCATATTATTTCTTCAACACTCTTATGATGTCTGCATATTATTATTAAACTATCATCCCGATGTTATTTATGCCAACCGTATGTCATTCGAAAATTATGCGCGCGCTAACAGTCACTACACTCGCCAATATCCTCCCTCCTCTGGCGCTACGCTTTTTTCTTCTGTTTCTGGGTCAGACAAACAAAAGCTTCAAAGACATTACTGGCAACTGGCAACAAAATAAGCGTTACCGAAAATACAAAATCAAGATACGCCTTTCAACAAGCACACTTTGATCAGCCGGCTTCAGAGAATCAATCTTGCAACGTGTGATCTTACACACCTCTTAAAAAACACCACAAAAAATCGAAATTGTTTCAAGAGATAACGTCTCATTCACTACTTTGTGAAACCTACTCATAAAAAATGGTCGAAAAACATACGGGAATGAGTGGTACTCATTTATTTGAATTTGACGAAACTAATTCACTAATCTATTATCTTAAAAGTTTTTGAAATAGCTGGTGGACAAAGTAATCTCAACAAATAGACCGATGTGTTAAAACAATTTATCAATAAGACACATACTTCATTGGAGGTCCTATGAAGCTTACGCAATAGAGATACTGTGTGATAATACAATCATTTTTTGTTATCTAAATGAAAGTAGAATGCTAAATACAGTATTATTGATCTCTCAATTAAATCGTTATGTAAGATCATAGATTAATTGAATGATTGATTAGCTGCCTTTATTAAAAACCTAGGAGGGCGAAGTTAGGGCGCAGCCGGCCCTCTCTTACACTTAACCCTCCAATACAACATTCTAGAGAATAAGCTCTCCATAGAGAGATATGATTTGTTATGTTTTTTTTTCTACGAATAGAGTATCATTAAATAAAATTAAAAATTTAATCAATAGAATTAAATAAAATTTTCCATTGATTTGTTTAACCCACAACTCCTATTCTACTTGTAGGCTCACTCATCTCTAATCAGCATCATCATCATCATCATCGTTCCCATTATCCACAAACAAGCCTGAAACTTCTGTGGGCATTATTATTTTCTCTTCAAAAAATTTTTTGTGATAGTTTTGGTGTTGCTGTCTGCAATTCCATATTGAGGAATCAGTTGATTTTTGACATCGTCTTGCTATAGTAAGGTCCACGTTATAATGGCAGTGGAGAAAGGTAGGAGAAAAACGTTGCCGAACCTCTGTCTTGCTCTGTCTTGTCAATGCCTCCTATAGTCAGTCTCCTTTGCTCTGTCTTGTCAATGCCTCCTATAGACGGTAGCAGATACAGGTTTATCAATGTTAACTGTCCATTCTCATTTAAAATGATCAATTATATTTTTTAATAATCTCATAATTAATTAATTTACAATTAATTAAGATGGAATATTTTGTTAATAAATTATTAATTCTTTATTGTTAAAAGACGATCTGGCAACAGAGCAAAGCGAGAAAGAAATAGCGCTATTTGTTTTATTGAATGAAAGACTGGGATAGTAATATCATTGCTAATCAAACACTGTCATTATAACGTGAACCTCACTATAGTTAAAATCGATGATATTGAAAATTGTTGGATGTAAAATTCTGTTTATTCGGCCAACCAAACTTTCAGAATGAAGATTTTTAATAATTGATACCTACATGTTCTTTCGTTTCATCTTTGGAATATTCTATCAAATAAACCAGTAATAACATAGACTAATATTAAACAATCCTTGAATCTGTGGTAAAAGGCAAATAATGTTGAATTGTGATATTTCACACTGTAGCAACAGTGTTACACATAATTTCCATTTATAGAAGAGGGAACATACAGGGAATATTATCTTCCGCATCTATATAATAAGAGAGAGTAGGGTTGTGTTTGTTCGTGTGTTCGTTTGTTCGTTTGTTCGTTTGTTCGCATCAAAACATGTCAACTTGTGGATTGCATACCGGAAAAACGGAATGATTTAGATCTCCAAATTTTGAACATAGATTCTAAAAATATCAATCTCGTGCACCTGGAAGCCCAAATTTCAATTCTCCTTCTAGATTTTTCAGAATTAATGTTCAAATTCATCTATGCTACCGTAGGCTACATGAAGTTCCAAAGTGTGTTTTTTTATGAGCATGCTATAATGGTGTTATAAGACTCTCATTTACGTACGTCTATTTAGCGCAGCGGTAAACCGCTTGCTCACGGAGCGATAGTTCCTCGGATCGAATCCCTGATGCATCCAAATTTTTTTGTTCTTAATTTTTTCCCTTGAATCGTATTATTATCAATTATTTTTTGAAGGAATTTGTTTTCATTACTATTGAACTTGGATTTTATCAAATAATTATTTTTAATGTAAAATTTTGCCACCAGTACAAATGAATTGGACATAGTCTTCATGCTGTAGGCCTATTATTGAATTTCATAAGAAAAACATGAATAGATCACAATAAAATAAGTAATAATTTATATTATTCAGTTATAATGTACTGAATGAATTCAGAATGAATTCCCAGTGAAACGAGTATTTTAGGTATTTTGTTTGGAATTGGGAAAACAAAAGGCTGCCTGATTCAAATTGAGGAGGATCCTAATCTAACTAAAATTTATTGATGTATTGGAAAAATCAATATGATTCTGTGAGGTTTTCAAGTATTATGTATTCTTCAGTTTTCTATACTATAATAAAGGAAAGAACTGGCTTATACACGTAAGGAATAGGGAATTATGTTTGACGCATCATCACGTCAGAAATATACTCAACTGATTAATTTGAAATTTTGCATATAGATTCTTCATTAACCGAGGATGGCCTATTTTCAAATTTCGAATTTTTTATTACGTCAAGTTTTCATTTTTCAGTTTTAAAATAGACCCTTGCGAAGCACGGGTTACCTACTAGTATATAAATATTATCGGCTTCATATTATTTTATATCCTATGTAGGGTCTACATAGGTTATATATATTCTATGATTTTATATTTTCATCATTGATGCATGAATTGCCAAATAAAAAAGGAAGGGTATCAACAGGTATTGACAAAAACAATACATGATAGAGTGGCACAGGAATGAACAACTGCAGATGAGATTTTTAGTGAGCTCACCGATAAAAGAATTCCAATCATCTCCATCGGCAGTTCGATACAAAGGAATGCAGGTTAGTGGAAGCATCGAAACCTGTCACTAGCTACCTGTGTCTGATGGAATCGTTAGTGAATTGTCACTACTGGCGTTAGTGACGTTAGTGACGATCGAATTTCGATTGGCCAGTGGGTGTAGTGTGACCTTCGATCACCTTTTGGGGGGGCTGTTGTGGGGGGGGGGGGGGTTGACAGGACAAGCTCTCCCACGGCGACAGACAAGCGTTCTAGGGAAAGAGCAAGTGTGCGATTAATAATCAAGATTTATAGTATCACTTTATCCCCTCTTTCTCCTATACTCTTCCATTTCGACCACCCTACTCTTCTATATAGCCGGTTAGTAGTGGCCGGGTGGTACATTGCCATATCGGTTGCATAGGCAACTTCTCCAACACCATGTGATTAACATTCGTATGTGCATTTGCATTTTCAGATTTTATTCTTCTTCTTTCTTACCCCTTCATGTGTTTTCTTTTCTATTTTTCCTTGAGATTCTACATCTTCTTCTTTTTTTTCTTCTTCTTCTTCTAAATCAACTTTTATTTTCTTTATCGTCTCCGTATTCTCTTTTATCTCCATTATTTCTCTCATCATTCTCTAATCTTCAATCACTCTTATTTTCTCGTTCTTCTTCTGTACCACCCTCTTCTCCATCACCTTCTTCCATCACTCTTTTCCTCCTTCTCCTTCAACTGTTTTCCATTTCCTTGCTTCCCTCTCTCCTTATCCCTTTTCTACCACTCCACTGTCATGTTCACCTCTCTTCACCATACATCCTCTTCTTTTTCCTCTTTCCTCTTTTTCTCCATCATCCTGTCGATCATCTTCTCTACATTCTCCCTCCACTTTGATATTTACCTCTCTCCACCTTATATCCTCTTCTTTTTCCTCTTTTTCTTCATCATCCTCTCGATCATTTCCTCTACATTCTCCCTTCACTGCCCCTTTCACACCTCTACCTCTTCTTATTCTATCTTTCTCCCCTCTCACCTTCTTCTCTTCCTACCACTCCACTGTGATATTCACCTCTCTTCATGTTTTCACCTTACATCTTCTTCTTTTTCCCTCTCTTCTCTGTTTCTCCATCATCCTCTCGATCATCTCCTCTACCTTCTCCCTCTACTGTCGCCTGATTTCTCTGTCGTGAGCGGCGCGTATAAGAGAGATTTACTAGCTATCTGCCTGTCTCTTAATAAATTATCGTGCCGTCCTCTCAGGTTCCCCTCTCACCATAGGGGAATAATGTTTTTAAGAAATCGCCTAATGGAATGACAAGGCTTCCAAACATCGGCTTCTCACTACTAACTTAGAAGAGCTCCCAAACGTTTGTGATATCCCACTGTTGGCTTCCATATAAGTGCACAGGATTTTTCATGCTATCTTGGGAAAAGTTTTTCGAAGGAAATTCAAGGTCCAACTTGAAGCTCTTGAACGTTTCTGATAGGCTACTTGCTGTTTAGTAGCTACCATATATAAAGGTGTGTTGCTTTAGGGGGGGATAATTTTAAAAAAGATAGTTTTATAAGATAAGTTGTAAACACGATCTGGACGGCAGGATAAACCTCCACTAAATATGTAAAGGTGGGAAAATGAAAAACAAGAAATGATCGTACTGGTTTTGATAATTAAAACAAAACAATAAATTATTTGTACAAAAAAAAATTAGAATTATAATTATAAATTATGAAATAACAATAAATAGATAAATATTTCAAGGGCTACTCGCTTGGCTGCTAGTGAAGATTAAATTTGTTGTGATTATGGAAAAATTAAAACAATGACTCAGTAGTCACCTACCTTTATGATAATGGCCCCCAATTTGGCATCCACTGGTTAATCGCGACGTTAATTATTAATGAAAAATAAATAAAAAAACTGATCTAATGAAGTGGGTTCAGATCCCTTCTTATTCAATAATACAATTCTCTTTAAACTGCCCGAACTGTGACAGGAAAACTGTATTATAAAACAAGAACAAAATCTATCCCCTTCACCAGAACAGCCGGACTTTTACTCTCAGTCCTAACGAACGAGCTCACCCCCCACTAGTAAAAATTTTGGGTATTAATATATAACTCAGTCAATGCCAACATGAAGCCATTTCAAATACATATTTTTATCAGTCGCACAAGCCGAGCACGTTTGTTTTCAAAAACAAAAGAGAAACTACAATAATTTTGATAACAAGTGAAATAAACAATCTTTCTGTCGATGACAAAACTGTTCAAAGGCAGAAACACCGTTCATTAAACTTTTCGTAAAATAAAACTCTAAAATCCTGATCAATATGAGATAAATATATGAATCATATATATGTCCCATATGACCAGGTGACACATCACCCATCCCGCTGAAAGACTCGTCCCTGAGTCTGTAGTCAAGAGGGGAACAAAAAATAAATAATAATTAAACAAAATAATATACTCCGGAAACAAACGTGTGCCTGATTGACTTGATAATGCTACTATACATTGAAATCAAACTTTTACATAGAAAGGTAGGTTACTCAAACTAAATTACAACATTCAAATCAAATTCAAAATGAAACAATGCTGCACAATAACATTGATTATATATGAAACTAACTTTCAATATTATACACATTAATATACATGAATATTCAACTTATTATAAAAAGAAAATCTCAATTGACAATAATTTATTTGTGAATCAACATTGAACTACTTCAAAAGCTGCAATAAAAAATCGAGAAAAAAAAACTTTATAAGTACATTATGACTCATAACTATATAGTCAAGAAAAAAAAACAATAAAACAGTTAATCTATCAAAAAGTAACTATATAACTCCTAACTATCGATTATATGTATCTTGGGTTGTGCTACCGTTACAGCAGATAATTTACACACATACAACTTGATGCCTAAATATGCACAGAATAAAGTTAAAAACCCTAACCAGCCAAATAATATATAAAAAACAAAACTAGAGGAATTTACAACATCTCCCCAAGAATTTGGAAGATCTACTTTGTGAAATATATCTGACGATATTACGTCTTGAACTGTAAATTCCGGAACCTTTATATCTATATCAGTTTTTAAAATTTCGCTAAAATTAACAAAATTAGGATTGAAATGCGGTTGCAAAACATCAATTTTCAACGAATTAAACTTAACCCAATGCAAAGGTAAGTAATGGAGAACCTGAGGTTGTTTATCAACATTTGCGTCACATGGAAAAGTCTTTCTCACCATTATTCTCCCGCCGACCGAAATCTCGCAATGACAGGGTAAAACCACATACATTGCTCCCGGAATAGGTTGAAGATGATGAAACGAACCTCCCTCGCAAGTGACTGTAGTGTTGGCCTGTATATTCGCGACGATATACTCCGAAGGCGAAAATTCGACGATCTCCAACTCCTGCTTAGCTGGACGACAGCTTAAACTGCAATATTGTTGGATGTCCTTCAGCTCTGTCACCGCAAACAAGTGATGCATACATCTTGATGACATATGTCCTCCATGCACCAGCCGCGGAAGATAGCATAAGAAATCGTCCTGTGCCCGACAAGAAGAGAGATGATCTCCCGAGATGACCTGAATCTCACCGTCCTCCTGTCTCCGCGCCAAAACGAAATCCTGCTGCTGAAGCTGACAAATCTGGCCGTCGAAATACATAGGTGTCCTCACATACTTGTGCAATTGAAACTGTCCGCCGATGCTGACCAATGGTACTTTTAAACTAAGCACCATGGAGTTCTCCTTCACCACGCAAGTCGTAAGTGGAAGATCAAAATATCGCTGCAAATCCGATAGAGGTATAGCTAACTGGTGTCCTTTCGACTTATATCCTTTCTCCAATCTGAAGAGATCTGAACGTAATAAATTGGGGTGTACCAGCGAAAAGGGTAAAAGCTTTTTATCACAGCGTTCCTTCGCAGTATTTATGAATTCCTGCCGTGATAAAATATTTACATGTGAGTAGAGGTGAAAAATGTAAATTAATAACTGGTTTGTGAACAGTGTTTTCTCCTCCGATACATTCTGTTGTACGAATAATCTCATACTGTCTGTTAATTTGCTATACGCATCGTGAAATTGCTGAGAAAAATTTCCAGCAAACTGCCTCAAGTTGCGAGAAATCCGAATTAAATCTTTGTGGTCGTCTGCAACCAACCCTTGGAATGCGTTGAGGTGATCAGCTACATGTTTTTCGTTGAATTCCAGCTTATGAAGTTCCCCATCCGTCGCGACTGCGCAACAAAAATGAAGAAAATCGCCGACAACATCGATCGCTCTGGTCTTTCGTGAAGCTTGAGTTCCCAAACGAATTGAAGAGTTGAAAGCAGCATGACTGTTGCGAAGAATTCCGTTTGTAGAATTATACAAAACTTCTACCGCATCCGCTAAACTGCAATCCTCTTGTTGACAGTTAGGCCAGAACACCCTTTCCGCCTGCAAGATGTCGAGCTGAGCTGCCGGGAAATCTACCTCGTATGTTAGTGGAACCGATGATTCATACGCTACAGCGTGACGTAGCTCCTTGTAGAAAACTCCCGCGAAGACCCTGACTGCCTCCAGTTGCGCCGTGAAAGTCGTGAGAATGAGAAATGACGCAAAATGTACCATAATTGACATGTTTATGCGTAACAGAACCTCTTACAAACAAAAAAAAACTCTACTTGAAGCAACCGCAAATGAATCGTAATAAAAAAAAATCAAGAGAAACGTTTACAATAATATTAATAAACTCGACGTGAATATTACAATTAACAACTGGACTGGCTGGTTAGCATATATTATTAATCAGAAACCTAGATATGATACAATTTATTAGAAGTGCATAGGCCTATATATATATATATACTGGAACAATTCTGAAATCAGAACAATATATGAGTCATATGAAAACAAAATCACAATCATACAATAAATCATCAGAATATAAGAAACTTATACTCTAGTGATATTTTTATTGAGAAAGAAATTCAAGTCAAAATAAAAGTGAATAAAATATTCATCCATCAAAAATATAATTGTCTTATAACAGCTTCATTATGAATTTCTATCAGTGAACGTTTAAAAGTATCATAATAACAACGTTTGTCACTCAAATGAACGACCTTGCCCTGGATATGAATAACAAGATTGACAACTAAACAAAAATACGTGACAATTGCACTTTCTTAACGTAGGTCACATCAGTACAAACGCAAAAATAAAATAACAAAACAATGAATTACATTACTGTACTTTTTCGTGGCACCAAATATTAAACGTACCATGATTTATCGAGAAAAAAAAAAGAAAGTTATATCAGTGATAATGTTATATTACAAAAATGTAACATGTAATCAGAATATGTAATTATGTGAATGAAACATGACCATTTGGTTATCATAAAATGGTAAACTATCCATCAACCATATTTCCTGTTCATTTTCCTGGAATAACCATAATTTGAAATAACTAAGATATAATTATAATGACTATGAAATATAACATGGTTAGTCATAACTGTAAAATCAATACAAAATCAATAATGCAACTGGTGAAATTAAATGTAAAAACCCAGCCAAATACCAATTTTCATAGGTAACTGTACCCTAAAATTATAAATATGTAACCATGGAATAATAAACCCTCTTCTATAATAACTGATTCTATATCGTAAAACATGGTTCTACAATGATTACCAAAAATCACTTCTGAAAATAAAAACTCAACCATAATAATAAGCCCTAAACTCAACCTATTGTGCCAAAAGAAAAACTTTTCTACTCAAAACCATTAATATTAGAACCATGACACAATGAAACTCAAATATTATCATGAAATATAATCAAGAATATAGTAATCATTAGTTTATACTGAGAAAAAATTATAAAACGAAATTCAATTCAAAGATATAAACGTATAAAACTGAAACTCTGCTATCCATAGCTAAAAAATTCCCCTATAACCGTTTATTATAACCCATGGACAATAAGTTTGGTCTATATTACCATTGAAAAATATGGACTTCACCTCCAGCAACAATAATCAGTAATAATACTTTAATAAAATTTTACGAGGACTTATAATTATAGGCTTAAATCAAAGACCCCATCGAAAACAGATCAAAAAATAAAATATAATCCTATTATTCAACCACTGGAAGATAAATCCATAAATATTATAATCAATTCTGATAAACAATGATGAAATGATAAATAATTACGAATAATATTTACAAAAATTCTCGTAGGGACTTTAATATAGCGCATAACTTCAAAAAAATATGACTTAAAAAAATGACTATCACCATTAAACCTTAAATATCAACACCTTATGACAACAAATTCAAATATTCAATTCATGAATTCTATCAACAAAATATCTACCTTTAATAACCCTTGAAAATATTTCAATAAAACTTATTCATAACCTTAATATAATGAAATATAAAATCCAAAGGGCCAAAATTCTAAAGTGAAATATCTCAGAACCCTTTGCCCTAAACAAAATTATAATTATCGCAATGCTAAAATCTATGCTAAGAAAATATGAAACTGCAATAAAATTTTTTTCGAAAATCGACTTTTTCCGAATTTGTCTGAAATTTCTAGACTAACAATCAAGATACGCCGCATACCTTGTAATCATCATAAATCGTAAAAAAAAAAGAACTCATCAGAATAAATGAATACCTCTTATAACTGAAAACCAAAATCCAATATATGTAGAATACAACTATCCATCAAATATCATGAAACCAAAATGAAATCCCAACATAAACCATAGAAAAATAGCAGATAACCATTTAGCAAAAACGCGCGAAATTCAAAATCAGTAGATAACTATTCAGCAGAAACGCGCGAAATTCAAAATCCGTGTCTGACTGTAGCCGAAAATTTACTACCTATTGAAATAACTCACGAACCCTCAAATATCTCAAAAATATCTACTTCACATATCCTATCCCATTTTAGAAATGCAAGCGAATGACCTAAAATTCATCTTTAAATTAAAAAAAAAATTTTTTTGCTACAATACAAGGTCACCAACAAAAACTATAAAATGAAAAACCTCAAAACCCTTTGCTCTAAACAAACTTTTTCACAGAACAAAGTTGAACGTACTCATCCTAAAAAAAAAGATTCCCGAAAAAAAAATCGAAAATTCACAAAATTGTTTTCCATGAACTGGAGATTTCTGAATTTTTCGATAATTTTGCCTCTTGGCAGCCAGTAGAGCAAAAATTTAGTAGAAGTCAATCAATATCGAACGCTATCAAAATCGTCGTTTGAAAAACTTCCTTCACAACAGATTCGTTCGGTGAATTACATTGAATTTCCAGAATATGTTTCAAAATACTAAATCAAAACTTTATATGAAGAAAAAAAATCACAAAACCCCAAAGAGAAAATTTTTGAAAATTAATGAAAATACCTAACTCGAAAACTACTGCCCTAATCGAAAAATTTTATTGGACATAAACGATTGAAATTATCACTACCTACAAGCTCAGTGAGAAAAAAAAAATCATAAAATCCCAAAATTTAATTCACCTGTCACATGACTATCATCCCAACGAAAAAAAAACTCAATATCTAGATTACAGACGACATTATTATGGTATAAATGATTGAAATAAAACTTTTTCCACTCTTCCACACCTTGCTATGACTTTCGTTCATGAAAAAGTTTCATTCTCCTTACATGAATAATTTCTGGAACAATCTTTCCCCGCTTTTCTAATAACACTTCATAGTTTAAATCAGATAACTTCCTTGATACCACAAAAGGCCCATGAAAAGGATTATTGAATTTTTTACAAGTATCAGCCTGATACCTAGGATACGAAACTAGAACTTTATCTCCTTTATTGAAAGCTACTAATCTATGTCTTTTATCAAAACTATCTTTTTGTTTTTCCTGCACTTCTCTTAATATCTCCGGTAATCTCTCACGGACCTTGCGCATCATCTCTAATAAGTTGATTCTGTAGAGAAGTTACTTCTTCGCTCGTAATGACAAAAGAGAATTCAAAAAAATCGTTCTCAATATCGGACAATAATTATTTTCAATTTATCTGACATCGAATGATGTATGTCCCAAACAGTTCAGCGTTCTTCATTGAATGACAACTGCAAATCAGCTAAAAGGCCTCGTTCTACTAGCAATATTGTCTCATGTAATACTTTCGCTGAGTCCGCTGAGTAGTTCGTTTTTCAAACCTCTCCAGAATTATTGTTTCAATAAATATTTCATCGCTATTAACGCTTAACTGGGACACGTTTTCCAAATTATTCAAAATTATGTCATCATATTTCTCTACCGAACTCTCATTAATAATAATTCCATCAGTTTCAATTTTATTATTCTTCATATCTTTCGGATAATTACAATAATTCAAATCTGACTCTGTATTTTCACCTTCACTGTTCACACAAATCGCTGATTCACATTTTTTCTGTAATCGGTTTAATATACTATTTCCATGGCCTGGTTCTTGTTTATCAATAATTGATTCATTTATCTTGTTAACAAAACTTTTATTATCTACATCACTTTTCAACTCTGAACATGAGTCCGAAATTTTTTGTTTAACACCATTATTTGCTGATCCACATTTCTGGCTATAATTAATTTTAATATCTCCAAGATCAATCTCGTGTTTATGGGAGATTGAATATTTCTTATCATCAGTATTAGAATAGTTTCTTCTAACATATATCCCATTGTGCCTAACACCTTCCAAAGTAGAACCTGATTCAGTGACTATACAACCTCCTAATTCATTCCTTGAATTATCAATATTTGATGGACCGCCGTCTAAAACATTTTCATCAATATGCCTAGTACTAAACTCCTGTGTCCTATCAGTAAAATATGCTTTCTTACGTCTAGCATTTTCCGAAAACTTATTTCTGCCATCAAAAGAACACACTCTAATATCATAGCCTTCTTTTTCACAAATTCTATGCATCCTTTTATAAACCCGATAAGCATAATTAACGTTGTAAAAACAATTCCGCGTAAAATGATTATGTTTACCACAAACTTTACATTTCTTACGTCTTCTTTTTCTATTAGTCCTATTATTCACGAGACTAACATTCTGATGCATCTTGACTCCTCTAGATTCACAATCATTACGCATACCAGAGTTCACAAAATGTTCAAACGGCCTGTTATCAATCGTAAAAGAGAAATCCAAATCACTTTCCGATAAATCTGATAACTCTTCCTTAATCATTTCCCTATCTTTATCCTCTTTGTAGATTATATCTTCCTCATTCAAATCACAATCATTACAAATAAGAACTTCATCCAACCCATTTTCAATCTCGAAGTTACTAACATGACAATATACATCCACTTCATTTGAAACATAATAATTACAAGAATCAAAATCATCACAGATAATAGCATTTTCTAAACAATTCTCATTTTCAAACTCATTTCCGATTTCCAATAGTTCTTCAAATTCTGGTTCCATAATATCATTAATTACTTGCTCCTGTCCAAATTTCCACTCATTCAAATACTGACATGATAATTCATATTTCTCAATATTTTTATACAATTCTACAATAGTACTATTTGATAACATTATAATTCTTTCAAATATATTTGAAGACAAACCTCTTAAAATTATCCTGATAATCCGAGATTCATGCATATTCGAATCTACTTTTCTACATAGGGATAAGACTCGTGCTACAAAATCTCTACCATCTTCTTCAAATTCCATGCTACAAGTATCTAATTCCTTTTCTAGTTTCCACAATTTGAGAGGAGATCGATAGAAATTAACCAATTTTTCTTTCACTGGCATATATTCAAATTTGTCCTGTCGAGTCAAATCATTCTCAATAACGTCAAAATATTTCTCAGCACTCCCTTTCAAACAAAACCGCAAGTATAATAAATTATCTTTTTCATCCCAACCGTTCGCTAAGGCAACCTTTTCAAAATAGTTGAAAAAATCATCAATGTCAAATTCTTCATCTTTTCCATCAAAAAATTTCGGTAATAGTAACGGTCTAAGTTTTTCCATTGTTAATCTGTTCCAATCCAATTCTATTCAATAATAAATAATAAATTTCCAATTAATCTGGTTTCAATAATCATAAATTCTCCATATCTCAAATATCGATATCTCTCCAATAATAATAAATTTATCCTATTCAATCATATCTTAATAATCATTAATTTCTCATGTCATCATAAATATCTAATTCTTTCTAATAAGAATTGATAATAAATCTTGCAATCGTACAAAATCTTCAATTGTCATAGCTTTTGCAATTCAAAATCAATAATAATCGTAAATCTTCCAATATCGTGAATCTCAAAATTAATCTGTTCAATTATAATCATCATTCTCCATCCGTTAAAATCCATTATTAGTAATCAATTATTGTTCCACAAATTCAATAAATCCTCGAAATTCATCCTACTAACTGTTTCTAGAGCCCCGTAAGGTTTAAACTCAACTACTTCACCCATAATTTCACTGAAATAAAAACATATATTTAATAATGAAAATTGCAACCACAAAAATTGAATCTTCAATGAGGTAACCGGAAAAGTCCAAATTTTAAAAGCTGGATTAAAAACCCTTCGAGCCTCCACCAATTATGTAAACACGATCTGGACGGCAGGATAAACCTCCACTAAATATGTAAAGGTGGGAAAATGAAAAACAAGAAATGATCGTACTGGTTTTGATAATTAAAACAAAACAATAAATTATTTGTACAAAAAAAAATTAGAATTATAATTATAAATTATGAAATAACAATAAATAGATAAATATTTCAAGGGCTACTCGCTTGGCTGCTAGTGAAGATTAAATTTGTTGTGATTATGGAAAAATTAAAACAATGACTCAGTAGTCACCTACCTTTATGATAATGGCCCCCAATTTGGCATCCACTGGTTAATCGCGACGTTAATTATTAATGAAAAATAAATAAAAAAACTGATCTAATGAAATGGGTTCAGATCCCTTCTTATTCAATAATACAATTCTCTTTAAACTGCCCGAACTGTGACAGGAAAACTGTATTATAAAACAAGAACAAAATCTATCCCCTTCACCAGAACAGCCGGACTTTTACTCTCAGTCCTAACGAACGAGCTCACCCCCCACTAGTAAAAATTTTGGGTATTAATATATAACTCAGTCAATGCCAACATGAAGCCATTTCAAATACATATTTTTATCAGTCGCACAAGCCGAGCACGTTTGTTTTCAAAAACAAAAGAGAAACTACAATAATTTTGATAACAAGTGAAATAAACAATCTTTCTGTCGATGACAAACCTGTTCAAAGGCAGAAACACCGTTCATTAAACTTTTCGTAAAATAAAACTCTAAAATCCTGATCAATATGAGATAAATATATGAATCATATATATGTCCCATATGACCAGGTGACAAAGTATATTATACTAGTATTATAAACCTCAAGTTGGAGGTTTGAGAGGATAGCATACATTTTCTCGTGGAATAAATTTTGTAATATCACATCTTTTCTCAATTAAAATCGAATTTTCAATTCGATATTCAAAATATCAATAAAACTTGATAGCAAATATCGGTGTAATCAATATACGGACTAAACTTCTCACAGGGAATTCATCATATATACTAGTGTTGAACTTTCCACTGAATCACTGTAACAAAGTTCTATTTCTGAATAAACAGATAATTCTAAACAATATAAAGGTTAATTAAATTTAAAATAACTTTCAAAATAAAGTTTTATTGAGTATAATAAATGAAATTTGTAGAGTTGTTTTCTTTATTAGTGAGGTTGGCATTGATGACGTTTTTAAGGTGTGTATTTCAAGAAAGCAAGTCTTTTTCGCTCTCAGAAAAAATGGCTGCTGGCTGAAATAGAATCGTTTTTGTCCTGTTGACAATTTTCTGTTTATGTGAAATTTAAAATGTTTTTATTTGAGATCTGAATAATTTTATCATTTTTTAAATGTGTGTTGAATGTATCGTGTAAATTTGAAGTCTGTAGCCAAACAAATGAATTCAAATATGCATAGATAAGTATTTTAGCTTGTAAGATTCTATGTTCAAGTATCATATGGCTTTGTTCAGTAAATTTAGTTGTAAATTTCACAAGTATTATGAAAATTATAAGTTGATTTGCTCTGAACTGAATCTCTTATTCATGAGCATTAGATCCATTCATGATATGTTAAGATATTAGCTTATTAGGAACCGATTACTTTCCTTAGGTGATAGGTGAATGCTATCCAACCTATTAGGATAAATTGGTAGCACGTCAATTTGACGAATCCATTTATACCTTTTTTAGGAGGTCAGTGGATGAAATGAAATATATAAATAAATAAACTACGAGTAGCTAACCAATATTTTTGCCAGTAAGCACTTTCCTGGGTGAACTGTGGAACAGCACAGATTCTCATAGACACATTGAGAGAAATGTGAACGAACCAATCCCTGGTAGGTTGCTCTTTTCATAGTAATCGAGTCGAAAATACTCAGAAAATTGAAATCAGCTACATTTCTTTTCAATTATCGATTATTTTCCATTTTTTTAAAATAATATAGCCGTAGTATTACTGTTGGAACAGTATCTTAAACTTTGTTCTACTTATTGGACATATGCAAAAAAAAAAATCAAAATCAAAATTTTTTATTCATAATACAAACAGTTGAGGGTACTGCCAAACCCAAAGGTTTTTCGGCGGGTGCCCAGTCACAGGAAAAAAATGAGTTACAAAAGATAAATAAACTTAGACAAAATAAATATCACACTTTAAAGATTTCAAGTAAAAAATGAAAGAAAACTAATACAAAATGCAAAAGCCCTTTGAGTTGGTGTAGTGCTAGTGGAGTGATTAAAGTATATTGAATAAAAGTGTAGTGAAATAATTTAAAGTAGTGAAATTATAGATTGGAACTGTAGGCTTCACTGAAGACTTTAGCAATAAAAATTAATTTAGGATAAGAAATAACAAAACAAAATTAATGGTTAGTCCTAGTGACTAGTTTTAATAGAAATAAAAAAAAAATGTATATCATTTTTACTCTTGTGATTAACTAGAATTTTAATCATACAGATACAGCTTGAACATGATTTCTATATACTTTCAGAGCCAAGCCACATAAGAGGTTTTTTAGACAAGTCGGTAGGGCAGGAAGCTCTTCGATTGGCTGATCATCAACGCCAACCCAATTGAAGAGCTTCTACCCTGCTGACTCATCTGGAAAACGCCTCATGTGGCTTGGCCATTATCCGTTACTAAAGGTTCCACGTATCATCTGAATACCCCAAAGTTGGTAGATCATTAATATTTATATTTCCTCTAATGTATATTTAATAATTGTGGATTAACGTTTTATAATATTATTCTTGATAAATATTGCACTTATTATAAGTGTTTTGTAGAATTCCGACCATGATCTTGTCCCGTAGTTGATAAATAATCAAAATACTACATAATAATCTATCATAGAAGTTTTGCATTCAAGAGGATTTTTGTTCAATTGCCAGAGTTTAGACTATAGTCTATTAAAAGAGAATATTTATCATCAAGCTCATGAATATTGGAGGAGAGAATAATTGGGAGAATGCATACTAGAGAACAATGTAGTGTTTCAAGAAATATGAGAGGTTTTTAATGGTAGATGATTGAAGAAATCCAGTTGGAATGGTACAATAATTTCAGAAATTCTTCAAGAGAAGCTGGAATGAAGTGCATGGGAAACGTTTTTGTGTAGGTGGATCTTGATGAGCTCTGAGAAAAATAAAGCAGATTATATTGAGAGAATGAGGAAAACAAACAAACAGGGAAAAATACGGGAATCACTTGATGAAACGATTCCCTGAAATGCGTTGGCACCTGCCTATTAGGAGAACTACTCAAATTCATCCTATTTACCTCAGTATTATTCCCTACAGGGAAAATAACAATAACAAATTAAAGTTGTTTAATCATGAGGAAAATAAGAAATATTTTTGGAACGACTACAAGTGAAAATCCAACAGCTAAAGCTCTTGCTGAGGGTGGATGTTGCATCCTCAACATAATATTGTAAAACTCCTCCAATTCTCTGTTCATGAAAGCCACGTGCCGTTGAAGATTCTGAAAAGAATGTTTCCTCGTTTTGATCCTATTAGTTGATTTCCTTGATGCTTAAGTTCATTATGAGGAATTGTGACCTCCCTCAATTTGAAGGGATTTGAGGATTAGAGATGATAAACTCAAAAATCTTCTTCCAATGTATTATTATTTGTTGAAACAATCTATTCCATGAATTCTAACATCAATCTATCATATTCTACTGTATTTGTTATATTCTGGAATATTCATAAAGTTCCATTAGATAAAAGTCTTTCTCATATTCTAAGAGAATGCGAATTAATTAAATCATCCCATTACTTGAATTTTTACTGTCAGCAAATTTTGCAAGCATGCTGCCGGTCGATGCATGAAAATCGGATTGGATAATCCACACCGAACCTCCTAACAATAGACAACATATAAATAGACTTGATCATGTCCTACCCCTACTTTGAATCGATTATTCTCGTTCAATTTTATCATTCCGTTTATCCTTTGTGTACTCATCTTCTTCAACTCAATATTCTACATGAGAGGGGATCTTATGTCATAGGACTAATTATCCAATTTATGGCTTATTTTAATTATTGTTCATCTTGAATAATGAAAAACACAAATTAAAATTGTCAAGCACTTTAATTATTATATGATACATATAAAGACAACCTGGTTTCGTGGTTTCACCAGCAGTGGACGGTGAGACCACGAAACCAGGTTCAGTTTATATAGTATAATATAATAATGAAAGTGGTTAACAAATTAATTTTGTGTTTCTGAATATAGTAAAGTACCACAAAATCATCACACACAACACAACTGTAATATTTCGAAGCTATTAAAAAAGAATATCTATAATATAATCAAGAGAAAATAAATCTAATCTACAAGTAAATCATCTAATATACTATAATAAAGGAAAGAATAATGGCTTATACACTTACGGGATAGGAAATTCACAAATGGCGCATCATCATGTCTGAACTATCCGTCTGATCAACTTGAAATTTTGCATATTGACTCTTTTTATCGAGGATTATTATAGGCCTATTTTAAATCATTCAAGATCTAAGTAGATCAAATTTTCAGTTTGTCAATTTTCTAATTGGACCCTTGCAGAGCACGGGTTACCTGCTAAAAGTGATTGACAATTTTAATTTTTGCTTTTGCATTATGAAAAAGTGTCACAAAATCACACACAACACAACTGTAATATCTCGAATCAATAGATGAATAAATAAAATGAATATACAAGACTCACAGATTAGCCTGTAGGCTATTACTGAAGTGAAAAGTGGAATCTTAACCTTATTCTTTTTTAAAACTTTTATTTGTGAAAATTTTGGAGGAGACAGTTTTGGGCTATGCCTGTTGTCTTATATTATATATTATAATTATGATTTGTGATTGTCAATGGAATGAATAAATAAATAGTTAACATTCTTGTGATGTACAGTTGTATTGCAATTTCGCTATAAAAGACGTTCAACAGTGATCCAACCGTACATGTGCTCTATACAATATGTGTAATTGATATTATGACAAAAAGTGACCTAACTAGACAGCATTAATGTGCAAGGGGTTGATTTGCGGATCAATTTTTGGAGGGCGGTTAAGGGCGGTGAACAGCCGATAGGTGACCAGCTGGGCTGGCTGGTCGACCGCAGCCTCTGCGTCGCTCTGATGTCGCTTGATTTACGACAACGGTCAGCCTCTATTTATGGGCAGCGTCACGTCGCCGTGACACCAGCTTCGGCGCGACAAATCGACTTGAAGCGCGGGCACTAATCAAAGTCTTGCCACGGACTCCATCGATAAGTCGGTGCGCCCTAAGCCCACAAGTCGGCTTGCTCCATGTCAAAATTCATGCTTCGCCCTCTGTGACAAACACTGGTCAAAGAGCGGGCAATAAACTAGATTAAATTCAAAATCAAAACTTGTGGTCACAGATTAATTAGATACAAGATCAGATCTCGTTTTTCATGTAGATTACTATGTCCCATATACACATATAAGATAGTCTTTTAGGGGATTCTCAAACAAAGAATTATTGTGCATTTTCTTTCTTGTTATTATGTATATTTTGAATTTGAATTTGAACATGATTTGTTTGCATATGAACCAATAATATTGTAAAAAAATTCATCATGTGTATGATCTAGAGAATTATCGAATGACTTGGAAATAGAATGGAGAGTAACTCACACTCTACTCATGACATTATAATTATTACAACCTTTATTGAATGATAGAATAGAATAGAAAGATGATTTATTTGAACAAAGCAAATACATAATAATGCACAAAAACCGTTCACAATGTCTCTCACAAGAATAAGTACAGTATCAAAAATTTTTATTTTTTTTTTGTAATGTATAATACAATTTTTTTATAAAATATTGTATGATACATTAGAACGTATATTGTATCATATAGATCTATCACAATGATTATTGTTTATGACAATATGCACGCAAGCTTTCATAGTAATTCATATTAATTAACTATCACTTCACATATTAATATATCATATTGTTATACCTTTCACAATTTGAACTAATGAATTATTGAACGATTTGACGATGAAAGGCAAGGAAAGCTGATGACGATGGAACGCCGAGAGATTGATAATCATTCCTTATCAATCCGAAACATTATTGGATTGTGCATCGTTCCCAAATAATCAGAGCCGAAACAATATGAAAGCATGACATGAAAAAGATGAAGTTTAAAGAATGAAGAATATTCTTCTTCAAGGCCTCGTTGCACCCATTTTTATTAAACTCCAACGTGGTTTGATGTCGTTATTATTTCATTTTCGTCCAATTCGTTAATTTGTTCTAGTTGTATTGGGCCCATCAGATGACGTAATTTAACTGTTGCTGAATATGATGGACAACAATGAAAGTGGATTACAGTATTGAAAAGGTTTGTCCTCAAAAAACGTAAATGATTCGTAAAAGAGGAAGAAACTGTAGTGGTGTAAATAAACAGAGACGACTCTTCAAACCATGAATAAATTCACTAATTCATTTCATTGAGGAAAAATTATCACCAAAAACTTATACAACCACGGGAAAAAAGGACTTTTCCAGGTCTCTTCATTCAAAACAATGGCCTCACAATGGCTGCAGAACATAATGTGAAGTGCAACTTGCCAGATGCCACGAAGTTCTCGAGAAGGTGTTCAACTGAGATTCGGAAAGAGAAAATTAGTCAAAGACTCATGTCTGGTCCGTGAAACTAATCGGCACGTATCTTAGTCGTAATAGGGTGTTGATAATCTAGAAGATAATGGAAGGAGGAAGTCCTATCGGCTGACTACTTCCCCTACTTTCCCTTTCACTTCGGCGCCCCCTTACACTATCTCTCTCCTTCTCTGGCAGAAATCAAAACTTATTATGAACTTCCAGAGCGTCTAAGTTTGCAACTGCCTCTCCATGAGAACATAGGCAGTAACCAGCTACAACCGACAACTATTAAATACTTATCTGCAGCTCACCGTCAATTTAAACGCTTCTTTGATTACTCAACATTAATTATGTCTATCGTTATCACAAACAATTAGTATGTCAGAGGTGCCTGGCAGTCTGTCACTGTATGTGTTGTTGGTCCATATTCAAGATAATATTCTTAACAAAATAATATCACCAATGAACGACAAATCAATAACTACTTATAACCTGGCTGATACTTGACTATTTTTATCTCTTTTCTGTATAGGGCTACTTGTAATATAAATATAAAGAAAATAAAAATCTCAGTACCCTTTTTTTGAAATATTTTATCACAACCCTGATATTAAAATTATTCATTTTAAAATATTTTATATTTGGTTGTGATAAAATATTTCAAAAAAAGGGTACTGAGATTTTTATTTTCTTTATACTTGACTATTTTGTATTATTGCGATGGATGTTTAGAACAAATTGTTTAGAGGAAATAGAACACATAAACACATTATTTGGAAGAAAAATAGCACAAGGACTACCTTATTATTTATCTACCAATGTAACATTAGTGTCATTTGCATTGTAAATAAATAAATAAAACAAATACATCTATTGGATAAATGACTATCTCGAAAACGTGAAGTCTGTTAGTCAAATATTGGTCAAGAACAGCTATAGATAGTAAATCAGTCACAATAATGGTAAATAATCAAGAATAGTCTCACATAAATAAGATAAATAAATAAAGTAAATAAGATAACTTGAAAGATTTTGAATTGTATAAATCCTCTTGAAAAAATGTGTTGTGTTACTAGAGAAAATTGAGCTTTTGTCATTTTATAACATAAAGAGGCTCTAGCAACATAAAGGATGCCAGTATTTTGAGTTTGTAACAATAGCATTTCTGTCTTGTGTTTAGCTGCCTTGTTCCTATATTATAGGAGTTCTAAATTTCCATGATACAGGCTTCAGAAATAGAAACATGATTTATCAGTTTCTATATTAGTATTTAAACACTAATATTATAATGCAAAATTACTTTTGGTGCATTATATAGTATCTCATGAGATATATAGAATGGTAGGTAGACAAATGGACATTTATTCCAATATTCACCAGTCTAATTCTTCTAGTGCATATCAATTGATTATCACTCTCAACTATTTACATGATTATATATTTCTGGAGGACAGTGTGTTCTGAAACCTAGACTTGTGTAGAACTGACTTTTTTCCTCTTGGAAAGCTACTGAAAATCTCACAACTCGCTTGACATTACAGCTGTCTCTTACAATAGTGAAGTAACAACCACTGTAAAGTTGGAACATAACTTCCCAATTTCATCAGCTACTTGTGTGGAAGCAAGTGTGAACTTTTATTTTTGGAAGAGGTCCAGGAAGAGCCAATAGTGTTTGAGTTACGGCTCAACCTAGCTACATAGTTGAGCCAGTGGGGGGCTCAGGGCTCAGTTCAACTATCCACAGTCACAACGATTCAACAAAAGATATGATGAATGTACGGCAATAGAATCGATAAATAATATAGAAGAATGAACATTCACGAGTAATTCTATTGCAGACTAGAATCATTTGATAATAGAAGATGAATTGTATCTTTATCTCCTCCAATATTTCTATAAAAATATGAACTACAAAGTTTAGTCTTGAAGTATCAGTTATAGAGACTATTATGGATTTATTGATTCAATCCATCTAAATTCAAAATTAATGGTTTCCATGTTTATTTTCGACTAAAGTTTTATAAAAATTGTACACATGAGATTCTAACCTCATCTTGGACTATGTCACCTATAAATTTGGAAGAAAAATAGCACAAGGACTACCTTATTATTTTATCTACCAATGTTGTTACATTAGTGGCATTTGCATTGTAAATAATAATATTCTCTTGGATGCTACGTTTGGAAACAAGATTATTATCTTCAAGAAAGTCCTTATATTCAATAAAAAAATAAGTCCTTCATGTCTAGTATTTTGCATTATTTTAAAACCTATATAACATCAGAAAATAATGATTTTTGGCAGTGGAGGTAGAAAAGATTACTCATAGAAAGTCAAAGTCGAATGACTTGATAGATGATTACTGTTGGATAGATGATTACTAATGGGTTAGTACTCAGCAAATTTATTTTTGTAATTAATAAAATAATTTCATTGGAATTAATTTTGTTAATTGCAATTATACTCTATCGATTATCAAGGCTTAATCACAAAAAAATGATTCCATTATAAAATAAATACCTTAATTCAATCAATGGATAATCATAATTTATTAATTTATATATTCAATTACGTACAATATTACTGGTATTATAATTGAATGCTGTACAGACACACTCCTGAGAACTGATTTTTCTCATCTGTTCAGAGTACAGTGCATCATTAATCATACAATTAATTTTGAATGATCATTACTGGAGAGTCTTAATAATATCATTATTTCCATTTCCAGCTGACACTTTGGTACTGTCTGAAAAAAGACGTATTTTGATGAGAGTGTATCCGAAGATCTTTGAGTCTAGTTTGAAACTACATATTCGATTGCTTCTACAGTAGAAAGGAATAAAACCTTTGAGAAAATCAATAGAATCGAGAAGCCACCAATATAATGAGAGGATGATTTCCAAATCCCAATTGATCAGAATCGTACTAGTAGTCATTGTTCGGAGGAGTTCCTTTGAAGTAGTTCGGCATCCTATCTCTTCTGTGGTATTAGGAGACCTGAAAAGAACAACATGTTATTTTTATTTCCATCAGTAGCACACATAACTATGATAGTGATAGGTTCGATTAGAGGTAATAACGGTGAATCTATTGAACCTGTGAAAATTCAATTTCCGTTGCTTCAATATTTTTTCTACCTGTTATTATCCCATGTTATCCTAGCTATTTCCTACCGGAGATGGGGTCACACCTGGTTGGCTTTAGCTTCGGAATATTGCTACCTCTTCCAATAGTGATCGATAACTTTTCAATAGCTAAATGTACATAGTACATATATATGAATAATCCTATCGTCAATAGAGTTTTTGTTTGGAATCGGAATGAGGTTGATAAGGAATGATTCCTCATCCACTTTTCTCATTTTCTTGTGAGAACGAGCTTAGAAAAAGTAAAGAAATAGAGCTCATTTTTGATATCCACATCTGTAATGTTGTAATGATTAACATTATAGATTTGTTACAGAGTAAAATGTTCCATTTTCTGCAAAATGGATGATTCATGAATAAATTCAAGTTCTCATCTCCCACCAATATTGATGAGCATAAGTTTCACAGTAGTTTGTTATGTTACCTATATTTGTTTCTGTTGATCACGGTTTCTAGAACACTCCTTGAGTGTAATGCACCATTGATCCTATAGCTTTGATAATATAGATTCGATGGTTCATTCATTTATACAATAACTACATTATCAATTTGATAGGAAGAGGAAAAATAAGGTAACCATGTGCTATTCCCCTCCCAAATTCAGATAAAAAATAGTTCAAAATAGGTCAAGTCTCGTAGCTCTTCAATTCACAAAATTGTCAGTCCTCAAGTATTTTCACAAAGTAGATTTTCAAATTTAGATGCTTCAAAACTAAACATAGAAGAAATATTTCTCATTAATATAACTAGAATAGGAAATATTCACATATTAAAATATTATTTAGACTCAATAAATAGGCCTATTCTACAACCCAGGCCATAGAGTTTCAGGAAATTTAATAACTGTTCTCACTCACTAATCTTGCTTTCCTGTGAATTGACTTATTAATTTTTGCTGTGGAGGGTTATTCATTCCTGGTCATTCTTTCATATATGTAAACATCATCATATCAAATGCATCTGCTATAAGAACGATTTGGATAAGTTGATCAAGTGTTACAATTGATAGTTCGAGATTCGAGGTTCGATAGATCGAGTGGATGATTGATCATTTTTTTGTTATACTATTCATGAATATAATGATTGTCGACAATAATCATAATTCATAGTTGATTATTACCTCTCTAACTGTGATCAATATGAGTTTTTCCAGCCACATTTATCCATCAAGTAAATAGATGAAATTTGAAATTATCCATGAATCATCCATATTTGGAAAAAATGAAACATTCTATTCTGTAACAAATTTACAATGCTATCATATTACATATATAATCTCAGATGTGAGTGTGGTTTGATTAATTTGAATTTTTTCCATTAATATAAGTTTGTCTAATCACAAATAAAAAATAAATTCAATAAATAATAAATAAATTTAATCAATTTATTAACTTAACTTAAATGACTGTTCAATTATATTTTAATTTGTAAATAAAATTAATTTCATTTTTAATTAAATTCAATTTGTAAATTAAAAATAAATTTTTATTTTATAAATTGAATTTTAAAATTTAATTTTTTATTTTAATTTTATAAATTCAATAAATTTACCTATTAGGTAAATTTGATGTGAATTTTGTTTCATTCATTCAATTTTTTTCCGTTGAGTTACGTTAATCTGTAATACATTCCGTATTGAACAGCACAGCGTTATACTGCTTAAACTCATTTGTTGCAACTTAAACCTGTGAAAAAATTCGCCCAGTTCATGTGTATGAAGTGCAGTGAAGAGTATAATGAAGACCAGTGGCAACAATGCTAACTCCTAACTGCATTGGTGAGCTTTGTCAAACAGCGGTGGTTCATGAGGATAGAAAAACTGTGAGAATGTAATTTGCAGTAGGAGCGTTGACGTCTGTTACAGAAGCAGTTAGGCCAGGGAAAAGTACTAATAATTCGGCGTCGTAAAATGAGTGGATCTGTTCTATTTGGAGAAGCGTAATGGGTATGGGCCGCTCTCTCGTGGAATACTTTTAATTGCCGAGGTCCCTTTGGGTCGTCGGATATGAAATGGTAGCTTTCGATTCCTTCAGATAGTCCATTACAGTAATATATTGTGGACTCTAAACGGCATGTACCTCGCTCTAATGGATCCGATACTGTTGTCGAGTCGTTATTAGCACTTCCTACTACCTAATACCCTTATCATTCTTATCACATTCGCAATCTGCGCCCCTCTTACTCTTATTTATACGCTCTTACTTTCTCACTAAATCTCCTATTTCTCTTTATATTCTCTGTGGATATGTCTCTCGAACAATTCTTTCATCTTTGTCTTACCTTCAACTTTTCTTTTCTACTCTCCCTCAGAAGCGATAAAGAAAGAGAAAGAAATCACTTTCCTCTCTTCCTCCATTCATACTTCTCATTTCTACATTCTTCTTCAAGTATTTTTAGCCTCTATCACTCCCATTTTTTCTTTCTCCCTTAATCTCTAACTCTTATTATATCCATCGTCAACCACTTCTCTCCCAATAGGTACTTCAATTTTTTTTTTAATTTAAAATTAAAATTTTTTTTCAAATTTTCATCTTCTTCTAATTCAACTCTCTCTTTTCTCCAACTTACACTCTTACACTCTTGCTTTCAAATTTTCTACTCCTGTCATCTTTTCTCTCTCTTCAAATCTCTCATCTTCCATTCATACTTTCTCTCTCTGCCTCACACACACTGCATTTATTCCTTTCATCCTTCATCACATCCACTCTTCTTCTCTCTCCATCTCTCTACTCAATCAATCAATCTCTGCGATTTTCTATGTTCATCATTTTGGATATCTTGTTCTTCCTTCATTACTGCAAGTCTCGAATTTTTCGTAATTCGTTCGCTCTATCTTTCCCCATATCAGTTACTATGTATCTTTCTCTCAACCAGTATCTTTCCTTCAATTCCTTCCATTTTTCTTTTTTCTTGATCCTTCTCCACTGTTATCCTTCTCTCTGTCTGTACAAGTTAATTTCCTTCTTTTGTCACTATCTGTGTCTCTCTTCGCTTTTTATTATGTTCTTATTCGATTCTCCTCTCTCCTTCTATCACTCTGACATCCATTTTCTCTTTCCTAACGCCCTTCTCCTTGACAGAAGCGATGGAAAGAGAGAGCTCTCCATTTCATCAACTCTCGGAATGAAGTAAGTAGAAATGAGAAATATAAATATAGGAAGAGAGGGATATGACTTCTCTCTCTTCCTCTATCCATATTTCTCATTTCTACTCTCTTCATATTGTATTTTAATCCCTATTTCTCCCATTTTTCCTTTCTCCCTTAATCTCTAACTGTTTTTATATCCATCCTTAACCACTCCTCTCCATATACTTTTCCTCATCTTTTGATTCAACTCTCTCTTACCATCCTATCGACCTCCTTTCTTCCCTTATTATCTCTTCTCTCCACTCCATCATCTTTCTCTCTCTATCTCTATCGCCCGCTTCTCACATCCCCTTATTCTTTTCATTGTCGCAACCATTTACTTATTTTATCGAGCAATTCCTAATATGAAGTGCTCGTTGGTTCGACCCCCAAAAATCCGATAAATTATGGATGCGTCAGGCCATATCGAAAATCATAAGAGCTCCTCTTTCCGAGTGTCTTCCGCTGAGTATCTTTCGAGTGTGGCAATATAAGATCAAGTAATTTCTTCCAACTGCCGCAACATTATCGGAAATAATCCGACCTAATGGTGTACTGATTCATGAGTGGGCCATTTCCAAAATAACGGTTATGGTGGTTTGATGAGTAGTTTCCCAGCGTTATGAAACATTGGAAGTCACCATCATTGATGTAATAAAGATGCTTAGATTCAGTTTTACTGTTAATTTCCATAGACCACACAGGTGGATTTTGTATATAGAGATAACGAGAGAAATTTTCACATGCTCACTTAGAAAAATCAATGTATTTCACTTTTCACGAATTCGGAAATTTATATCTTAGATCTGGTTGAACAAATAAATTACATAATGTTTTTGCTATAAATTATTACATTTGATCGATTGAATAAGAAATAGAATCTACTGACTAGCAACTAATCATTACTTTTACCAACAAAAAAATTAGAAATACTCGAAGATAGTCAATAACTGTTCTGGCCTATGTAGACGGGAGACATTTCTGTGTCCGGCCTGCAAAAACTGAGCTTCAAATTGAGAATTCAAAATCCACTCATCACCCAATGCACAATAAAACACTTTGACATATTCATGTCAAAAATGATCAATCAATAAAATGATTTTTATAAATAATCATTATGACAAAGCATAATAAAACACTTGGAATATATTCGTGGTCCTGATTCTTAAATTTATTCATCAAAAATTCACTTTCAATAAAAATTTATGAATTTTGGTACTACTTATTATATATCATTGGATTCGATACAAATAAAATTTATGAATATCATGCAGTTCACCTTGTAGAATTTATTGGCGACAGAATGTGCAAGAAATGGAGAAAATAGTGTTGCAGTGTGACTGGAAGCAAGTTGAAAAATGTCGCCGAGACGGGCGCGTTTCAATTACATATTCCTATGACGAACTTGCTTGCTTAGTGAAGTCAAGGTGGCTATTTATTGCGTTGGCTGGCTGCTATCTTCGTACAGACTAGAATAATGCTCAGAGATAAAATCTATCGTCGGCCCCGTCCTGCTATCCGATTGCCCGATACATCGAGAATACCTGTTCAGTGATTTATACATTTTTCTAATGCGGACTCGGACAGAAAACGAAAACAAATAAGATTAATATTTGTGAGGTATGTGGGGGAGGCGGATTGTAAATCACTGAGTGCTCAGCGTGAGGTGTCAATTGCTGTGATCTGCTGGCGAGAATGGATGAGCCGTGCACCACCGTCTCTCTCACAACTCCTTCCTTGTCACTTACAGGGTGGGACGACCGGCTACTTAATAATTCCCTCACTCACTCGTGGCCTCCCTCGGGAACTGAGGTCGATCAACCTGTATACCTTACACCTAGGCCCTCCGCCACCCACCCTCTCTTACTATCACTGCCGATCTACCACAAATATACGGCTACTACACTTGTCGATGACGCTCATACAAAGTCCCAGCCCCACATTCGGAGGACGTGTTGATGTTTCGTGAATTCTTCCAGCGGGGAAAATACTGAAATTCCCACTCCTTCTATTTTTGCTGAGGATGATTCACACATAGACCTTGCGCTTGTGCGTGGTTAATGAGGATGATATGCGTGGGGTGTCTAATCTCACAAATGTCAAATATTATATTAATGAATACTTATAATTAATTTATTAATTTATATTTATATTAATAATAATGATAATATCGAGTGACCTGCTTGGCTCAGATCTGGTCTCAGAGTTTTCTGATCGCACCTGATTAATCTCAGGGTTCAGGGCCTCTGAGATGACCTAACGACTGTTTTTAGACAGCCAGGACCGATGACTTAAAGTGTCCATCATAATAATGTCAATTTATTATCAACGTCATCTCATCAATAATGGGAGGGATGAGTGAACTTAGATGGGTTCCAAAGCCGAAATTACGGATTCTTCCACCAGGAAAATCGCTAAGATTAATCTGTTCATTTTGCTGAGCATGATGCCCTCATAGCCCCATGGCTTATGCGGGGTAATAGAAGTGAAGTATGAACTCACACCAGATGACTTCCTAAGCACCGAGATTTTCGAGAGGGGCATACCGACTTGGCCAGTTTCCTGTTCACCTACGCGTCCCCCGAAACTATTCAGACGAAATTCGGCGAATTTTGTGAGGTACTTCGGTTGAGTTTCCTTCCTTGTTCAGTTCACTTGAAACAAGTATTCATACTTGGGAAAGTATTTGCAACTTATAACCGTCTATTGCAGGGAATGCAAGTGGACGCTGTTCCAACTGGAGAACCAATATCACGGCACTATTCTAAATCTGTCTGGTAAGACGGTGGGTGTTACCTGCGAACATAACCACTCTTCTGTGTGATCCAATATAGAGTCATGCAAGTTGAAGGAGTAATCTATTCGAAATTAATGAATGATCATAACAAGCTATGATCTATGATCATATATGATGTCAATTTATCTATGGTTATAATATGAAGCTGGGAAATGTTTTACTATGACTTTTTGTGTAGTTGAGAAGTTGATATTGTGGTAATTATTCATATTGAATGAAAAAGACTAAGAAATTGTCAAAAAACCACTGATTTGGAGAAACCACTGAAATCAGTGGTATTTTTGACAATTTCTTAGTCTTTTTCATTCAGTTTTACTATGATATTACCACGGTAGGATCTCGAATTCTGACATATCTGACACGATAATGAGTTTTCTTTTCCCATACATTTTATACCCCTGCATTGGATCATATTAATGGAATAAAATCATCTGGGATTTAGAAAATATCTATTAAAATTTATAATTAGTTAATACAAATATGTACTGATATTTGTACTGATATCTTGGATACTGTTTCATTTTCAATACTCAAGTGGAATCCTGGATTTCCAAATCATGTTATTCACACAAAAATATACTCCGTAAGTAATAATAAGTAATGATTGTAGAAGGAGGAATAGCATTACACATTTGACAACTGACATACATGACAACAAGCCATCTAATTCTTTATTTGAATTGAATTTTAAATATTATTTGCGAGTCGGAGGTTACAGTCATGGAATCAATTATTGGTAAAGCGATTTTAATTTCCAATGCGAAGATAAGAACGTGTTTTATCACGTTTCATGGAGAAAATATTATGATTTTAGCTCCATGCTATACAAACCAGAGTGAGTTGGCTTTTTTTATATGCAAACTAGCCGTCAGGCTCGCTTCGCTTGCCATATCCGTCAAGCAAGGGGGCTCCGCCCCCTGGACCCCCGACTGGATCGTCCAAGAATGAGATCAGCAGGCTTGCTTCGCTCGCCTGCATGTTTCATTTGAGCATTTTTATCATATGTTAGGACGATCCAGTCGGGGGTCCAGACTAAACGTTTGTCTAAACGGATATGGCGAGCGAAGCGAGCCTGATGGCTAGTAATATAATATTTCCAGGAATAGCTCTGATTGAAATAGCAGTGCCCAATCAATTTTTCCGCGATAAATGCATTTCAATCTTCAACTTGGTGCCAACCTAACAAAGTCAACTCAACTTAATGCCAACCTGACAAAATTATTAATTTAGTTACCAGTAACCCAAATGTTTCGAAGAGGTACTCTCTCTCTCTCTAGATTATAGTTCTATATTAACATATGGTATGGACATTTTTTAATCATAATTAAGAGAATAAGAAGAATATACATGCTAAAAGACGAACTTTAAACCATTAAAAACCACCCTTAGAGTTAAAATATTGCCAAAAGATTTCTTAGTGCGCCTCTAAAGGGCCAACTGAACATACCTACCAAATTTGAACGTTTTTGGTCCGGTAGATTTTTAGTTCTGCGAGTGAGTGAGTGAGTGAGTGAGTGAGTCAGTCAGTCAGTCAGTGTGTGAGTGCGTGCCATTTCGCTTTTATATATATAGATAATATAATATGAAGCATTCATATTTTAAGTGTTACGTGGTTCAACTTCTTGAAGATTGTACTTCTTATTTGTTTTGCAGTAATTAAAACCGTTCAGCTTTGGCGATTGACCGTTTCTAGAGGATAAATCAACGATACCGTTTAAAAAACTAAGAGAACATTGACAGAAGCAGTTGTAATTAGAGCCACCCTTTCATGTGGGTGGTTTGCCAAGAGGTACAAGATGGAGGATTGCCAGACATGATACTTTGAGACTCATCCGCTGCTATTCCTTGTCAGCCCTTGAATAGTAAATGATTACCACTAAGAAGAGTAAAGGATGTTTCTGAAGGAGCCGGTCGTTCAAAGGAGGAGAGGAGAATCTTCAAGGATTTGCGGAATTGGTGTCCTTTCAATGTTTGGTGACCCTTTTAGTAGCAGGCGAATTTCTTTGATGCCATTCATAGTAAAAGCCTGTCCGGTTACAGGTTGCCATCAACAGTGCACTATTTCTATTACACTAATGCTCTCCGTCTAGTGAGGAGTGCGGCTTCTTACTTTCAGGTTAATCAACGAAACCGCAAGTAACCTTATACGAGCTGCCAAAGTCACAAGAAGCATGTGGAGCATCTCCAATCACTCATCAAAGATAGCTAAGAAAGAGGCGCAATTCCCTTCAAGGTTTTTGAATAGACCTAGCCAAACTTATTCTCAGTTATGAATAAGGAGACTGGATGCTACAAACAATATTAATTTTCATCTATGAGGTTCGGTATTTCTTTGAAGGGCTTACTTTGAAGTATTTCTTTGTAATGTAGCATCCAGCACAGCATTACCTTTATTTCTGTATAGGTGATTCAAGAAAGTTGAGTAGGCCTTCAAAAATTAATTGTTTGAGAGAAAAACATTTTTAATTGGATTGTTCGTGTTGACAGAAACTATCAAGCACACAGTGTCTTAATTTTCCCTAATATTTCAGATAATATTTGAGTGGATGATTGAAACATTTGAATTTTCTTCCTAGTTTTCTCACGAAATTGATATATTTCAATGGAGAAGTTCTGCGCAATAATGAATTATATTATATTTAGTACGGTATTCAATATACTATCAAATATGGTAAGAAATATTAAAAATATTTTTTTATGTACTAGAGGTTTCCTCATAGAGTACTCACTATATTTATTGAATATTTTTTCATAGAAACGATGGATCTGACAGTTCAATTTTTAATACAATGTGATTTCCTATCAGTATTTCGTGGATATCCCTCGAAATGCAGTTCACTCCTCAGATTGAAGGTTTGTCTAGGAACATATGAATTACCGTATATTGCGACTATTGAATATTCTGGGAAATGCTCAGTTTCTGCAAAATGCTAATGAACTCATCGTTGTAGTTTCTTTTCGCTGTAAAACAGCCCCTTCGGAAATATCCATCACCATAAGCGTCAGTGAACATTGAACCGTGGGTAGAGCGACCATATTATAGTTGATGAGCAGTATTAAATTGAGTACATAGTGTAGGTAGTATAGCAGAGGTGTGTGTAGTATTAGTAGGCTTCTCTTACACACCAAAGACGTCTGAATTAGTGTAAAATGTAGATGTGGCTACATCTACTAGCTAGCAATGTATAAACAATAGGATAATGGCGTGAAATGGAGCCGCCAGAAAGGACTGAATGGAAGTCAAGTTTTCTGCGTTGTTTTTCGGCTCAAGTGCAGCAACACTTTGAAGGCATAAAATTCATCTTGCAGCCGTGAAAATGCCCAGAAAAGATTCTGGTCTTTGTGCTCGCATGATGACTTGCCGCTCGCCTCCTAATGCAATGTTGAACGAATTCAGAACAAAGGCTGCAAATCCATCGGACCGGATTGTTTATGACTATTTATTCCAACATAAAACGCATAATGCTCACAACGTGCAATTTTCGTTAGCTTTTACCCCGACTTCTTCTACCTCAGGTACTGCTCCTATTTAGTAGTTATGGCAATGCTGTGGAACGCGCCACACAAGCTGGCATAGGTCTCACTCACCTGCGGCTCTGTGTGTCTTCCATTATATTTATTACTTTAATGAAATTCTTCCGGTAAATAAAGTGTTCTGCCATGTAGATATGATTAAGGATTATCAGGAAACTCGAATTCCATACTATCTAAGATTTGTTCTATGATTTCCTCGAGACACACACAGCGGTAATACAGCAAACGAAATTTTTGTGTAATTTAACAGGATAAAATGGCATCTCCTTTCCAATTTCTTCCCAGTCACTTGAAACCGAAGGGTGGAATTGTTATCTGAAAAGACTGTATAGTTGAATCTTATTTGTCATAGTTCTTTATAGTTTAAATAATTTATCAATTCATTATGATTTTTTTTGTCACGTTTTAAGTTTCCACCAAAGGGTGGAAATTTTATCAAAAAAGACTGTCCAGTTAAACCTTATTCGTAATAGTTTGTTACAGTTTAAATAATTTCTCAACTCATCATGATTCCATAATCTTATTCAACCTCATCTAAGTCTGTTCTATTTTATTCAAGTCCGCGAAATATTTATCAAAAATGTTGATTCATACACATTAATTCTTGAGAGTAATGAATGGGTTTCTGGTCCAATATCACTCATGAAAATAAGTGCACAACAAATCAAAAATAATATATTCCGTGTAACAGTGGGTGAGTGCCGTTGAACATGCTTCAAAGTTTTAATAGTGAAGATCGTAATAAATCTTTGATATCAAAATTATTTATCACACATTCTGAGGAGTTTGACTTCTTGAAAGATAGACTTGCAAGTTACGAAAAGTGAGAGAGAACATTTTCAAATCTTTGGAAGATGGGTACACAATAAATCGTTTGAATTAATATTACCATCCAAAATTTGGTCACATATGATTCTGTTGGTGTTGAACAAAATAAATTGATGAAATTAAAATTATCATTCATTCTGGAGAATTTTACTACTTTGTAAATGAAACATATTTCAAAATACTGTTGATATTGAACAAAATAAATTGATGAAATTAACATTAAAATTTATTCTGGAGAATTTCACTACTTTTTAAATGAAACATATTTCAAAATACTGTTGATGTTAAACAAAATAAATTGTCGAAATGAACATTACCATCCATTGTGGTGGATGGACATACATGTGACGTGTGTCAGAGTGGCGGAGGCATTAGTGAGAGATGCAGAAGCGCACTAATCAATGGGATAACCGAGATTTGGACGGTAGTCACCTGGCCTCACTCACGTCTTGCGAGGAGTCTTGAGTTATGAGGGTGTGGGGTCGATCGCAGGATAAGAAGCAGCCTCTGTCGTCGCACAAGAGACAGTGAATAATTAATAGTACTATTTGATGTGGAATGCAAACATGAAGGAAGGGCTCTTCCGTTAAGACGACAGCGTCCCGGACTTGTTTTGGTCAGGAGAGTGACGCTCGCCTAAAAGGGATCTATCCTTCACTCCAAGTGTCATCCAGCACCCAGCTGCTAACATCACACAGCCAACATTAATTTGCATCCGAGTAAAATATGGCATTAATATCCACGTCGTCTAAAGCTAATGTTAAGATGTCCGCGCCACTGACTTGCCGTGAGCCGTGCTCAAGTCACGTGATCAATGACGTAGTTTACGTCCGGACGGAATATATTTCCTATTTTAAATAGCTAGACATCACTCGTCGGCTTGTTAACAACTATAACTGTAATAATGACGTCTCAGTGAACATTTCGTACGTTGTGTCAATTTTCGTACTGTTGATCCCACCGAGGTACCTACAATGTCATTTGTAATGGTTATCCTTCTATTCGATGATTTTATTGTAAAGTAGGTACCTACAAACTGACGAATATCATATCAAATACTCTGTTTTATTCGATTGTGTACTAACGGATGGATTTTTGTATTTGAAATTATATTATTTTCAGATTTCCTTCTATGTAAATTCTCCATACTGCAATAATGCTACATAAAATGTCATCTCTAAGATTAATTCCTCGACTGTAAGTAATTATGATTCGTTTTGTAATGAATGTATTAGTAATCAATATCATATCCAATACTCAATAGCATTAGGATAATATTATATACGGTACTTCTATGTATTCAATTGTATACTATCTGATCGATTCTGATATTCGATATTATTTAATTTTTAGGTTCTAATTTCATTGTATGTGAATTCTCCATACTGTAATAATGCTACATAAAATGTCATCTCTAACAGTAAATCCTCTATTGTTAGAGATAATGAATTGTTAATGTATCAGTACTCAATATTTTAATCAATACTCAATAGAATTAGAATAATTATATACTTTTATATAAAAAAATATAACTGTTATAGTATTCACTATTGAATATGTACATTATGTTGAGAATGTATCAATCAAATCAGCTGGATCTGTATGTTTCAACCATATCGTTGGAAATGGTAAGTGTAGGTGATATGGATAAGTGTAATTTATCTATGTGGGAATTTAAAATAGATGAATCAACCGTTACTTATGTATAGACTAGAATCAACAGTATCAGTAAGTTATATTCTCGTGATTGAATTGAAGAGAAGTGCTGGAATAAAAACGCTTCTTACAAACTTTGATAATATTGTATCTAGAAATGAAATCATATGAAAATCAACAATATTAAATTTTTCCCTTTCAGCATTCTTAAATTCTAAAGAAAATTAAATTCTTTTTTTCGCTAGGTGTAAAAGGGAATTTGAAATACAGTAATTGATAAGATTGGAGACTGAATCGTAGAATCACATCACAACGCTGTTGAAATTACCAGGGGCCCCTACAACACTAATCGATACCCAAGTGGCAGGGAGCCTGTTCGATATGTATTTGCATAAATTTAACAGCTTGTATCCGATAGCGGGCTACAGCAGTAATAGTTAATAGAAAGTCAATCACGGAAGGCCTACTAATACAGCCTTCGACCTAAGGGGTGGCAACTACCCCCCCCCTCACAACAATATCACCCCCCCCCCCGTTCACCAACTGCCATTACATGCAAAGTTCGACTTAGTCCAAGTCGATTGCTACCCCGAATAGTTGAATAGATAATAGCGTATACTTTTTGCTCACGCAATAGTTGTCTCATTTCTTATACTATCGTTCCCGAACGTATTCAAATGCAGCCGATCTCAACTCGATAACAGTCGACCATCGACCAAAGTGCCGATTGACCGACATCTGAAAATGATCTACTATCACAGCTCCAATACTGGAACTGGAACTATACGTTCCAGTTCTGAAAATCGTCGCTGCGCTTAGGAAACCTCCTATGTGTCAAAATTTTCAATTTTGCGTTTTTGGTATCATTTTCTTCAGAATTTCAAGCTTCACAGCCTGGTGAATACCTACTATGTGTAAAAAATTCTATAGTCATTTTATGGAGGAATAAAGAATATATCCTATGTGACCAGTGCAGTTATATAGGTGCAGAATATCTTCTATGTGTATAAATCTAAATAAGAGCTTTTCAAAAATGTAAAATTCCAGTTCTAACATTGGAAGAAAATGACCCTATGTGAGAGAATTCACACAAGAGCTTTTCAAAAGTGTAAAATTCCAGTTCTTACATTGAGAGAATGACTACTATGTGAATGAATTCACATAGGAGTATCTATGGCTGTGTACCATTTTGGAGTTCTAGATCTTTAAAGTGTGATTGAAAATTAATTAATTGAATTATATACGTTCCAGTTCTAGTATATAGTTCAATCTCTGACGAATAATATAAATAATTCATCATGATTTAAACTTCTTTCAAATTATACTTCTATATCTACTATTTGTATCGTCACTACGCGTATTTTCTCCTGGTATGCATGATTTTTGACAAGAAAAGCATGAAAAATCAAGTTTTGTTTGTTTGGAACTTGCCTGGTGGACAAACTCAATAGTTGCGTTTTCATTTTATACTTCCCAGTATATAGTTCAATCTCTGACGAATAATGTAAATAATTCATCACGATGTGGACTTCCCTCAAATTAGACTCAACGCTATTTTTATCGGCTCTATGTGTATATTCTCCTTCTATGCATGATTTTTAAGAAGGAAAGCAAGAAAAATCGAGTTATAATTGAATGGAAATTGCCTGATAGACAAATTTTGAAGTGCGTTTCTGTATTTCATACTTCATTAAATTTCCCAAGAGAAATGTAATTGGCCCCTCATTAGTTACATTGTCAACTTTTTTTTAATTTTACACTCACGTCTTACCTTATTGAAAATATAATTATTCATTAATACATTGCAGTATTAGATGAAATAAATTTTGAGATGAATATGTATTATAAAACTTTCGTATTTCACATGAAATGAGCTCCGAAGTGGGTATTAAACTTTGTCATTGTTATAATTTAATACATTTAATTAATTTCAATTGCATTCTTCCAATTATTGAGAAGCTCAATACTCACATTGAACCTATTAGTCTGGATGACAAAGATTAATATAATATCATCAACTTAATGATGAACTCATCTATGGATATTGAATAATTAATTTTAGAAATAATCATTGAATATTTCCAATAAATAATTCTTTGGATACAATGGATTTACAAGTATAAAATAATATGAGATGAATCAAATTGTAGGTTCTGAATTCGAGAACAGAATTGCATCGTGGTTTCTGAACGATTATTCTACAAGTCCATATACCCCTTTGAGAGGGGGTCAGTGGCTGCTAAATTATCTATCTATCTATCTAACTACTTTTTTTTATCTCTACTCAGTATACATTTGCGACGAGTAGTTATGCTTTACTTTGTGATAACTGTAAGACAAAGTCATAATAGTTCGGTAAATTCATAGTTCCAGAAATTGAGAAATTCTCCATATTCTTGACAGAATAAGCTTGCTTTAAGGCTGTACAAAGGCTAAAAATAAACTTTCTACTGGTGATATTTTTCAATTTTTTTATCATCAAGCTATCAAAATGAAAAAGTTTTCTCAGGAGAACATTTTTTTCCTATCATTACTTTTTGAGATATGAGCGCCTGAAGTTTGAATTTTTGGGACAGAACATTTCAAATTCGGTAAGAGATAAATTCATAAGATTCAGAGGATGGATTCTCCATGGTATTGTTGTTCTAGTAAAACAAAAATTTCCTGAAAAAATCATTTTTTGAAAAAGTTATTTAATTTACCAAGAATAACCAAAAATAACTCATTATTACTCGTTATTTTTGGTTATTTCTAGTAAATTGAATATTTTTTTCAAATATTGATATTTTCAGAAAATGTTTGTTTTACTAGATCTACAATACCATGAAGAATCTATCGTCTAAATCGCATGGATTTATCTCTTACTTAATTTGAAATGTTCTGTCCCAAAAATTTAAACTTTAGGCGCTCATATCTCAAAAAGTAATGATTAGAAAAAAATGTTTTCCTGAAAGAACATTTTCATTTTGATAGCTTGATGATATACAAATCGAAAAACTTTGAAAAATATAATGAGAAGAAAGTTTATTTTCAGCCTTTGCACAGCCTTAAACTCTGAACTCATATCTGTTGGTATGAACGTCACTTAGAATCATTGAAAAACCTAGTAGTGTGCACTCAAATTGAATAAGGTATTACTATTTTGTTCCTCTTTGCTAGAACTGAACTATATCTCTCCAACATCAGGAACTCATATATTCTGCTAATATATTATTCCTTAATGATTACAGAGTTATCCACTCGATGATACATCTATAAATTATCATGTGATCCACTTCGAATTTGCAATAATTGCAGGGCAAAGATAGGATGGTACGGCGAAAGTATGGTTACTTTGAGTGAGCGGTGACTTTGCAATGCACGCTGAACTAGGCCTATTTAGAAAGACTATAAAACCGACTGTGCCGAAGATTGTGATGTTAACCTCTACATGTTCATAAATAAAGCTGACGTCCATTATTCGAAAGAAGTGATTTACTGGCTTAGAACCATACTCAGCTGCTGGCAGTGTTGGGACTAGACCATAAAAACCAAATAGACCGTTTGAGATGTAAATCTCCATGGATTGATATACTTCCAATTGGGAGCGACAGGTTTCAGATATATTCGCTCAGGAAATTCCTCCCACATGAAGCAAAACAACGAATTAGTAAGGCGGCAAAACGAAGTTAGCTCAAGCAAATGCGAAATTAGGGGGAATCCTTCCAGCTTGAGGTAATATTTACAGAGTGTATTGATTTCTCCTATTGAATTTCGCTTTGGAGACAGAAATAACATGCAATCATCTCCATGAATCTTATTTTTCAGAAACATCGAAATTTCAACTGATGTCCACAATCTTGGAATGGATTTTCCGTTATACTACAGTACTTATCACAAGATTAATCAAACAAATGAATTTAGCTCGGAATAGATACTGTAACTGGATTAAAAATTAATAACCTGAAACTTAGATAACTGATGTTTAATGGTGTTCTGGTGATGAAGCTTGTGCTACATCATTCCGATATTTTCAAATTAAATGTATTGTCTTACAATGGAATAAGTAAATTCAGATTGGAAATTTTATAATACCAGAACTAGTAATTTGAGTTTTCCAGTTAATCGAAGATCAAGAGGGAGAGAGATGGTCAATGCAAAAATGTGAACTGGAGCGAAATTTGAGTGATATTTTAATGATGTCGAAGTTGAAGGATATGGAGAAGAGAAACAGTACGGGTGGAGAATGAGCAAGCAGGAGGAGAAGAATTTGTCGGTAAGAAAGGGGAAATGATAATCGACATGAAAGAAGAAAATTCAGTAGAAGAAAAATAATTTAAAGAAGTAATTTTTATGTGGATGAAAATATTGATGGGGGCTTTGATTCAAGAGCTTTAGCTTGCTGGCTAATTCCATGAAGTGACAAAATTTTCAACTTTATGAAAAATAATTGCGGTAAAATGATTATTTATAATATTCTTCCGTATCTACATGAACAGAAAGTGTGTGTATAATATAACTATCATAATATGTCATGAAAAAATATTCATATGTAAAAAAATGTCGAAAAAAGAATACGTGATGTTATAACTCACTTCGATACCTAACTCATTTAAGACTGTGCAAAGGCTGAAAATAAACTTTCTACTGGTGATATTTTTCAAAGTTTCTCGATTTGTATACTATCAAGCTATCAAAATTGAAAAGTTTCCTCAGGAAAACATTTTTTTTTCGATCATTACTTTTTGAGATATGAGCGCCTAAAGTTTAAATTTTTGTGCCAGAACATTTCAAGTTCGGTGGAGGATAAAACCATGAGATTTTAAGAATAGATTCTTCATGGTATTGTTGATCTAATAAAAAAAAAATTCTGAGAAAGTTATTCAATTTACTAAAAATGACCAAAAAATACTTTTAAATTGAATAACTTTCTTAAAAATTCATATTTCCAGAAAATTTTTGTTCAAATAGATCAACAATACCATGAAGAATCTATTCTTAAAATCTCATGGTTTTATCTTTCATCGAACTTGAAATGTTCTGGCACTAAAATTCAAACTTTAGGCGCTCATATCTCAAAAAGTAATGATCGAAAAAAGTTTTTTCCTGAGAAAACTTCTTAATTTTGATAGCTTGATAGTATACACATCGAAAAACTTTGAAAAATATCACCAGTAGAAAGTTTAATTTTAGCCTTTGCACAGCCTTAACTGAATAGCTGAACTGGATGATAGGATAAAGGAGAAGAACTCACATCCTATTAAAATTCAATTGAAAAGAGAACAATATATGGAAACGTCAGAGAAATTGTTTAGAAAGTGGACGAGTATCAAGCGAGAAGAGCAAAGAGAGGGTAGGAGATGGAAAGAGCAATAAGAGTAAGAGTAAAATGAGAAGAAAACGTTGATGAGAGAGAAAAGGAAGAGAAGAGGAATTGATTATTGCTGAAAATGAGAATATGTGGAGAAATGAAGATAAGTAAAAAGGTTCAGATGAAGTGAATCAGGCAAAATTGAGAAAGAGGTTGAAGGGATAAGATGTATAGAAGTAAGATGAGGTAGATTAAAGTGTAAAAAAAGAGAGGGAAAAGACGATTTGTATGGAAGAGACGAAGGAGATGTGGAAAAAAGGGTTTTTAGTAACAAGGATGAGAGTAGCAAGGAGTAGACGAAAGGCAAAAGAAGAGAATGAGATTAGAAAGTTGGGAAGAATAAGATTAGGATAGAAGAAGAAAGAGAATAAAGGATTGAAAGTATATAGAAGATAGAAGAGACGAAGGAAATTGTGGAGAATAGAGGATAAATAAAAAGGAGAAGCCAAACAATTATAAGGCACAGAAAGAGGAAGAGATTGAAAAGAGAAATAAGAATAAGATGAGAGAATAAAAGATAAGAAGAAAGGAGTTTAGTGGGAGAAGGCATGATGAAAATAAAGTTTGGCTCAGATTGAGAAAATTTGGAAATATAAGGATGATGAAGAAAAGGACGAGAGGGAAGATGAGTAGAAGGAGAGGGTGACAAGTGGAAAAGGAGAGTGTGAATGAGGAAAGAAGTGGAGTGTTGCTTACTGTGGGGTCACAACAGCAGCCTCTCAGTCATCCACATGGAGGGATGATCGATACCAAGAGGCAGCTTTAATAACTCATCGACAATAATCCATGGTTGTTGGTAGCTGCCACCCACACACACTCACACCCAACACACGCACGCACACCGACACGCAACCGCCCGCAAAGAGCTCAACTTAAACAATTACAGCAAACCATCCCCCTTACCCAGTTCTATGTCTGTGTACGAGCACCCCTAAACACCCCTAAACACTTGTACACAAATACGTCGCTATCGTAAGCACACATGTTTGCTGTAAACGCGGCGTTTGCTCACCTACAAACAATTACCGTACGACGCGTTTTGTACTGGGCTAGACCCTAGACACGCGTGTTGTAGACTCCATTTAGCCGCTATGCTACAGTACTGCATATAGTCTGCCTCGTTCACTACTTCTAACGAAACTGCATCAAACGTACAAACAACCAACTGTCAATCAACGCTCAATTAAAGCTCGCTGCTACATACAAAGGTGACAGCGAACATCACTGTTCATTTAAAATTACTTACTGTGGAAGATGGTTACGAATGAATACAGGTTTGTGTGTAGAGTGAAGTTTGTAGTTTATAACATGAATTTATTGTGGTGTGAGAATAGTATTTCTATCTGCTCTGACCAATACGTAGTTTATAACTTCGTTTTTATTTTTGAATTTTTTCACTTTATCGACAGATGAAATGATAGACAGATCAATCTTATGTAAGCGAACGCCTCAGACTCTCAGCCTCAGTTGGTCACTCTGTCCAAACCCTTGTTCTCAGAAAACTTTGTAATTTTTCCGTTGAATAACTTTTACTAGATTGCTGTAGAGAATAATGAGGCTCTTGTGAATCTCATGAAGGAATCAGGGATTTTCATGAGAGAGTTCACAAAAAATTCAAGCAGTTCTTTTCGCGGCCGTTCCAGGGTCAAATCTAGTAAAAAAATGAAGTAAAATCTTGTAAAATTTTATTGATACAGTCATAATTCCAAGACTTTTTTTGTGAATGTTCATTTATTTATTCACAATTTTACATGTATTTAAATTTAAATTTTTTATCAAGTTAAGACTATGTTGACTGTAAATACTTTGAATTGATAGGAGTTTTTTGTAATCCTAATTCCAATTCAGCAATGACGATGATAAATTTGTGCACATTTTGATGCACATTCAATGTCCAAAACGATTGATACGAATATAAAGGTGCCTACAGATATACGCGCCGCGAACATGAGCAATTCACTTTTAATCAGCTGACTACTTCTGTATTTTTACAGAAATGGTATACGATATAGATATAAAAAGCTTGGCATCAGCTGATTGAAAGTAAATTGCTCATGTTCGCGGCGCGTAAATCTGTACGCACCTCAAGATTCATTTTGAATCTTGATCTTGTAATAGTCGTATTCCTCAAAGAAGAATCGAGAAGATTCTTCCTCCCAATATTCTTCCTTTGAACAATGAACCACATCTTAACAGACAACATGGAAAGTAGCCCTCAGTTGAGTATGGCAATAATTGATGACGTCATAGAGCTACCCACACATGGGCCGGAAGTAACAATCGCCATCCGCGTCTGCCATACAATTAATTGAAGCTGATAACCTGATTACGATCACCAACCAGCGCTTTGTCTACGCCACACAATTGCAACTTATCATTCACACTGCAACTTCACTTCCATGCATCTAGCAACAAGTTTCCTTTGTTCCCCCTGTGCTGTCTGATGATCAAACTGTCGTACACGTGTTGTTACAGGTTACAGTGGTATCTTGTGGAAGTTGAATCTGTAGTTTTCCTTTTTGGTTGTAGGTTTTGATAATTATATTGTCTACTAAAAACATGAAATTATAGAATTTATTTATGATAATAATTATTGGTTGTAACAAGACTGGTAATATTCTCAATAATTATTGTTATCAACAGCTGTTATTCACACTATTCACTCTAGTTACTGATAATATTGAATGAAAAAGACTAAGAAATTGTCAAAAACCACAAATTTAAATCTGTGGTTTTTGACAATTTCTTAGTCTTTTTCTTGGTCAAATTTAAATCTGTGGTTTTTGACAATTTCTAAGTCTTTTTCATTCAATATGAATAATTACCACAATATCAACTTCTAAACTACACAAAAAGTTACTGATAATAATAATAATCTCCATAGTATGTATACATATTTACTCGCTCTCCAAGACTATTCTATCAACAATTTCCAATTTGTAGAGATTTGAGTGAAATATTTTCGTTTTTTGAATATCAAAATTCAAAATTTTTAGTTTAGTCATTAGTTTTGAAGTGGAAATTGGACTTTTTGAAGTGAAAGTGAAATCGTAACCTTATTCTTCTTTGAAACTTTTATTTGTAAAAATTTGGGAGAAGACAACAGGCATAGCCCAAAACTGTCTTCTCCCATCATATTATGTTTATTATAATTATGATTTGTAATTATCAATGAAATAAATAAATAAACACTATGGAATAAACACAGCCACTTGACTATTTGCCGTAAGGGAATCCCCACCAACAAAAGTCATACAAATTTACTTTCTCACTTGACTATTTCTATCCATCTTTGAAGATTTGATAAGAAATGAATCAGAAAAGGCCAATTCAATACCCTTTTTATCCAGCAATGAGGAGAATCTGTAATGTGTTCCATAATGATCGACTCGAGCTTATCAGTTCATTTTAGAATTTCAAGAGCCAATACAAAGTGAATAACTGATCCACCATTATTTTTAAGACAAATTGTTGCAGTTTATTCTCGAATATCCTCATGAATCTGCTGATTGGATATGTTAAGCTCGAGGAAAACAGAGAACATGCAGTTCTAAGAATAGAAAGAATTCACCTTCAACGGGAAATGCAACTCAAGAAATACCAGAATATCACTGTAAAGATTATCATCATTAGAGGGTTCTCTAAATTGCATCCTCAATTACTTTTTGGATGAATCTTTCCCTATTCTGAGGGAGGTTTTCTAGGGAGGATTTATGACGTACCTGTTTTTCTATCTAAGGTCTTGATTGATCTGCTTCCTCCCTTGCTCCTAGCAAATTCCGAATTATTCTTTTTTTATTCTATAGAATCCAGATTTCAGAAGCTTCTAGGACTAGCATTCAGAATTAGGAGCTTCTAGACAGTTGCTCTTAGAAGCTCCAAGAACGCCTTTATGAAGCTGTTAGAGCCTGAAATTTTGAATCTTCCAGAGATTGGATTCTAAGTAAAGCATCTCCATGTTTCCTCCTTTCACGTTAATCTAAAGGAGCTCCGCATTTCTATCACAACACTACAGAATCAAGTATTCAATTCCAAATAACCCTCATGTTTAGCTTCCAACAAGTTTTAATTCCTCAAAAGCTTTTCATTTTATAGGTTCGAATATTTTCCAGCCAATGTTTCTAAAAAACAACTAATGCCCGATTCTATCAAGTTCGGTCAAGACATTTGAACATGGTGAGGTCAGGCACTCCAGGACAAGTGTGAACTGAAATTTGATCACAGGGGTGTCCATCCCACTGATGGGCCAACCTTCGCTGCTGATGGCGCAAAATCATCCCCAAAAAGCATGACACATCCTCCATCAAAATCAGCCTTCTATCATACTATAAACCTCCCCCCCCCACCGACAGTACCAACCAAAAACATGACAATCAAAATTTGATCAGCCTATAAACATCGTGAACTTCATAAATTGATATCATTAATATATTTCAATGGGAGTTAATTTCGGAAAAGGTACTGTGATGTTACTTCAGACTTAGCAGAACAGTAGCCTACTATTTACAAGGATATTCTGATTCAACCATGATCAAATGTCTTGACCGAGCTTGGTGTTTCCCAATTATTTTAATCTACTGGCAACATCACGATTGGAACCTTCATCGATTCAGCTATACACGATTTATCAATTTAGAGAATATTCTGAGATCTATTATTTTTCCATTGAATACTATACTTCTACTTTTGTGTTTGCGATTGGATTGTGTGTGAGTGAGAGGGTAGAAATTGATTGGTGATCCGTTGAGAGTTGCAAACCCAGTGACGTCGATCGATGTTCTATAGGCGGCGATCGGAACGTGTTGCTGACGATCGATTAAAATGTAAATGGGCTGAGATCGGGCGGATGACCCGCTGTGTGATACATGGCATCAAGGGGGGGGCTAACGAGCAGTTATGCAGGTAGCCCCGGCGTTGAGTTATTGCCCCCCCTCCCGCAACAGATTAGTTCCACATTATTTCTGTGATATATTTGTTTACTCAGAGAAAGAAATCCGACTTGGTCTGATGATGATGAATCGTGGGCTGCGGTTCAAGACCGAACCAGTGACCGTTCCTTGTGACAGTTACTGATTAGTGCGCCTTTTATCCATAACGAAAACGAAGAAAAACCTCTCAACCTCTCGCTCTCGATTCATCGTGCATGATGTAATAACGTGATCGAAAATACGCTTCTGTTTTTCGGATAACGATTTATAACCCGCGCCCTTCTTACAAATAAATCAAAAAGTCAGACGCATGCCTTGTGCACTGCTGCTTCTTACCGAGAAGACGCTCGGCGAATATTTAATTGGAGATCCGGAATCGAACAGCTTCTCAGATTAGTCTTATGGATATTCAATAATAATTCTTACATTCATTTGGGACGCTTCGTTGTAGAAGATTCTGATTAGAGAGGTTTACTTACTTCATGCGGAACTTTAAGCTTTAAGCTTTGGAATTGAAGCTATGTAAAGTTATTATTATAGCATAAAATATCGTTTACAACTAAAGGAATGAGTAGAATAATTATTAATTCTCACATTTCAAAATAGATAATCACAATAATTCTACGAATATAAGAAAAAACAACAACAATATTTCATGTGTTTGAGAGTAGCCTGCATTAATATTTCCAAGTTTGCTCCACCAATATACGATATATCGTGAGTATATCCTGTAACTTATTTTATTTGAATGAGTATTGTACTTGGAATCCCCAAGTAGAGTTTTGCAAATATAGGAGTTGTATTGAAAAAAAATCAGAAACTATGTTGAGTCATCTATTTTATACACTTATTGGAATTTATAATTGGCTATATTACCTGGTGTTATCGATTTCTTCCGGTTTATTTTATTAGTAGACTGGGACTTTAGACTGAGACAGAAGTGATTCAGAGTTCAGGTTACATATTCTTGTTTTTACTCCCATTTCCCGGTATCAGTATACTCTACTATTTGATGCTACATATTATAATGAAATTATAATTATAACAAAGAATAATCATTGAGAAATAATACTATGACTAAATAGATGAAAATATTATATTATAATTATGTTAATAAGTTATATAAAAATTGTGTTGCATTTCTTCACTGACTTGCTTGTAAGAATAGCTATTGTTTGAAAGTATTGGCCATTTGGTTTAGAATATTGGTTGATCTCTACTTGTAAGATGCACATCAAACGGTCAGCATTATCTGACAGTTCACCGTAATTTTCCAGTATTACAATTGTTAAGCGGGTTTACGACGGAGGACCGAGAGTTTACTTTTAAGAATGAAATTGCAACTGTTAAAAACAATATTTGAAATGCGGTTTTACCTGAAAGAGCGAATGAGCGAGCAATCGACACGTAACCGAAAACATCTGAACGTCAACAGAACTGCAACTCTTGAAGAACGTCACAACATTGTGGAAGGGTGAGGAGTGGGTAGGTACTGCTTGACTTGACAGTCAATACACGCACTTAAAGTTTATGAGAATTCTAACCAACAATAATGTTAAATTGCCAATGTCAATATTGACTTCTCATTGAGCCAATGCTGCCAATTGAAAGTGAATTTCCATGAACAGAAAGATGATTGTTCTGGAAGTTAGTGTCGCGCCAAATAAGATGATGCCTCAATTTGTCAATGTGAAGCTATTCGTATTGTTTGACAAGAGAGGCGGGCAGTGGCCCTTCGAAACTGATCCTGCTCCAAGTGAACAGTCAACGACAGGCATCCAGCTCCCAGCATCCAGCAACCAGGCATCTGCTTCACACTTCACCGACTTTTCCAACTAACCTTTCAGTAGTTTCAGTTTGGCAACGATTGTCGCCAATCTCATCAGTGTTCTCTATCTCATTCTACAACTTCCTCATCAAATTTTACTCCTAATCCTCATTCTCCACCATCTCACCCTCCTCCTACTCCTCCTAGTCCTCCTACTCCTCCTAGTCCTCCTACTCCTCCTCCTCCTCCTCCTCCTCTATATATAGTATATTTCTCCACCTCATCCTCGTCCTAATACTCCTCCCCCTCCTTCTCATCCATAATCTCTCACGCCTCCTGCACCACCTCCTCCTGCTTCTTCACCGCCTCCCCCTTCACTTCTTCATCCTTCTCAACCACCTACCCCCTCCTCCTCCTCTTCTTCATCCTTCTCCACCACCTCCTCCTCCTCCTCCTCCTCCTCCTCCTCCTCCATCACTTCCTTCTCCTTTCCCTCTTCCTCCTCATACCCCCACTCATTCTTCTGCTCCTCTTACTTCTAATCATTTTCCTTGTTCTGATTCTTCTCTTTTTAACTCGTATCTTTCTACTTCTCTCTCCTTCTTCTTCACTCCCATTTCCCATTTTCCATTTCGCCTCCCCTCTTCGTTATTCTCTCATTTCTCTTCCTGGCTTCCTGCTTCTCACACACCCCCTGATTCATCTTTGTTCTAGTTCTTGTTTTTATCTTTTTTACATGTTTATAATAATTTTATGTTCGAATATCTTATGCAGTCTCCAAATACTTGTTTCAATAGATATTCCTTCATATGATGCATAGTGTATTTCTTCCATATCTGTAGTATATCAACTGATTGTGACACCCCCATGTTTCAATAATAGTCATTTACTCCCTGCATGTTATGATAAAATTCGCTGTTCAATAGTGGATAGATCATTTTTGTTTTGTTTCTTTCAGTCATTGAACTACCTGAATTCTCACTAACAAAATTTCATATTGGCATCTGAGAAAAACTTTTCTGGAACGCTAAAAATTTTTTACAACAATCAATTCTTCAGAAAATCATACTCATCTTTCATTAGAGAAAGGAATCAAATCGGAAATTTTTTCTTATCAAATTTAAAAATTCAACCATGAGTTTCAAATGATAAATTAAAATGCAACAAGGATACTATTCACCTATAGTCCATTGTTTTAAATTCGTATTCTCTCATATTCAAATACTAGTAGTTCTGTGAACAGTGGACCTCACGCAGTATTCTCATCCACAAGTACCACCTGATTGAAACTATAGACCTTATGGAAATACAGCAATAGACTGGCTTCTCCACACATCCGTGTAATCACTTGTCAGCTGATTTATGATCAATAATTCTATAGTCTGATTTTTACTCTAATATTGGCGTATAAAGGAGGCTCCTTTTTCCTTTTATATTATCCTTGAAATGCAAAATTAAAAAAAACCTTGTATATACGTCGACGCGCAAAAAAAAGGAGCATACCTGTCTTATTTAACTAAAACTAACATTTAACATTTAAACTAAAACATTTGAACATTTAAAAATTAAGAGAAATGCCAAACCGTCGACTTGAATCTTAGACCTCACTTCGCTTGGTCAACTATGTGATATTATACCAAGTACTAATCGTCTATGGTACAATTTTTCATTGTTTTCATGAAACCCAGCTAGAATTTGGAAAGACTTTAATGATATTCGATTGAAAATCTTTCAATATTTACGACCTCTATCACGAATACTTCTTTTCAAGTTGATCACTATCAATGAGACAATCACTTGCGATCAAGAAATATCTACACTCAACAATAGTCTCCTGTTCAGGGTCGACACATAGTGGAGCCGTAAAAGTGGAAGATATAGGAGAAGGTAGCTAGCTACAAGTGTTGAAAATGATGTATGCTGCCTTCTATCCTACTTTAGCCGCTCCTCTATGCTCGGACACATTCGAATACATGCACTACACTCTCAGCTACATTCCCCTCTCCGTTATTTTTTGGCCCTTAGAAAAGTTAAGTATCAAATATCAAATTTTCGAATGAATTACAAATATTCTAAAATCAATAAATGATTTATCTGTATTGTTTAACCAAGGGAAGTTATCCTTCTATAAACTGTTATAAGTATAACTGTTTATCTTTGTAAAGTTCTCCAATTATTGTGAAAATAATGTTCACTTGTGTGATTACATTTGTATTTGCTCATATAAGGTACCTTATCAAGCAAGCTCTACTAGGTTTTCAGGTAGCTCAATTTGCTGCAGTAATTGGTTCTAGATTCCATTCTATTGATATAGAATTAGTAGATAGTATTTTAGTATGACAAGTATTATATTTTCGTAGCCCGTGTTAACAGTAGTAAGTGAGGCAAATATTACTTCAAGAAGCAGTGAAACTGTGGCTGCAGATGGAAAGAAACAAATTTCCATACAAGATTCGTAGGTTGCAGTTGAAGATTATTAGTTGATTGTAAGTGTGGGCTTTGAAGCCTGTGTTATAATCAAGATTAGTCATTGTATGGAGGGCATATTATCGAACCCTGCCAGTCAACTAGTACGAAACTATCCGCTCGTTAAAGTGACCAATTGAAAAAAAATGACATCATCTCTTAAAGTGTTATTCACACTCGATAAAGGCAGTGTTTCAATACACGAACGAACGAACAGTCGTCAATTAATTGAACCTAAATTGGTCGGATGAATTCATTTCGACAAATTGCTTCGCTTCCGTTCTTTCTTATTTTTCTTTCTTGTTTCTGCTTTTTTAACAGCCATCAACGTTCGGATTCTGGATACGCTAATTAAAGCTATTGCTGCGCTCATTGGTCCAGAATATCATAGCATCAGACCAATTTCAACAGGCCTGTCTATCAATTAGTCGCTCATTATCAGACTTCGTGTTTGTAGTTTTCCATTCAATGTAACCTGACTTTGGTCTGAGTGTCTTACATGAAATACATACTATCATAGATTAACCTGTTTACTTGATACTATATCATATAATTTATTCAATAATAATAATAATATTCGTATGACTTTTATTGGTGGGGAGTTCCTGACGGAAGTTCCACCTCGCCTGAATATATCATTTGAGCTGTCAATGAGCCTTACGACTGTCATACTTCACCTGGGGCCGACAGTTAAACGTGCCCATCCGATAACACGGGAGTGACCTGTTCAAAAATGTTTTTCATTTATTCAATCATCCACTAATAAAAATCATAGAAATGATTAAAAGAGAAACGACAGCTAAAAACTAGTCCTTTCCCCAATATTGATTAATATTCCAAGAAATTACTACCGGTGCACAAGTTGTTCTTTGCCAGTAGTGCCATTTTGTAAGTTAGAATATTCATTATTTGATCAATCTGTATTATTTTATGGCAAAATAGATGAATTTGAATTTGAATTGGGATATATTTATTCACCAATTTGAATTTGCCAAAAATTGTTTATTTTTCAATTTGAGTCTAATTTTGCAGTATATGGATATTTGAATCAGACATTTCGAATGGGAATGTGTTAGTAACTGAATCGAATAAAAATGATAATACTTACCTGGCGTGGGGGTTACCGTGATCATGAAGGCGGTTCCCCCAGGGCGAGGCCTTGTCATTGCACTGCGACTTGGTTGACCCCTGCGAATGCCCCAAATGTGGGCATCTCGGGCTCACAATTTTTAAAAATGATAATAACTAAAAACTTGAAAAACTTGGTCTTCGATGTAATATCGTGGAAACCGAAGAAGAAAATGAGCTAATAATTATTATAATAACTGATGGAAATATTTTGGAATTATTTAGGATTTTCGTTCAATAATAATTATTATAATAACTTACTGTTGACGGGAAGAATTTGATTGTAGAAAAGAAAAAAAAACTTACCATCGACAAACAGTAAGGTGAAGCATAACAATAATAGTTGAAGAGTTCATTATCATTACTTGGATAGAATGAATTTGGGAAATTTTTTCCGCCTCAATGTGCAGATGAATCACTCTGAGAAAGTATTGCGCTAGACATCCATACTGAGTGCTGAAGGAGCAAATTTGAATAACCAACCAATAATTTATTGAAAAAATCTGGAAACTAGTTTGAGATGTTTCATCATTATTGATTTACTGTGAAACTCTCAAAATGATGGAATTTGATACTACATTTTCTTCGGTGAGAGTTGTTAGGACAATGCCTTCGACACTATCTCTTATCTCTCTCATCATCGCTTAGCTTTCTTTAATTGATTTTAGTGGTTCTCTTCCATATAATGTGAATATTTGGAACTTAGCGCACATGTTATCTTGTTGGTGAACTAATCAATTGATTTTGAACAATCAATGATTAATTATTATGATTATTCTCTCAAATTTGAATCAATGTTGATTTGATAATCGAAAAATTATAATTGTGTTTTCTCCATGAGAACCTTCATCAGCTAATGTTTGATATTTGTACTAACTGTGAATTCCAATGAATAAATTTTCTTTGGTGTGAAGCTTTAAAGGCTGTAGTAAATACTTGAAATGATTGAATTTGAGGTTATATTTCTCTTGGGGAGTTCCCAAGATGTCCATCCTTTGTTAAGGCTGATCTGAGCCCAAATGAATGTCAGAATGCTAGCAACAAAACATTTGATGTACCGGTTCACCATTAGATGGCATCCGATACTTTTTTATGGACAGAAGCTATATGACCAAGCTTATTTATTACCAAGAACTGTGTGGAAACAGTTCTTCGACTCACCTATAATTTGTCGTTCGGTTAGACTAGTTTTCTATAGCCCTGAACAGGGAGCTGAGATCTTAAAAGCGTGTTTATTACTTTCTTTTCGATCATTTAGTGCTTTTATCACAGTATCGAAATCTTGGTGGACGCAGCTATTACCTTTGTAATAAAAATGTAGTCCTTTAGCGGGAGTGCTGAGATGTTTGCCCTATCATAAAATACGATTTGGTCGTTGTTAATTGACTATAAATTCTTTTCCCGTCTCAGTTTATTGAATAAAAAAGTTTCCGATTACAGCAGTAAGCTTTCAAGATCTATAGCCTGATACGCTGACTATTCGTTGTTCAGATGAATTTTTAATTGCAGATGCTATGAAGAGTGTACTGTTAGTTACTATATTTCTCACAAATTTGTTTTTACGCCACTAATTCCTCGATATAGTATAATAGGAGACAACCAGAGACCATCTACATGATGCGTTTTTAAGCTACTGTTGAAGACCTTAGGTGAGAGTCTACAGTTGCCATAACTCATAAGTCATAACGCTTCTTGTAGGATGATTGAATTAACAGATGGAATTAAATAGAGAATGCATTTATTCAAATGCTAATTAATATATAATTATTATTTAACTCATAAGTCATAACGCTTCTTGTAGGATGATTGAATTTACAGATGGAATGAAATAGAGAATGCATTTATTCAAATGCTAATTAATATATAATTATTATTTAACGAAAATCCTAAAGGATTCCTTTTAGAAATCCTTTAGGATTTCCGTTAAATAATAATGATTGAATTTCTCAACATGCCATGATTTTTCCTAACTCATTATTGAATTTGAAATCATATTATTTTGTCCCTGCTTCCTCTCACTTGTCTACTGACAATATTGACCAGATAATCTGTCATTATTTCAAATCATAACGTCCACAAGGCTCTCCAACTCCCCTTCCATTTCAGCCTCATTAACACAGGAAAAGACCATTTGAAAATTAATAGGAAAAAATTCTTACAATTTCAGGAGAATATTTCACATATTTGGATAATCCATCCAGCTTCCTTCTTCTTCTATTGTTTGTTCTTCATTATTGTGTCTAAATATTTAGTTTGATATTCCAATCTTTGCTTCTACCATCAACTTATGATATTAGAGACATCATCATCTACGATGCATTATTACAAGACATAAACGATTAAGCATCTTAGTTTATGTAAGTGTACATTCAGGTTTATGTTATGTAGGTTGGGTTGCTTTATGTAGATTTTCCGTGGAAATCGTTGGATACGCACCTATTTTCTTGCTAAATCTGGCTTAATTTAATAAAATCAAAATCATTTATACGAATCCTATTTGAAGACAACATTTGAACAGTTTTATAACAAAAAAAGAAAATACAGTTACAGTAAGAAAATCAGAGAATAACACTTCTCAATAACAAGTAGTATTTGGATCACACTGCAAGAGTATTGGTCTGATTTTCAAAATATAGAATTCAATAAACACCTCAATTCCATAGAAGACAAAATTTGAACAGTTTTATAACAAAAAAATACAGTTACAGTAAGAAAATCAGAGAATAAATAACACTTCTCAATAACAAGTAGTATATGTATCTTACTGCGAGAGTATTCGTCTGATTTTCAAAATATAGAATTCAATAAACACCTCAATTCCATAGAATAACTATTTATTATGGATTTATTCTTGTGTTCTCACAGTGTACCATACAGTGGATGGATGAGATGCAGCTTCTTGGAACGAGCACTACAGTAGTACTAGTAGAGCTCTTTGAGAGGTAAATGCTAGAGCGTAGGTTGCCAGAGCGAACGGACAAGGAAAACGTTTAATATTTCACGAGTGTAAAAGGATTAGGGCCACGCATTAGGGCGACTGGCCGTTCGCCCTTCAGGTGATGCCAGTACTATGCGTGCTTTAATTGCATTTTTAATTTGCAATCGTAGCCAGACGAGGTTGGATAAAAATTCGAGGAATATTATTATTGTTTTAAAATATCTGCGTAATGAATTTCCAGAAGGGAAAAACTAATTGAATTACATCCCTTTGTAGGGAAGATAAAAGGGCTGAAGACGCACGTTGCGGTTATAGTCGCTCTCGGGATTCCAAGCGGTATCGGCTCCTTTGATCTTTAAGCACAAAGTTCATCATTATCGGTATTTAAAGACTTCCCCGAAAGCCCGTGTATCATTTTCCGATGGATTCCTCTGGCAAACTTCTGCTCGCCAAGGCGAACTTTGGCATCTCAGTCGCAGCGCTAGGAATGCGCTTTGATCCACTGCTTTTTCGCTGCCTGCTCCCGAATACTTTCAATGCACCTTCGACTCTCAATCTCTCCTCTCAACCTCTCTTATCCAATTACTGCTTACAACCTCTCTGTCACTCACCAATTCGATTCTCACTCTAAATATTATAGTTAGCAATGTAACTATGTGCAGCAAAACTTTAATGGTAATCCACAAGTAATCCTTGAAAATCTTATTGAAGTATCATCCTCTATGTTGCTCCCTAACTATGCTCTGCAGAAATTATTATTATTATTCTACAGAAATGATTATTATTCTACATTATTTCTACAGAAACTATGCTATACAGTGAAACAATCCTTGGAGATCCCCCCAACATCTCATTTCCTACCTTCATCGCTGATTATCCTCTAAAGAACTTATTATCCACAAAGTTATATTGGAGAAACGTTACTTGAATTCATTTTGAATCTTGAACTGTTCCATTCAAATAGATAAATCTGCAGTGATCTGTTTGTACATGTGTAAATAGCAGAATATACAGCTTTCAGCTCTCTAGCTATCAGTAAGATGAAACATTAGATCTTCTTCAGTGCGATAAGTCAGTAATAACAAAACTTAAACAATTAACTCATATATTCAAATACTCAAATGAATTCACTTCAGATGATTTCCCTCAAGGGAACTAGTGAACTACATAATCACATTTGAATAATTTCAACTGCAGTGATATACTTACAACAGAGAATAAATTTATACAATCTTTTTTCCTCCCTAATATCAACCTTTACTTCTCCATACATTTTCTGAGTAGATGTAGAGGTGATATTGTGGTAGTTATCCATACTAAATTAAAATACTGAATATTTTCAAACCACATATTTATTAAAAATCGAGATACTAGTTCGATTTTCATACCATTAACTTTCTTTGGTAAACTGTTTACCAGCAGATTTCACCATACTCTGGGTCTACCAGAGATTTATAATGGTTCAAAAACAGAAACCGGCATTTCCATTTTTAATGAATCCTTGGTTTGACAATGTCTTTATTCAGTATTAGATTGTTGATGTTTTTGACCCTCACAATCCAATCATTATTTTAGGAAAGTCAATTGATCAAAATTACAGTATACAGGAGAACAATGCAACAATATTTTCAGCGGTTATTTAGAGCTAATTATTGGAGGAACAAACTAATAAATTACCAAAAATAATGTAAATTAATAATTTCAAGTCAATGTACTAGTATTTTGAAACTTTTTTCATGGTTTCTAGATGATGCGGCAGTTTCATGGTAATTTCTATGGCACATTCCTTCATGGCAAAGCATGAAGATTAATTAGAATTATTATTTGTAATTGAACTTTATCTCAAAAAGAATTATCACCGGAATTTTTCCATCTATATTTTCGGATAAGTGGTTCAGTTTCATACTAATTCCTGTTTGCAAAACCCACATGAACCTAATTATTTATTAGTTGGAATAGATGTTGGTGTGTTATCAGATGTGTGCAGTGTGCAATATGCGGCCACCCATAATGCCTGGCATTTGTTGTCCAGACACAGCAGCACAACAATATTTATTCCACCTTTCAAACTTATTGCCTTACAATGGTATATATGTAAAGCGTGGTAATATATAGCCGGAGATGAGCGTTTTATTGGTCGATAAATTGGTATTTATGAAAAGACGCACGATTTAAAAACCTATAAAACTGAGTCGGCTTCATAGAACTCGTAAATAATTGAGAGCGAGAGAGCAGATCTGACAATTGACGTTGTTTTTGCCACAACTGTTGGTCCGTCCGTTCATCTCTGGTCCAGCCGGCCAATTTTCTCAGTCAGGATGCTCACTACTCTGAGTTCAGACTATTATTACCCTTCAAGACACATGCACACTTTTAGAATATAGACACAGAGCTGATAGAGTCTTCATCGTTTCTCCACAACATATAGAGTACATTATGCTGGGTTTTGGAGAATCCAGAATAGTTTTTTGAAAATTGTCTAGGATCCTAGAACCATCTCTACACAGCATGTTTTTTCACAGTTTTCCAAGACAAATTTTTTTCTGAGTTGTGACATAGAGAAACAATAGCGTAAGTAGATATCCCATGGTATAGGGAATTTATGTCGCAACTTTTACTGTTATCTTAAGCCGATTACTGTCGACTATTGTCAATTTTCACTGTTTTGTTGGGGCGATAGTGTATGAACGGCACAATTTGAGAGACTACCAGCGTCACACAACTGCATAGGAAGGAACTACGTTAACTATCGGCTTGGGATAACAGTAAAAGTTGCGATATAAATGCCCTATACCATGGGATATCTACGTATGCTATCGTTTCTCTATGGTTGTGAGTTGTCAGTTGTAAAGTATTGACCCAATCCCTCCAATTTAACTGTACAGTGTAGTAAATTCCTGTTTGATTTTGGATATTCATCTAGAATAACAAATCTCATTGGAATAGAGTAAAAATGATGTCACATTTGAGTAACAATAGGTGCAATGCATCAATAATGAAGCAATAATATCAAACCGCAATCCAGTAGAAAAAATGTTCTCCCAACACTGGATGAAATTCATTCCAGCGATTTTCCTAGTTGGAGAGTTTCAAAAGTTATCCTATTTTTCCAGATTTCCTCATTAATCTTGGAAAAGCTTCATGCAAGTTGGTTTTTCTATGAAAATGTTCGCAGTTGGTCATTTTATTTTATACTTTCTTTTTAGTATCTCTTTTGTGACAAATATTATTTGAATCCTTTGTAAATTATCAGCAATTTCTTATCCCCTACCACTAGAAATCCAACGTGACAACCACTTTCTTTCCTCAGTCTTATAGGACATCATAACGCCGAGATGATCCTTAGACTTAGCATTAAACTTAGCGAAAAAATACACTCGATATTTCTTTTGTAATATTCTAATATTTCTGTGTATGAAGATGTAAAGAAAATATTTAGTTCGATCCACAATTCATTATTGGTTGAGAAAGTCAAGGAACATCGCTGCTCCTCCATCAATCCTGTAATACAAGTTCTGTTTGACAAAAGTAAACTCACCCCTAGCATCAGCAGATCCTTTGTTGTTTTTCTGCTGAAGAAGTGTTGCAATTGAGAAAAATGTCCCGTGCAGTCGGAATCAATAATTAAAGTTGATTAAAGAAGGAAGGAGAAGAGGGTGGTGGAAGAAGAAAGGAGGAGGGTGAAGGAGAAAGAAAGGAGGAGAAAGAAGCGCTCACTTTGTCGCCTTGGTCTGGAGAAGGTGAAGCTGTGTGTACAGAGTACACCTTGAAGCTGTGTGTGTACACCTTGTCTTCGTCTGTTGGTCGTGGTTTCTCTTTCCACTAAGGAAGATGAATTAATGTCTCGACTCGCCCACATCGATCTATTAGCGACCTCTTCCCCCTCGCCCCTCGCCACCCTCGCGACGACACCGCATAAATTATTTCCAAACTTTTTCTGTGCTCTGGGCATGACAGAAACAACGAGTCGACGTCTTTGCAGGGCATAACATATGGGTCCGCAGTGGAGACCAACAAAGACCAGCTCGATACAGCGCGATCACTGATTTACTGCGCCTCTCTGTGGTCGGGATTTATATCGAATTAATCCCAGCTATGTTTTATTCTCCGACTTATCTCCATCTGTCCCCACTCCACCCCTCGCGCTCGCACCGCGGAAGGAACCCTTAATCTTTTCACAAAGTATTACAAGAACAAATTATCGGATACCTTAAACGATGTCTTGCCGTAGTTTATCAAATTTGTCATTGGCTGCCTTTTGTACGGTGTCGCTTGTCGGAGGAGAGCTAATTCATGGGCTCGAACTCTTGAAGACTGACCGCTTTCAAGGTCTCCTTCACCCCTCACCCTGCCTCGAAGATGCTCACTCTGATAATTGAAATACTCGCTGCGTTGATCTCTCACGACATTCTCTCCCTCTTTTGTAAATCCTTTCCATCGATAACTCACCTGCTACATGATCACGGACACATTGAAAGGAACGCAGAATACCAATGACATTGGTCGAGCTAGCATAAACCATCTCCGTCAATAGATTTGATCCTTTTCATCGAGTTTCACATTGATGCACGTCCTATTATCATTGAAGTACAGTGAATATCATAATCTCCACTTCAAATCACACTTCTCATAAATTAGTTCACGTTAGAATATACTTTTTTAAAATTAATTATTGACGTTGCTCATCGGTAGGAAAATTTACACAATTCAATTCTTGCTTTATAAGGAAAGTGAGAGAATTCAGTTTCTGCTTCAAAATGAAAGTGGTACAATTCGGAAAGATAAAATGTTACAGAAGACACAAAAGCAGTTTTTAGTGCTCTTGCGCAGGAATCATCACAGAGGAAGTTAAGTTCAAATTTGAGATCATCATTAGAGTCTATTACGTACAATAAAATATCCAAATAATCATACTATGAGAGGAAATGGTTATCTATCACTTCCTAAACATCCACATTTTTAACCCTCTTTTGTAGTTCATGCAAAGAAAGAGATTAAATCATCGAAAATTCTGCATAACATAATATATCATAGAATTATTCACTCACTATCGATCGCTATGAAACATCCCAAGGGCCGGTGTCCGGACTCGGGATTCAGCTAAGTTCTAGAATTTAAACAGCGAGAGTCAGAAAATTGGCCTTCCGAAACGGGGCCTAGTCGTAGTCATAGTAACAGTCACGTTTAAATTAAATTTCGAAAAAGCTAGAAAGTTGAACACAAAATAAAATAAAGAGAAAATAGTGTAAAATTTCAGCTATTTTGGAATGTTTCATTTCGTCAAGGAAAGACGTTTCCTATTATAGAAATGAGAAAATAAAGATTTATTTTGCTGCAACTATTTACTGTGATTCCGCCCCGTTTTGGAAAGCCAATTTCCTGACTCCAGCTGTTTAAAGTCTAAAGCTAACCTAAATCCCGAGCTCGGAAACCGGCCCTGAATCTGAATTTGTATTCTCAGATACCTCCATACTCTACCACTATTTAGACTCTGCTCTATATATATTTTTCAATGCTCAGAACTCAATGTCGGCACATAAGTAGTTTTTTGCCTTAATTGCAATAATAATTTATAATATTCATCTCATTATTTGTAATTTTCATGGCAAATGAATTCATTGAATGATTCATTATAAGAAAACTTGAAAATTGATTGAACATTCGAAACTAGCTGTTTTTGCATTTTACAAAAAAAAACATTTTTTGAAAAAGTTTACTAGGGGATCATTTTTTAACTAACAATTCAATGAGATACACTATTTAAAAATTAATTTAATGAAATTGTGAGTTCTATTGGTATGAATGAAGATTGTATAACCATGGAAATCTGCCCTATTCGACAACATTTCCCACAATTGTTTTCAGGATGGTGTTTTTTGTCATCTCATCGGTACAAAGTAGCCGGTAACTACAGTGTTTACTGAATGACGTGGCAGACAACGAGAGAGGAAAAGTAGGAGGAAGAAGGTGAGAAAGAGGGAGTGTGAGAGAGTGAGGGAGGGTGTGAGTGAGAGTGGATGAGTTGGGAGAGGTTGTGTCTAGTCTGGCAGACAATGTCATTTCTCACAAACTACCTATTGAATCCGGTGCCGAGGTTTGCTTGTTGAGTTGCCTCTGGAGGAGGTTGTGGGGTTCCAGGGGTCTCTGGGGCCTCCGGGGACCCGTGGACCGCTGGCGATGATGACATTAAAGTGGCTCCCGGCATGTGTGGCCGGACTTGGTGCAATGTAATGGCCAACTATTAAGGAAAGCAGATTACAGGGCGGCAGAGTACAAACCAAATCTATAAAACCGGTCGACTCCCACTCCATCGATCAGTTTCTCTCTCTTTCTCTTTCTCTCACTTCTCCAGTAACCCTTCTCTTCAGTTCTCTTCAACGACCTCCACCAAGGCATTTGTACGTGAACCACAGACGAGTTAGCCTGGTATAGACCTCTCAATCAGTGTACAACAAATAATTTGTTATGACGTGCAATTAGTCTGTATATTTCTGGTAATTTCTGTCCGCCCATGCCTCGAGTAGCATATGAAGATATATGAATGATGCAACATTTAAATAAAGTCACTCATAAAATCTTACATGAACTTGTAGTGCCTGACGTTTATTGATGAATGACCTACCACAAGACAAGGTCACTCGTTTGCAAAGTAACGTTTGTTCCTCATTTTTCAAGTATATCCTGTCTATTGACAATAAGAAGCTCCTTCTAGCTTGAGTGAATATCGAGATGAATACTAATAACACACCCAATCTCTCTATTAGCCCTGCATCTGAACGTACGAAATATAATTTTCTGGCATCGTGAATATAATTTTCCTATTACTGTGATCAAAATTATTTGCCCGATTTTATCTATTTCTAGTACTCAAAGCCATATTTTTTTAATTTGTTATCACTTTGAGGTCTCAAGATATTGCTGTATTATTATGAAATTTCAAATATTTGATTCTTGATCATTTTATTAACCTTCGAGTACTGTTGAAGAACTGTGGTTGTATTCATCAACGACGTTTTTCTTCACTCTGAATTAATTGTTCTTCTTCATAAGTGAAATTGGATTGAGTACCTAAATCTCAAGTTGTGTTCATGTTCAACCCAGTTTGACGGTTGCTACTTGAGCAGAATCAACTGTTCTAATTCTTCATTAGAATTGGAATCAGGGGGAAGGGGATCTTATACTTGGTTCGGACTGTATATAATCGAAAGTTTCTCGAACGATAGCTTGAAGTGGTTTTCGAAGCAGTGAGTGCAAACATTCTTCTTCTTGACTCCCGTCGAAGCATCGAAAGTCGCACTTCTTGTCTCGAAAGTCGAACTAGTTTCTATCTCACTTGACGACGAAGTTTGGCTTGAGGCCTCTCCGCCACTTGTCAACTTTGAAGTTTCAAAACTGAGCGATCTCTTGTCTATTTACTTCTTGGACTTTTCAGGAAGCTTTCAGAGTAGCCCGTCTGACTGATTCCCTTGAAAAAATCGAGGCTTCTAATATTGAACAAGTTGAAATCAACTTCGTACTCACTTCAACCGATTCAAACTTCCGTTTTCATAGGCCTACTCCAAGTTACATTGTAATTAATTATTCCAAGTACCTCTCTTCACTTCAATTATTAATATTGCATTCAGATAAAAATTTTGCTTGGAATTGAACTTAGAGGTAAACATTTGAAAATGTGTCTGGGAAAGAGGAGATTGTGCTATTACACAGAATAAGTAAAATATTCATCAAAAAGCTATTAAAATTATTGAAAGGAAAATATCCATAGTTTTATTGATAAATCTCTGATCATCGGATCTCGCCAAATGCAACATTGCTTAAAAACGTGAGTTGGTCATAATATTTTTTTATTAGTGAGATTATTCTACAGTGAGAAATGGAATAGAATGATGGCTACCTTATTTTTCTTCTAGTAGAACGAACTTGGAGTGCAGCGCTCTCTTGCACTTGACTCCTAAAGAGAAGAGAAGCTTTATGAGAGAGTACATTGTTGAAAGATTAGGTTTCTTCTCAATATAATTGTAGTAGGTACTTGAAGTAATACAATAAGAGAAAAAAATAAATTGAAGAAACAAGCTTAGCCAAGTTTATGAGAAGATATGGGTCATGTATTTATGAAGAAGATTATAATTTTGCACATTGTAATATACACATGCCGTGTAACTACCTAATTTTTCTATTCAATCTTCTAATAACAAAGATTGATAAAATATTACTTTTCTGTGCATTTTTTCCTGTTTGAAATGTCAACAAACTTTAATGTACACATGTTCTATATCAACCTTTTTTTTGTAATTTTTTTTTTTGGAAAGTTTTTGTAATTTTATTTAGTTTGCTCTTAACAGAGATTGATGATGGAGATGGTGAATTTTGCTCATTGTGATATTCAAAAAAATGTTCTATATCAACCTGTTTTTTATTTGTGTTGCATTTTTTGAAAATGTGAATCAATTTAATACAATTTTCTGATCCCATCATGGGATGTTCATTCGAATTTATCTGACGAGTTGACCTTCTAAATTCATTCAGGCAAATTTTTTGACGTTTGCCCTCAAGAGTAATTTGTTGGTGATCGCTGAGCGATAGAAATATATGATTAATGAAGAAGTGCATGACGTGCAACTCAAATGCTGAGTGATCGCAGTTCTTTGCAGGCACTTGTAGTTTGCTGAGCTTGGATTTTCGGCGGACCAATTGAGCAGGTTTGCGGTGAAGCTGTTTTTGCGTGAAGCCTTTAGGATCGGAGGGGCGGCCGCAACATTTTGACGGAAGCTCAGCTAGCGTATTAACTTGACACTAAGTTGATTGATGTACTGTTAATTAATAGACAATCGTTTCTGCTGCACCTGTAGGCACATCAAGTGTCGAAACTGCCAAAAACTTTCGGCTCCACCTTCTTGCCAGTCTTTTAAACCTTCTACATTTTGTTGTGCGTCTCGTCTACCTGTTCGGTTCAGGCATTTTCTTCCACAATCCGCACTCCTCACATCAAACTTTGCAGCGCTCGTCAGTTTCTGAGATGCAGCCGCAACATTCCGATGATTGATTTACGGGTCGATATTTACACATGACTTGGTACTACCTATCATTTCTCTATATGGTGCTTTTTACATGTTACTCTACTTACAGGCATAACTTTTTTCTTTCTACAAGAACTTTAATGTATTAAATATAAATATAAGTGGATAATTTTTATTATAGCTATGTAGTTAATATAAGTATATATAACTTATTGAAATTGATTTATCTATTTTCAACGTATACATGAATGTAAGACAGCAATAAAGAATAAATAATATAAAATACTTTCAGATTGCTTTCTTCTACTCGGATATTTCAGAACTACAATCATACTTTTAAACATTACGTTACTTACATGCAAAATGCCACATTCAGTGCTCTTTACAGCAAACACTGTGCCGGCTGCACAAAGGCCGGTTAAATTTAAATCGTGATGAATTTTACGAGAACTAATCAGAGAAACATTCTTCTCGAAATAGCCTTCTCTGATTGGTTCTCGTGAAATTAATCACGATTGAAATTTAACCGGCTTTTGAGCAACCGGGCCATAGTATGTTAATACATGTTTAACCATGGTATAAACATTGTTAATTCTATGGTGGAATTTGAACATTGTTAACTTGAAAGTCTGATAATCCAGCATACCAGCTTCAATCTTCATTATTTAGGTTATGATGTTTGGTATTGTACTTACGAGTCACTTCCTGTGTTATCGGCATATAATTTATATGCTATAGCATCTTATTTGGTCAAATTATTTAAATTGTAGTGTATAATCCACTATGATCCACTATGTGAGTTTGAGTCTTTACTCATAGATTCGTGATGAATACCTCAAAGAAAGATATAATTTCTATAATAATTATAGAAAATAGATCAACTGTTACCTTCTAATATTAGAAACTATGGGAGAGATGTTTTATGATTTACCTAACCTAACCTAAACTAACAATGAATATTTCCTAATTTTGAAAAATGCAATATTCGTTACATTCATCGTTATATCATATTGATTTGATAATAGATCATTAATATTAATATTCGTTTTTCTACAATTAAAGTTTCGAAACTGTGGAAATCTGTAAAAATGTAATTCATATCTTCAATATTGTTTTCAGAGAAATAACTGTTACCTTCTAATATTAGAAACAATGGAAGAGATTTTTTATGATTTACCTAAACTAACAATGAATATTTCCTAATTTTGAAAAATGCAATATTCGTTACATTCATCGTTATATCAAATTGATTTGATAATAAATCATTAATATTAATATTCGTTTTTCTTCAATTAAAGTTTCGAAACTGTGGAAATCTGTAAAAATGTAATTCATATCTTCAATATTGTTTTCAGAGAAATTATGACTTGATGTTAGTATTTGAGACAAGCTAGAACATTCTTCACTGATGAGATGTGAGCTTAATCATGATGTACGTTCGACAATAATAAAAGAAGAATGAAGAAAAAAGAGGGGAAGAGAGCGACACAAAGCAATATATTTCCACAGTTTTTATCCACAGTGGAAGTCTTACGGTCGAAATTTTCGAACAAGATCTATTCGGCTTCAGATCTGGAACATTGATCACTTCATGTGGAGTAGAATGGGCGAGCTGTTCTTTCCACTGCGATCGAAATGAAATGTGTAAAAAAGTGAAAAAGGTAGACTGCAGCCGGAGCATGGATGATGATTCTATAGCGCGAGATTCAGCTTTGCATTGAGAACGAATGACTGGTTGGGATGGAGGATGGAGGATGCTGAATACAGGGCTTGGAGCCACATCTTTGATTTCTATAAGCTTTTTTATCCATTCCAACACATTCATAATGCTTTATACAATATATCATTCACATCACTATGAAGAGTCGAGTATTCTCTCAGTTCCATACTGTTTTCCATATGAATAGCGACTAAAAGATATGGAGCGTTTCTTTTCAAAACTCGCACTGTAAGATGAGGCAGGCTGCACTGCTCTGCAATACAACATGAACGCGCGAGCAACCATTACTAGCTTCGAAAAGCAACATTGCTCCAACACAATTCAATCACTCATTATTGCCGCTCGCTCGCTACGCCCGCCCGCCCTCGACCGTTCCATTCAAATACAAAAGCTTTATCAAGAGACAGTCAATATCTGTGCTTAGTCGCTCACAGATCATCTCTTATTTCTCTTTTTTCATCACTTGGCCATGCTTAAACAATGGCAAGTGAGCTCATTCATTGATGTATGGAGATAAATGTTACGAAACTGTTCCTGACACAAAACGCACCAATTCAAAGTATGGAAAATGTGGATGCAAAATGAATCAATTCCATTGATCCAAATCAAGCAGTTTTCCAGATTGATATGTTCTGAATTTCCTCTGAAGTTCCTCAGATTTCAAATTGTCTTGCCTGTTAAATTGAATGAACATAACATAAAAGGCATTGTTGTATATTCAATATTGTTATTTAATATCGTGGCACCGAGCTTTGTTCGTTATTAATTTATTGATAAACAGAACATAATTCTTCAAAATGATTGGGAAGGACTAACAGGTACAGCCCAAAACTGTTTCTTCCCCGAATTTTGATTTATACACTATAAATGGTCCAAAAAGTAGGTTATGTTCCATACACTTGGTCCAAGTTGGTTCCAGTTGGTTCAAGTTGGTTACACTTGGTTCCATACATTCAGGTCCAATTTTCAGTCAAAATATTTGAAAACAGAAAAGTTTTAATTTAGATTATTTACAAACCGAATTGAATAAAAAAATAACACTACTTACTAATCACTCAAAACTGTAAAATGATTATTAAGTTTGAACGTTATGATATACAGTATCATGTCATGTCAACAAATCAGATTATTTTTATCGAGTCTATTCAAATTTCTAGATTTCTCGCGAGATATGGTAAGCTGATTGATTACACAGCTGATCTCCCACACAGGCACACGCATCTTCTGTTATCGACAGACGACGAAATTATCATCTGTTTTTCCAAGGATGAATTATCCTTTTCATGTCCTTCAGCGGGATTTCCCAGGGATGAGACCTAGAGCAATCGAATTTTTATATCATAAACCTACTTTGTTCCAAATTTCGTAAAAAATCGTTAGAGCCGTTTTCGGGAGCCGTTGGACATAAATAACCATAAATAACCAAATATAAAAATATGTACAGAAATTGCTCGCTTAATATAATAGGATATATGTTTTATATTTAATGTTTAAATATTTTATTATGTTTTGAAGATGAAAGGAGAGGTTAGGATATTGCTTTTAAATGACAATTTGTTGAAATCATTGGTAATTATTTGATATTAATTCTAGATAATAAAAACACAAATGACCAAAGGTTCAAATACTGAAAATTTGAAATACCAGACAAAATGAATGTCACCCTCTGAATCAATCATGTAGTTATTAATTTATCTATCAATCTATTAATAAATATTATCTCATTTGTGTTCTCATTACTAATGTTTTGGAGTTCTTGTTTGAGAGTAATGAATAAATTCAAGATTGATATCAGCTACTGAAATCTAGATTGATCAACTATGTCACTTCCTTCGCCCATATTCCTCCACCCATTACTCAGCTTTTCATTCTATTTTCTCTATATCCATGAGTTTACAAGCTCCAAAAGTTTTGGGTGTTTGTTGTGAAAATCATTTGTGTGAGTGAAAGAAGTTGTGCAAATTTTTACTTTAGAATTGATAGATAATATTGGAGGTGAGCCTTGTATGTAATGAATTTATCAATAAAAGAGCGACGGATGATAGATTTCTATGATACGGTTCTTGAATGATATCCTTATAATCAAAATCCAATCAGATGGTTGAAATCCTATTCCATATGCTGGACTCATCATCTTCATTTCCAAAGTGCAATTACAAATATTGCAATAACTACAAATGAAACTTCCAAAATGTGTTTCAATCGTAGATTAATATCGTTTGAGCAGCAGTTGCGACTTTCATCTGTAGTCAATATGACAGCAGAGTCCGAGAGCTCGAATATCTACATTCGCTATCGAGAGTATTTGAACCGTCCGCTGCTTTGCTGGAGAGAGAGAGAGAGACCTTTAGCAATAAGCGTTGCATTAGAGTCGACGCTATCTTATTTCAATTTGTTTTGAGAGCCGGAAGTCTGTCTACTCCTTCAGCACTCGTATTAACGTAATCTCGCCCCATCAGAAGGACTAGAGGGCGGGGGGCTCTCAGGTACCCTGGGCTCCAATATTAAAAGAACGCAACCCCTGAAATATTATCTCGCTTGATAAAAAACTCTCTTGAATTATTGCTTGCAAAGATAGGCAGGGTTTGGGACGAGTAGAGTTAACTCTGTTTATCAGAGGTTCATCAATTTCTGTGTCCTTGATGATTCTCATCCCCTTTCAACTGGATGCCCTTCAAACATCACTCATCAACTTATTCATGCATGAATTTGTGCAATACTCATGTACTTTTTCAAATTCAAATTCAAATTCAAATTCATTTATTTGCCATAAAATAATACAGATTGATAAAATAAATATTCTAACTTACAAAATGGCACTACCGGCAAAGAAAACTTGTGCGCCGGCAGTGAGTTCGAACAACTAGGTACAGCAAACATGTCAATAGAAAGAAAAAGAGCTTATTCAAACCACTAGAATAACTAAAATTATGGTAAACCAGGTCACATCTCAAAACTTACAAACGATAAGACAAAGTAACAAAATCACAAGCAAATAACAAACTTAAAAAGACCAATTCAAGGAAGCCATGACATTTTTTTTTCTTTAATTTATAACACAAGAATGAAACACTACATAATGGATATGATAATTTGAAATAAACATTTATCCTAATCCAATCCAGTATAACATTCATTATGGATTTTTTAATTCTATTAATAGACTAATGAATTCAGTTGGGACTTCATTTATAAACAAGTAACACTGATATTCAAACTGACGTCTACATACACTTAAGCTGGTAAATTCAATATCAAATTGTAATGGATTGGAGGGACGCAAATTATATGGATTATAAATATAAAGAAAATAAAAATCTCAGTACCCTTTCTTTAAAATATTTTATCACAACATGTTTCGGTCATTTATGCCATTATCAATTGATATCCATATATATTTATCTCTTTCCTGTATAGGGCTACTTGTAATATAAATATAAAGAAAATAAAAATCTCAGAGATTTTTACAAGTAGCCCTATACAGGAAAGAGATAAATATATATGGATTATTCCTTAAGTTGAATGTGTCACTATTCTTATTAATGAATAATATTGATTCTTTAAACAAGAATCATAGACTTGAACAAGATTAAACAAAAAACCACAATATATTTGAAATTGTACCTCCCTTAAATTTTTCTTTTATGGTTACTTGATAAAACTCCATAAAACAAACTAGTTCCCTTCTCTGTTTCTCTCTAGATAAATACAGAATGATTGCACAATAGAAAAGAGATTCCAAATTCAATGAGATACTCTTTTGAAATTATTTTCCATTTCTCCGTTCAATATCGGTTCTCGGTTTCATTCGAATATTCCAAAGCATTTAGCCAACCCCCCCTCCCAATTTAGAATTCTGGGATGTCTATTTTTCACTTTCCCATGTGTCTAATTTCAAAAAATTTGCATGATCAACCTCTGAACTCTTTCATTCACAAATATATCACTTGTACCATCATATTTACATGACCATCCAACCGAAAATTATCTACATGATCAACCTCAATGATAATTTGTTGAACATAGTATTATGTCTGCAGTAGGCTATGACTAGAAATGCTTGAGCAGGATCATTGTCCTTCAAAATTTCTGTTTCAGATCCTAATTGTATCACTCAGAGTTCTGGATGTCATATGAAAATCACGGAAATCCATCAATTTTCTGCATATGTCAAGCCGTGTGAAAGCTATTACAATTTCTTCCATGCTAATTTTCAAATTTAAATGAGGGTATTATAAGTGAGTTTTAATTTTATGTTCCTAATATCGTAACATATCATTTACCACAAACTCAATTTCAATGTGGGAAGAGATAAGATGCTCGAAAATATCCCCATTTCAAATTAAATTTATAGAAATTATATCAAACGATTGTTGTAATTGAATTCAGGTAAGGAGGAGTAACATAAGAAGATGGTTGCAATGCATAAATTAAAATATGGCATGAAAACACAAATTTGAAAATGTCAACCACTTTTTATTATTATAATTTATTATAATTAGTATAGTCTAATGTTAGTTATTAAATTATTATATAAAATGGCATATCAAAATTTCTCTTCAATTATGGTATATCAATAATTCCAGGAGTATCCATAAAGTCAATCATCACACCTACAATAAATTTGTACGTTGATAAAAATATGAATTTATATGTTCATATGAATGAAATGAATAAGTCGATATTTTTCAATAATAAGACCACATTCACATATACTTCAAAATAAAAATAAATGGAATAAATTCCAGAGTATCATTGAAATATACTTATTATAATTATGCTTAATCTATATTTATTATTCAAGTGACATTGTGAAAATATATAATCTTTCAACTCTCTCTCTCTTTTTCTTTCTTACTCAACTACGTTTCAAGCTATCTCTCTCATTTTATCTGAAATCCTCTTTGTAACGGACCTTGAGCTAAGACCGACCTATCAGTACAAAAGGATCATTCCGCAGAGCCGTCCGAAAGGAATACATCATAATTAATTGAGCCAAACATCATTTATAAAATGCTGTCACAGGTGGTGGTCATGGTGGGGGGTGTAAGGGGTGCTGAGGGGGAGGGGTCTCCGTGCTTCTGTGCTACCGAAAGCATCTCTCAACGTCAATAATCTGTGCTCCACCTATTATCTTGTTTAAACATTCACCTTGACATTGGATCGGCTTATTGGGTGTCGCTATTTAAAGTCATAATGTAGTTATATAAACGTTTTCTCACGACAGGAATGCTTTGAATATTGTGATTATGAGGGAGTGTTTAAGGGAAAAATTAAAGAGATAAAAATAAGAATTATTTATCTATTTATTGGATATAGAAAACTATACAATAATCAGAGAAGAAAAAACAGGCTATTGCCCAAAACTTTTTGTCTAAAATTGTTCAAATATTATGTGGGTTATGTCCATTTCAATTTCTTCACCAAGTTATTAATCTTGAAATCATAAATCAAAATAGAACAAACAATTCCACATTCAGATTGATTTATAATAAAACTTTTCAAAAAACATGGAACTAACTTCAAATTAATTTAATATGAAATAAGAACAAATAAATTATATTGATAAATTTTTCCTAAACTGAAGTCATCTATTGAGGCAATGATATTTGGACGATAAGATGATATTTCATGGATCAGTTGGCACCGAAAGAAAGGTTAGCGTTTCTAAATGTCCAGGTATTTGTATTTGTTGCCCGATTTAAATAGTATATTTCGCACCTAGGGCCGAAAATGAGACTTTTCCGGCTCGAAATCGGTTTTTGAGTCCGAGGCCGAGGACTAGAAAAGATTGAGAGCCGGAAAAACATTTTTGCCCGTGGTGCGAACGCTATTTTTCGCCACACAGAAAAATAAACATATATATATATATATATATATATATATATATATATAATATATATATATATATATGAGAATAATTGTTTATTAAGCACTCACGAAAGCAAAAGTGGAAAGTCATAGCTCTAGATAATCTGAATATCATGAAATTGTCCAAGTATTTTTATTTTCTATTCTGATTTATCTAATTAACCTAAAAGATTATGTTCAATTAAGTGGGAGGTTGAGTTTATACTTTTTTATTCTTTCAAATGACAATAAGATGATATTATTATAAATGTTTCTATTATTTAATAATAAACTCAAATAATGAAAACTTTTTTGATCAGCTGTTTTAGCAGACTTGAAATTTACCGGCCTTAGCCGGAAAGAAACCTGTTCTGACGTCAGACGAGAGTCGTCTGCAAACAATGTATTTCAGATCTACGTAGGGACTGAAAAACAGCTGCTTTCTGTGCAGTGTGGCGAAAATGTAATAATACGTTTATTAGAAAAAATCAGACAAAAGAATTATTTCATTAGAAATGTATGGTGGGAAAAGCAAACTATTCGCTTATGTCAACTGCTTTGATTGAAGAGCTAGATAAAGAACAGAAGGTGGAAAATTCACCGCAGCTGTATGGGTCTTGGGCTGGTGGAAAATTATATTACTATCAAATCGAAAATTTGATTCATTCGAATCGACGATGGGAAAATAAAAGTAAAGAGTTTTCCGAGAGTCAAAACATGAGACATCCTTGCCGAATATGTGAATGAATGTGATGAATTACATATTGAATTGATAATGCAGCTGAAGTTTGAAGATTCATATCTTTTCACTCTATGAAAAATGTCCTCTTTCTAATAGACAATAGGTATGATAGAAAAGATAATAAGTGAAATGATATACACTAATAACTATAGATGAGACTACTCATTGCACGAATAGTAAAATAATGTACTAATAGTACTATTGGTAAAATAATAGATAATAATAATATTATAGATAAGACTAACTCATTGCACTTCTTTGTCTTCTTCCAAGGTTCCATTTTTACTATATAGGCTCCTGATTTAGAAGAAGCTACTAAATTACCTCCTATAATAGGCAGTGAATAGTATAGATATATTAATTGTATTTCACTTTCATTAATTTATCTACAAAGACAACATTATAAAAGTATTTTAAGCCTAGGTGGTGGTGAGGGGATGAATCATAATACAGTACAAACGTTTCTATCTATGATGATTTCATGAATGGACCAATGGAGAGATGAATAGCTGAAATGAACTAGGGAATAAATAACAAAAATAAAATGAGAGAGAATTAAACTTGAATTCACTATTAAATCTAAACCCCACTTACCACTTACTCAAAATCAATATTATTCATTCTTTTTATATTATACACTTAGTATTATTACACATATGGTTAGCATTGTATATTAATATAGTATTTATCTTTCCAATTTGTAGAAAAAGCTTTATTTAAGAAATTCAATTCAATTCAACCTATAAAATTTAAGAAACTATTGAGTATCTCTATAAAAATTAATGAAGAGTTTTCCATTAGTTTTGCTTCTACTAATAAGTTCTCCAAAATAATTTGCAACCTTCCAAGTTTTATCTCCACGAGTATGTTTCTACAGTCTGATTGCTGGTGCGGGGGAAGGTTTTGATAAGTGTATTGGCGTGGGGTGGTGTCCGTCTAAATCTCCCCTCTCTATCGTGTCCGTCTAAAGACCCCTCCACTCCGCACCATAAAGAGAAGCACTGATGAAGAACGTCGAATCGAAACGGGGAAGGAAGTGCAGAGGAAATTGAGATGGTTAATAATTCATCGAACGGACTCGTGTGGATAAGTTTGCTCCTTAGTGAAGGTGATCGGAGAAAGAAGTAGTTATTTTGCACTGACAACGTGAAAGGGGTAGAAGCCCTCTGTTTGGAGAATGAATATTAGAGAGTTTGGGGGTGGGTGAAATGAGAAAGCGTCACTGATGAGAAAGTGGGAGCTGCAAAAAGAAAACTGATAGAGGAAATAACGAGAGAATGTAAATATGGAGGGCCCACCTGTCTTGCAGCGTCCTCGGGGACGAAGCTCTTTTCTCCGACGGGGAATTTGTATTTGTCAGCACCAAACAGCTGACGGTCAAATTTCCGGTTTGAAGACAAGCAGGTCGCCTTTCATCTGGTCGGTCGGACGGACCTTCCCTTGACCGACGCAAACGAGGCTATTCCCCAGCCTCCTTTGCCTCCTTTGTGACCACCAAGTCCTTCCTTCATCGTCTTCGTCTCTCGCCTTCCTTCGACGTTTTATGAAACGTTGTGCGCAACGCCAAACCTGCTCATTGCAACCCTTTTATCAACGCTAATCACTTACAACAACGTCGAGGACTACCCACTAAATGAACTCGTCTATTCTTTGGCTGATACTTTACTAATACTTTCATGCCCTATGAACCAATAAATTCGATGAAGTATAGAACAATGCTTTCATCAAAACTAACCACTTACAATAAAGACGATGACTAATCAGTTCCCACTTAATAAACTCGCTTATCCTTTCACTTCAAAACGATAGTTTCATGCACTATGATCCAATAAATATGACAAAGTATAGAACAATCCTTTCATCAAAGCTTCCACTTACAACTAAGTTGATGACTACTCAGTACTCACTAAATGAACTCGCTTATTCTTTGACTGATCCAAAGTAATATAATGTTCCATGAACTACGATTGAATGAATATGATAAAGTATAAAACTACCCTCTTATCAAGGCTTATCACTTACAACAACTGTTCCAAAGTGCAAGAATTCTGACGCTTCCCTGTCTATACATACTTGAGGCTGCACTACATGGACTCAAACATAGAGCTTCCTGGGCTAGAGGATCAGATATACACGGTTACAAAACGAGGTCTAGGAATGCTCTGAGACTAGATGCTCATAGAACGTCTTTTTTTCAAGGTAGTCCTGATCACATGAGCAGGAAAATATTGAACTCTCTCCCACCTGTTATATCTGAGATCGACTCTGAAGTTTTGTTAAAGATTAAGTTGAAGGATTGGCTGATCGAAAAATCGTTTTACAGTATATTGGAATTTTTTGAATTGAGAAATTTTTAAAATGATGTGATTCTTGTCATCTTGGCAGCGAATTGAATTATTTTTTGTTATTAAAATATCTTAATATTATTTCAATGTAATTTACCATTGTGACTATGTATTTGACTTGTGTCAATATTGTATTATTGTACAATGCATGACATCAATAAAATTGAAATTGAAATTGAAAACAATGTCGATGACTACTCAGGCTAGGTGCACACCAGTTAGTCAGGACAAGACAAGACATGATCAGACACGTTCAGTCACAATACTTCACATACTTGCTTATGAAGACATGTCTAATTGCAATGATTAATCAGTGCGAGTTGCGTAATAAGCAACAATTTAAGGAATTGTGAGTAAAAGTGTTTGATCATGTCTTGCTTGACTAACTGGTGTGCGCCCAGCCTCACGATTTTCTATTTATACTCCTGAATAGCCCTTATTCAATCTGTAAATCTCAGATTTATAGTGGAAGTACACGCTGTGATAAACATCATCTGAGGTCAGAGTACCAGACATACGTGCTTGTGTATGTTATAGAACATTGAAATTGGGTATCCATGTGTAAAATAAATCGTAGATTTAAGCGTATGACTCGTCGAAGTTTGATGTAAGCAAGTTGAAAATACTAGAATTGTTAAATAACCACGTGTAGACTCTATTGTGATTGAAGTTGTGCTGTTTTGAGCCACTGTATTAATATTCCTATTATAGTCCTACTGTGTCCAAATAATGTATTTCGGGATATCTGTATTTTGAAGGATTATAGATATACATTATGACTCAGAACTATTTATGGTAAGAGGACGTGTGGATAGGTGGTGACTAGAAGGGGAAGCAGAAAGTAAGATAAATAGAATGATTATGGTAAGAGTGGAAAAGAGAGGGAGGGTCTGAAAGAGAGTTAGAGAGAATAGGAGACTGTGGTTGTGAAGCTTGACACCTCATGTTACCTCTCAAATAATAATTAAATCACAATACAGTTCCAAACTTGGCGATCCCGATTCGAATTGTTGGTGATAATGTCAACGACGTAGAAAAGGATAGAAATGTCGTTGACTTGTTGAATTAATCTGCGTGTTAATACAGATTTCCAAATAATAATAATATTGTTCAAAGTTCTCTGTAGAGCTAGTAGAGTAGCTGAACATGAGAAAATTATGATACTAGTTTGGTAGGCTTCCTCTGTCTAGATTCTGTCTGCTATTCAAACTTTGCTAATATTCACGGAATACAGTACTTGTATGAAACAGAAATAGGTTTGTGATGCTCAGAGTGCATTCACTAAACAACAAACTATGTAATTTCAACTTACAAACGTATTTTACAATGAATTAATAACTAATCATTCACTTAAAACAATATGTTAGCTTATAAACAGTATTATTTAATAATAGCCAAACCATACTCACATCAATAACACATGATGAAGTTTTACAGAAATCAGCTTGGTGAATTGAGTCGATCAATAATCCAGCATAATGTAATATCTAGAGTGATTATAATCTCTCACCCTCTCTCTCTCTCTGCTTGTTCATGCTCTTCTCACTCTCTCTCTATAAGTGTATAAGCCAGTATATATTGTAATCTACATAAATAAAGTACTCAATCAATCAATCAATCTATCTAACAGAACAGCTCCCTTACTACTAAAATTATAGTCCACTATATATAATCACTGAAACTTCAATAAATTATCACTCTGGAAGAATAAAACTAATAGCGATTATACCCTCGTTTAAATATTATTAATATAGTAACCAATTGAGTGGTACATGATGTTAGAAGTTGGATGCTAGTTCAATAGAACAGCCACGGAAAAAATAATAACTGTTGATATTGATTAATTATAATTTTCGCGATAGATTCCGGCCATGAAAATATGATGATATCCATATTGATATAATAAAAAATATATTTGTTTTATCATGATAATGAACATTCATTAACACTTGATATTGGGGTACAGACAATTTATTAATATTGGTTACAACTTAAACTTTATTTAACTTGAACTTGAAAAAAATGAAAATCAAAGATATCAGTGGAGAGATATCATGGATATTGATATTGACGTGAAGAGACTTCATTTATATTGATCCCTCTTCACTTATTTGGTCACCTCTCACAAAAAACACAATTGGGAGAAGCTACGTGAATAATATATTGGAACCAAAAATTCCTGACTGCAGCCACAGAGAACTAGAGAGTTGAAATGTCGTGGCATCATATTGAGACCAATCGACCCAAAGTTTGGGGGAACGAAAATTGGTTTTGCTGAGAAAAAATGGTCATCACTACGACTTGGAACATTCTAATCAAGTTCTGTTAAAGATGAGGGGCTGACCACCAAAAAAACCCGATAGGAGAACAACAGATGAGTATATGACAGTTATTGCTATTTACTGCTACAACAGTATCGCAGGTTTGGTTTCTTTCCCAGAATACAATAGGATCTCCTCTGCTTTGGACCATTTGTCCGCATTCTTTGGCATGACGAAGGGAACTCTTCACCATCGTTCCACTACAATTTATTGATTGGGAGTAATAGGTGAGAGGATTACCGAACGAGGAAAAAATGTGTAGATCATCTTTAATGTTTTCTCAGGAATTGGATTTTTTCTTCTATTTCTCCTTTTATAGGAGAAATAGAAAAGAAATTCTTCTTCTATTTCTCCTATAGAAGAAGAAATAGCAGAAAATGATCCCTTGAAATTAAAAAATTTCCCTTCAAAATGAGAGAGAAATGATCAGCGTATCCAACTGAGAATCAATATAGTGTACATCAATTTTTAACTTCAATATTAATAAATTTTTTTCGTGGAAGACTGAGCTGATCACTGTTGAAGACTGTAACATTCATCAGCTATTCGTGTAAGTAATGAAAGCATGATTATCATACCGAATTTTCTATATTGATTTGTTTTTTGTTTTTTGAAAGAGTGAAGTATACGTTTGGCTATCTTATGTTTTTTATTATTTTTTATATATTAACTATGAATGAAAGGGAGCAAATCAAATCAAGTTCCATTTCAAATCTAATACTGCTAGAAAAGTATAACACAGACAACAGTTATAAAAACAACAGACAACAGTTCTCTGAAAAATATTCCTATAAAGTTTTGAAAAATATAGGTCATGATCACAATATGGACTAATGATATTGTATAATACGATCAAAAAAGTCGTGCAACCTGAACCTCGAAAGTGTTAGCATTTGGGTTGCGTAAATTTTCGATCAACTCGTATATAATCACCTTACGATAAAGAAATACAATATAGAGTATAATTAATATCATGTAGATTGCCTAGGGCGAAAATAGAAATAAAATGAAATTGATCCTGGAATCAAAATTGATCACACCTATTTTTTGGATGTGTAACAGTTTCTCAACATATTTTTCAAAAACGATTTTCGCATTTCCATACCAGCATGCAGTCAATTATTTCAATGTGAAAAACAATTTGGTTTACTCACAGGATTGGAGTGTTCTTAAGTTTCATGAACTCATTATGAAAATTTCTTGAGAATTATCAAAAATTGAGATCTATTGTAGGAATAGCATCAAACTATCAAACATAATTTGAGAATTCAGAACGTGAAAATTTGCTTCACAACTTGCCAAAGAAAAGCCTATCAAGCTCAAGACAAAGTTCGACTGTAAACGGTGTTATTAATTGTTTTGTGTTCTTTTTCAAATGAAAACTTCCACCTTAACACGTCTCTGCTGAAAATGAATTACAGAATGGCGTGATAGAAGTAATGAGCAAAATGAAGAGTTTGACAACATTGGAAGGGGTTTCAGTTAACAATGTTGTCGATGTAGTATTCTCAAATTGACAACAGTATAAGCTAAAATTGATGTTTTAAATTTACAAAATAAATTAACAAATTCCGTGAAACATTTGATCTTGATTCATTTGAAATACGTGCCATAAATAAATCAGTGATTATAGACAGACCAGTAGATAATTCTGTATTATTCACTGATCACATGAAAAAATCACAGAGAAAATAAGAGGGAAAAGATAGTATGAGCTATTTTCAGCTTGAGCTAAGATAAGCATTATTCATCTTATACTAGCTCGCTCTCATGATATAACCAAGTGAAAATAGTTGAACATTTCAAATATTATACTACTTTTCTTCAATTTCATTTTTTTGAGAACTACTCTAGAAAGTTGCAAAATCTTTTGTGCAGCGGACAATTCCATAGATATTCTATACAGTTGATATGCAACTTAGTATGTTTCTAATCAATGAATACTACTCAATGAACTATAATTTCCAATTATTCAACAAATATTCATGCATTTTATTAATTCCTCATAAATTACAAAATAAATCAATAAACTTCACATAAGCTATTGATACGCTATTAAGCAGTAAACTATTTTATTATACACTGCAATAATGAAATAAGTCTACAAAATAAAATACAGTAGAACCTTTGTATAACAAAGTCGATTATTCAGAGGAAAAACTCGCTGCATAGAGGTATTCATTAACGAGAGGTTGTTCTGTCAAGAAAACTGGCATGATCTTATGGATATTATAATATATCACGGGCAGTAATTAAATGAATATGGTACATAAAACATAACATCGGGAACGTAGATAGTGACATTTTGTGAAATGTCACACATTTTACAAAATTGAAATATGTGACAAAAGCAGCAAATGGTGGGAGGATGGGAAATCCAGCATTCCCGTTCCTTCATTCATAAATGGCGAGTTCTAACAATTGAAATGTGTGACAGAAGCAAGGATGAGAAAGTCCGGTCGTTTACCTACCTGCTCTACGAATGAATTCTTGGAATTCTATATTTCCAGTAATTTGCATTCAATTTTCGACATGTGTTTCAACCTGTATTGACTGTCTACCACCCTATCTTCTTACTACCTGAATTGACATTATTTTTAGTTTATTGACCTTTCTGCTGAAACTAAACAATTCCTTGAAATTGACTGTCTGCTTCCTATACACACTACATTTTGTATGTTGAAGTGAAGAGAAAACTTTGTTGTTGAGAGGTCCGAATTTCTTTAAATAGAGGTAAATAACCAGCCAAAACTCTAAAATGTCATGGGACCAGGTAAAAATTCGTTGTGTAGAGAATTTTGTTAAGTGGATGTTCGTTATAGAGAGGTTCTACTGTATTAGGAACTACTTCTCCAAAAGAGCAAGATGGTCTTTGAGCTTGGGGAAGGAGCCAGCCGAAATTCGGTAAGCTAATGGCAAAACTAAAACATCAGTGAACATAAAAATGAAAAGCATAATATGCAATAAACATAATTAAAAATCATATAAGAATAATATATGAGTATCAATAGAAAAATACCTTATTATTGTCTTTTTCTTTAGAGCTACTTTTAATATAAATCTCAGTACCCTTTTAAATTATTTTGTTACAACATGTTTCGGACATTAATGCCATTTTCACTCGAAAAATGTTGGGGAAAAATAATTTAAAATTGTACTGTGATTTATATTTTTATGTATGCCTTATTATCTATTATGACTATTTATAGGCTAATGTGCACTATCTAATGTGTATATCTATAAGAAAGAACTATAGGGAGTCAACCATGATTTTAACTATACTTTTACTTGATAGTATCATCTAGGACTCATTGAAATAATAACATTGATATAAGGTTGAAAGTTTTAAGAATCAGAAATGAATAGAGGGTTGAACTTTGCGTTGCACATGAGCATTGAGCAGCTAGCAGACTGTGAGTGATGAGTGTTTGAGCATCCCAGGATATGGATCGACCGTTGCAGTCGGAAAGGTACAATTAAGAGCTGCGGTCCGTGACTCCATCTGATAACACGAAGCTCATTGCCGTTGTTCTTATCTTTGTCATTTAGCCTTTTGTCTCTCGAACAGATAATTATCGGCCGCTAATGAGTTCTTTCTCCCGCTCTTTCTCCTAACAGTGAACGCCAAATTAGCGCGAATGCGCCACCAAGCGACGCGATTTAATAAATCTGGCGACGTGATTCGTCAGTCAGCGTCTGTCGCGTGCGAATCCTCTGCGGTTATTAATTTGTGTCGCCAGCTTCACTGCTTCGTACCTGAAAAAAAACGACAACTTCAGGCCGCTGACATCGAATTTATTCTATTGAATCGCTGTAGTTGAACTAATAACGTCAATCACCATCCGACATTGTTTATTAGTAATGATAACATCGTGTGATCATCAACTTCCTACCGTATTGTACAAATTTCCTACAAGTCAGTGACTGTTCACGATCTACGAAGTTCGTAAATTGAAGTATTCTACCAAATTCTACAGACTCTGCTTGGTTGACGATGAGTATCAAACCTACATCATCTTGACTTTGGTTTGTACGATTCATTAATTGGGGATGCGGAAAGGAAAAGTCACTGAAGCGTTTCTGCAGTTTCAAAATTGAATCAATGTTACCTATCTCCAAAAATTTCCCAATTCAATTGATACATTGAGATTAAGGAGGAGAAAGAGGTCTGTGTATGGAAAAGAACCTCTGTGAGGAAAATTAGGTAGTTTTGAGTGGATAAATTCAACTCAGTGGGTGAATCATCAAGCAAAATCTAGTGGAAAAATCAATAATTCTCGAATAAATCGATAAAATTACTGATGTATTATATTGTCTCGGAGTTGCATTACTACTGTTTGACGACGTAATTACCAACTTATGCTCTCGTAAAAGTCGATCCTCATATCGTGAGACCCCTTCCTTTTTATTCCATTTTTATCCCTCATTCCTTTCATTAGGAAAGGAGAAGCCGAGTCACATCTGAGAGTAGAATATATACTCACCCTTTCGTTTGATGTGCTCACTGTTTACAGTATCAGCGAAGGTATCGCTGGAGAAGTCATTGGCAGTCAGAAGGACTTCAAAACATTCCCTCTTTTTGTGCGGCCCTGCTGCCTATACACGATAACGTTATCCAATTTGCCTGCATCCGTCCACAATCTGTCTCTCTCTCTGTAATCGGGAAAGAGAGTCCCTCGACAACTGGAGAGGAAAAGCTTTTCGATCGCCGCCGCTGCGCCGCCTTCCCTTAACGCAAACCCAAGACGAGAGGGGATCTCAAAAGTATTTCTTCATAAAAAGTTAACCCTTTCATTTCCCACCCTCATTTTTATTCCCGCATGAAATATGCTCGGGGGATTTCCTTCGAAAGAAAAGAGTAATACGTCGCCACTCGGCCCCCTCTCCCCCTTCTCAAGCTAAAATTGAGAATTGATTCATTAAGATTTCGCAACAGACCGTTCCACCCCGGAATAATTTACACTGACCGATATTAAGCAAGCTCCCTCCTCGGCTGGCAACCCTTGAAACAGACGTTTTCAATTCTTCCCCCACCACCCCCTGAATATTTACGGCTTTAAGATACGACACCTAAATGAAAATTCGAAGAAAACTTAATTACGCTGCAGCTATTGTCTGACAGGCTCCAGAAAACAAAAATGAAAAATCATAGCTTTGGCTTTGAAAGAGTTTCATCGAAAGGGGTGCCAGACAATGGCTCCAATATCGTCACCTGTCGCCACCCCTCCCCCAACAAACTTTACTGTTTATCTTGTTTTATTATCGCGTAATAATTATCGTTCGGCACGGTTCGGTTTTTCTTTTCATTTTTTTGTAGAATGCTTCCATCAAGTATGAAATTATTCAAGAAATTGGAATTCCAGTTCTATTATGCACATCATTGGTACTTAAATCAGTGGACTCAATGGATTCAAATCAATTAGTGGACTAAAATCATTTTATTTAATCTTGTGGCTTTTATCGGCAGAGAGATTCTTTCGGATGTTCTGCCTTGCCGTATTACCCAATGTCATTTCCTATCAACACTCAAGTTTATAGGTTATTTCCTGGGTTCTTCATTTTTCTCACTAAAAATTTGCACTTCCTCTTCCTGAGTTCCTATTTTATAAATTTTAAAATCAAGAAAACTATTTTCAAACACAAAATCACATTTAAAAAGCAAAAACTATAAAAATTTTGATGATAATATTCAACTGAAAATTTCACATTACAATTTTTTCCATGGCAACCAAAAAAAAAGTTATCATGATAATATAATATGATATATAATAATGAATACTGTGAAGATATAAATAATCACAAGTATTGTTATCATTATTGGAGCATTGAATCGAGTGGTTCACAGTAGTAAACTTATTTCAAATGAATAATTATAATTTCTCTACAGGTGTTGGGAGAACTCCATGGAATTCCCTTACCAGCTCATGTTAGCAAAATCATGCTACTGGGACAGCACACATCCAATCAAGATGACAATAAATTTTACTATTTCTCGGACATACATGATTGGCAACATATTCAGCGAGGAATTTTCACGTGTGAACTGTCTTGTTTTCTTCCTTCGAAGTCCAAGTGTGAAGGCCAGATTTGAATGTGACCGCATAACAGGATATTTTATGAAGACTTGTTAATCGACCTATAAGAACACACCAATGGAAGTTTATTTCGGCTGACAAATTCAAATGCTGTGTCTGTAAACGATAGAGGCTTTAAAATTTTATCGCACCCGCCTATTTCTACGCTCTTGGGCTTCGAACTCTGAGCTCTCGAAATTTTTAAGGCGTAATAAACGTCCACATCAATTTGTGTTTAATTGAGCGTCGAATAAAAACGTTGGAGAACTCTGTTATAAAGAAATGCTGTTTGATAGGCTAAAACGGGAGAAAACGAGATGGGGAATACGGATTGAACACGAGGAAGAGTGAGACAAGAATCAGTGATTGAAGGAAGGTCTTTTAGAATGCTCATCTTATCAATAATTTGCGAATATTATTGTGATGATCCCTACGATGATGAAAAAAGAAACAGTAATCCTAATCAAGGACATTTTCTATCCTTCTATTATCATCGTAGTATTTATTTACTTGAATAACTAGAAAGACTTCTCGTACAGTAATGATATTTTAAAATCATCCAAGCTAACGATTAGCTTAGAGATTCATGAAAATCAGCGCTGATATTAGAAATAACGATAGTAATTTGAATTTAACATTCGGCTTGATATTGATTCCACCTAACCAGAAATTCTTCACAGGAATTCAAACAAAATTATTATTATAAATTAGATATAATTCTCTATTTGGTGCACTTTTCATGTGTTATGTGTGATTATAATTATAAATGAGATATAATTATCTATTCCGTGCACTTTCCATGAAAAATGTAAAGTTGTTAATCACAAACTCCCGTGATTTTTTACAAGATGAGAATCAAGAGTTCCACAAAACTCAATATTTTTCTGCTCAAATGATTAATTGTCAAGTTCATGACCTCTTTATTTCACTATCCAATACTATACAATAATAAATTTTTCTATTTGGAATAAGAAAAAACAAGCTATCATTGATCAATAATATGTGATGTGGAAAGCAAATGGGGACCAGTTGTCTCAATGAATTAAATTTGAGATATTATTTTTCCTCAATAACATTCAGATTGATATCTTGAAAAATGACTGAGTTATGCCTATTCAAATATAAAAACAGGGCAATGTTATAATTCCATAAAACGACAACTGGTCCCTTTTTCTGCAACCTTACATGTGTCATAATCGATATTATTCGATATTCCCAAGAAAAAGTCGACTTTTCAATCTATTCTGACCAAGAAAGGAAATGTTACTGAATCGATTGAAAACTCGAAATCGATATTTTTGACCCTAATCACTGTGATGTGGAAAGCGAAAAGGGACCAGTTGTCTGAAAAGTAAAATGTTCAGGGCAGACAATAAAAGAGATTAGGGTCAAAAATATCGATTTCGAGTTTTCAATCGATTCAGTAACATTTCCTTTGTTGGTCAGAATAGATTGAAAAGTCGACTTTTTCTAGGGAATATCGAATAATGTCGATTATATGAATACATGTAATGTTGCAGAAAAGGGACCATTTGTCGTCATGGAATTATAACATTAATTATGGAGTTGTAACAAAATCTATGTGTAATTGATTTAGTTCTGAATAAAGACACGTCTAGTTAACAATCTCTGAAACGTTATTAAATTTTATTAAGTTAATTTTCAATATTTTATTGTCATTCGTTTTTTGGATTATAGTTGTGAAATCTTCGAAGTATGTCAATGTCTACTGTACATAACCACCATTAGGAAAGTTAATTTGATGAGAAGTCTTCATTTGGACTAATGAATGTCCAAGTGAAGTCTAAATGGAGGTTCATAATAAAGTTTGTGTACAATTCAGGTTAGGTTGTATTTCCACAAAAAAATGGTTATATGTTCTCATCCACTATCGAAAATTCATTATTATTAATTATATTTCATAGATTATTAATGGAGATGGAATTAATCAATAAAGGTATAAAAGCTGTTTTGATACGATCGATGTCACAATATGAACGAAGTCTGGAAATGATTCTTTATAATGATATATTATTGAAATCTCACCACCATAGATTTCCCAGGATAGATCACCAGCATAGAACACCGTTTTAGATCTTCCAACATAGAATACCAGCTAAGATCTTAGACCGCCTGTCTAGGAAAGTATTTTGATTCGCTCAATATCCTACTAGATTGCAATTATGCTTTGAACGAACTGCAAATGCAAAAGGTCGTGTATTCCGAAAAGATACCAAAACTGAAAAATTTTCATTACTAAAAATAAATTATAGAAATTTCAATGAAAATACACAAATAAGCAATATTACTCGGGTGTTCGTTTGGCCCTACAATCTCAAGAAACGATATTCTCCAGGATTCAGTACCTTCTATCGACGATTTTCCCTTAATCAATGTAGTTTCCCTCATTTTCCACAATGAATTGAACAATACTTCTTAGAACCACTGTTAGCGGACGGTTTACTACGGAGTCAATCTTGAAAAAGGAATTGGCTGGAAAAACAATGAGGTATTGAAAGATCGCCCTTTCTTTTCAACCCTTTCAAGGTAAGAAGGCTTTATAACTTCATCAAGAGAAAAACAAGGGCAAACCAGTCGTGAATATCACCTCCCCCAAAGCAAGACGCGAAATCCGAATCTTTTTTTGCGCTGTTCAATCTCGAAATCAATTGAAGCGCTTATTGCGTTTGATGTGGTGTCACCGACGCCCCCAGCTAAATACTAATTGAAATCGAAAGCAAAATGTTTTTAATGAGCTTTGTGATTCGAGGCGTAGAGCGACCGAATCGAGACTCGTGGAAAATCTCGTCAGCGGAGGAAAGTTACTTTTAAAAATCGCCTGCCCATGTATCCTGTGCCACAAGACACAACTTTCCTTTTGTTCTCCGTCTCCATCGTTTAATTAATATTGAAAAATGCTCGACACTCTCTCGGCCTCAGACTGCAAAAGGCATCCACAACAAAGCATCAAGTCTCAATTATCGTCAATTCTCGGCGAGTTGTATCAGATTCAGTACTTTTAAAACAGCTAGTTGTAGCGTCAAAAGTTGCGAGTGCAGTGTAGTAGTATAGTAGTGGAGTTTCAAAGCTAATGAGAATATAGAGAAAGTCCCACTTCTTGGATACAAGAATGATATATCACATATGAATATTGAATTGATAATAATCATTCATGATAATAGAACATCACTATTGTTGTTCCATCATTTATCATAAAAGCTTGATTTTATTAGGATTACAAGAGTCGTTCTCCACAATGATTTCGTTTGTTGAATTTCAAACTGTTCCATCAAAAAGTATTGTTTCGATTCCCAATACTCTAGAGAATGTTATCAAAAACTTTGAATGTTATCAAAAGAGAATGTTATGAGAGTATATCAATTAAAAAAAAAAAATTGTCAATACTTTCATGACAATATTACCCTGAAATGTATGATACAGTTTGTTGGTTTTGGGTAGTTTGTCAATGTTCCTGGATACTCAATTATTGAATAAGTAACAATGTGTAAAAAAGGAGGAGGACAAGAAGAAGAAGTAGTAGAAGAAGAAGAAGAAGAAGATGAGGAGGAGAAGAAGAAGAAGAAGAAGAAGAAGAAGAAGAAGAAGAAGAAGAAGAAGAAGAAGAAGAAGAAGAAGAAGAAGAAGAAGAAGAAGAAGAAGAAGAGAAGAAGAAGAAGAAGAAGAAGAAGAAGAAGAAGAGAAGAAGAAGAAGAAGAAGAGAAGAAGAAGAAGAAGAAGAAGAAGAAGAGAAGAAGAAGAAGAAGAAGAAGAAGAAGAAGAAGAAGAAGAAGAAGAAGAAGAAGATAATTTTGTCTCACGGCCTTCGTCTGCAGAATAGTAAGTAGACCAGTGGGGGACAGACAACATATTATAGTATAGCCCCTCACTAGTAGCTAGTAGCGTCTTCCCAGCTCCCAGCACGCAGCAAGTTAATTTGAGTACGTTGAATCGACATCACTAGTTGATCTGAAGTAGACAGTTGACTGTTATCTATTGAATTTTATTATCGTGGACATCGGACACGTACTAACGCTGTTCAGCTCCTATTCTTACACTTATCAGCGTTCAATTTCTGGTTTTCAAAGTGATTTTCGATTTTCATGCCATAATAGGTTGAATGTATAAGTGTGGGAAACATTTTATTGGCAAGTGCAATTGATTGACTGACATATCAACAAAATATGCTCTCATTCTCACACATTTTTTCAGCGAAACATTGCTCATGAATCTTCAAGATTTGTTCTCCATGGTCTGTAATAAATACTAATAATTGATTATTCTAGTGTATGTTGTTTACAAACATCTCAATATGAAACTTTCCAATCACTTCCTATGAAGAATAACATAGAAATGAAAATGGAACTCCGCAGGGCATCCCTTCTTAGATTAAACCTGTGAGAAGGGATTGAATGCACTCTAGACTCTAGATGGATGAACTATAATAAAATTACAGTGCTGAAATAGTGTGGAATTGAAAAAGTATCATAGACAAATGAAAATTATTCTACTGTCAAAATTGCAGATGGAATATACTACTTTTCATTCATAAATTCGGATGGACTGGAATAAAGACTTGAATATCATTTAGGTTTCTATACAGCTTTTGAGAAGTTGGATGTGATTTGGAATTTGATGAAGTTTGAGAAGTGCGTAGCTCATATTTTGAAATGCTGAAATGTATTATTGGCAGAAATAAAATAAATTACTACATGATAAAAGCAATACAAATTTGACAACATGAGAAAATACTGTTTCAAAATAAAATGAATTGCCAATTGAGTATTACTGTATTTGTTTTAATATATCATGAACAAATCAATCCTATTCTTCCACATCAATACAATACAAAATACAGAGTGGGTGAAAAGTCCATGAACGGCGTGATATCATACACAAAAGTTATTTGTATATCTAGCGTGAAAAGTACTGTTTTTTCTCCCTGAGGGAAAATTTTGAAGCCCAAGGCGAAGCCGAGGGCAACAATTTTCTGAGGGAGAAAAAACATTTTTCACTCGTGATATACACAACATTTTTCCTCCACCTACATTTTGTTAAAAACTGCAAAAAAATAATTTTTAAAAACGTACGTGACCGAACAATGTGTAACAACATAATCTAAAAAGTAAACAGCTAAACTGGCTTGCGCTAGCGCTATGCGCTATCTGTCGGCAAATGTAGCCACAATGGCCGCCACAACTACAACTATGATGAAGTTCCGTTTCAAATTTGATTTGTTAATGAGGAATATTCGTTGGCTGGTATTTTGAATAACATGGAATGAAAAAAAAAATTATACATTTTTTTGGTATAGTGATATGAAGTTTCTAATAATTTTAGCATAAAACATAAATTTCATAAATTTATCAAATGTCTGGTTGAGGTATTGAATTTAGTTGGTTTAATGACTACTCTATATGCTTCCTCATCTGAGCTTAGAACTTCTAACCTATTTCAAATGTACGTTTGTAAAATAGAGATGCTTCCCATGTTATTTAAATGGAGTTACTTTTAAGCTCTAGGGAGGTTTCCTGTTTTTTCCTCCCGAGAGCGGAAAAGTGACACTTTAGTATTATGTTCCAGGGATTAAAGTGAGCACTTTAGACAGGAGGTGGAAGAAAAGGTAATTTGATGGTGCTATAATGTGAATATCTTCCAAACAGTTTGAGATATCGATGACCAGTTTACGCCATTCATTTTTTCTTGAAATTCCGCATTGAAATCATGTATTGCATGACCACCTCCCTATTAAAGAAAAATAAAGTTGCATTTAATATGGCGAATCCAAGATGGTGGACCAAATTTTCAAAGTCATAGTATAGTAGTATTTTCAATATGAGTAGAATCCCCAATCACACCCACCGTCAAATTACCTTTGTGTATGAGATATTAAGCCGTTCTCGGACTTTTCACCCACTCTGTACATTTATGAATTTCATTACAGAGGAAATATCGTGATTTTTTCAGAATTAAGACTTGAATATCTCGTGGGTTACCAGACACGTCTTGAGAAGTTTGAAGCAATCGGTGCGTAGAGGTGTGACTACCATGTGGAGTGTTATCAGCGCTGCTGTACGGTGATAAGAGGAAGGTCGCCCTTATCAAAAGCCTGGATAATTAAACTCCGATATCGGCTGACTCCTGACTGGAAGCGTGATGCTTGACTTTGGTTCGTGATAGGGAGCATTAAATATTCGCCAAGACCAAACCAAGGCATACGGACGTATCGCTTCGGTCTGTATCTAAATTCACATCTGAGAAAAGTAATCGATGCTTTGTTTTAATGGGACAAATCACGCTATTTTATTTAAGAGCAATAAATTATGGTGTACGTTAGAGTTCGGACACTTCCTTTTATCGCTCAAAGGTCGGTTGATCGATCGGAAAGCCAGCTATTGTTCTGATAGTGTTGGTCTTTGTCTTCAGAACGTGCAGGGGTTGCACTGCTTTCCATAGAAGTTCAGTCGTCATTTCAGCCCCACATTGACCAATACTCATCTGAATATAGTATGTGGATTAAAGTTTAGTCTTCAATTATCAGAGAGTTTATTATTAATAGTTCATTGCTCACATATCATATATAATATTTATTTATTTTATTGTTTTCGGTTCAACTAAATGAACTACATAAGAATTTGATTTGAAATCAAAATATTTTGTATGCTCAACTCTTGGTTTTAATTTTTTCCTATTCCGATTTCCAACATGAGAATCAAATATCTGAATACTGTAGCAGTGGTTATGGAATAATGTAGAATCAATTGAAGTATTCTTTTCTCCATGGTGGAATGTAACAGCAGATTTCAGCAGAAGCCTGTTGTGGAGCTTTGTATTTTGATGTTTTGTAGAGTTGTTTTCTAGGAGTGTCATGATTGAATGTGAAACTCACACAAATTGATTCTTAATCGAATTACCATAGTTGTTTTCAAAGTTACACATTTACTTCCTATGATGATTTGCACTCATAAAGGTTGTTGATAATTTTCTATTATTAACATTCATATTAGAATATCATGGTGGTATTCATTCACTCAATAATAATATTAGTATATTTATAATAATATTAGTATAATTATAGTAGAATAATATTATTGAGTGAATGAATACCACCATGATATTCTAATATGGATGTTAATAATATAGAACACGATTTAGATAATTTATATAGAAATATCGAAAAGTTCTTGTAGAGTTTGCCAAGAATAAGGTGAAATTATAAGGGTAGAGTGTGGCTTGATAGACTAAATTCAAGGCGCATAAAGCTGGATTCTCACATACTTATTTCAAAGAATGTGTACAGTAAAGTGAGGATATCATTAACATGAATTCAAATGAGGCTATTCATACTCACTTGGCCGGGCTGAGTGTGAATAGTCCCATTAGAAATCTCACAAATAATATCTTCACTGTACCGGACACGCTCACCGTTACTGATTTGTGAAGGACCAGCATGAAAAATAATGTTTTTGGACTCAGGGGGTCTTGAAACGTATAAAAACTGGGGTACCTTAATTTTTTGAAAATCAATACTTTCCTTATACCTATTAATAATCTATGAAATATAATTAATATTAATAAATTTTCGATAGTGGATGAGAACATATAATCATTTTTTTTGTGGAAATAAAATAATTTTCAATATAGTCCAGTCACTATATACATTGGTGCATGCAATTTATATTGTAGTTCTGATTTTTAATATATTATTTGGGAACATAAGAGAAGTCCAGAACGGCCAATGGTCATTGGTTATTTTTTGAGTATTGGAATATGGGCTTTAGTACACTCAACAATAAATTTTCCACTTTTCAACCGAATTTGACTTATATGATGCATGATTTTGGACTGCCTTGACGAGCCGAGAAGAATGAAATGTAGAACGATGAAATCTGAGCATTGTGTCAGGAGTTATAAGTGTTTGAAATTTTGATCCTTGAGGTGTCCTTATGCGCGCCTCTCAACTAAGAAATACTGAAATAAAGTGCATCTAACGGGTGATTCTCATAGAACATATGATCTTATGTCTTTGTGCGAAATATCAATGTGAAGACTATGTAGTTGGTGATGATGGTTGAAGCTGAAAATTAGGTGTTTTTCACAATACAAGGAGCATGGTCATGTAGACCTGATCTCAGATTGTAGAGGACAAAAATACGCCCAGAGGGATTTTGAATTATACATCTAAATGGTAACAATCGGAAGATATTGTTGATCAAAATCTAAAATTAATCAAAAATTGATTTTCTCTTCAAATTTCACTCATTTTTTAAAACTCATAACTCACTACTCATTGGAGATAGAGAGTTCCCAATGATCTCATTTTATTCAGAATTTCATATTCTAGAAAAAAGATGAGAGCAAATTTTTCTGTCCGATTACGAGATTTGGAAGAAATAGCTGAAAACTGGAGAATGAGCCGAAAATACGAGGTTTTTGGGCCACCCTGTATCTAGCACAAGGAAATTTTGCATGAAGAAATTGGTTCTGGACTTCTCTTATGTCCCCAAATAATATATTAAAAAATCAGAACTACAATATAAATTGCAAGCACACCCCCTTTTTTATGTCCATATTGACTGGACTGGATTGATAGGGCAAGGAAAGTGAAAGAGTAGAGTTCGAATGAATGTTTTTGTTATGAGTAGGCCTAGTTATTGAACAGGCTTGGGAAGTACATGGGAAATTTCTCCAAGAGTTTAAAGTAAAAGTGGAATACATGGTTTGATAGAAGTATGATTGATTTGGAGGCATAAAAAGAGGCTGAAGTTGAAGTTTTGTTCGGGCGTGTCTCTGAAACACCCTCTTTGTCGGCGAGGTTGTGGGGACGAAGGGACAATTCTAATATTAATACATTTGTACATTAAGGGCTAGATGTCTTAGTTGGGATCAGCCCGTAAGGCAGGCAGCAGGAGAAACGATGTATATTTGTCAAGCGACCGCAAGACGGCTAGTACCATCTGACTTTCTGCTCTTGTACTGCTTGTCTATCAATCACGGCCTCCTTCTTAGCCTGGGTTGTCGTTAGTCTCCGCCAGGTCTGTGGTCTCCCCAACCCCCACCCACTAGACCACTACTGCAACAGACAAACGACGATAATGTTCAGCATCACGACATCACAGCCCTGGCCGACTGTCATCTCCGTCCTTTCCTCGCAAAACTTCTGTTCGCGTAATACCTAGTCGACAACGTCTTCGAAAAATCTTTGATTGTTAATAAGAAAACAAAGATATTGTCAAATTTCACTAAAAATTTATCAAAAACTTTAAAACAGAATCATGGTTTCACGTAGTTAACCAACGCATCATCAGCTGTATCCTCATTCCTCAGTACAGCTGATGATGCGTTGGTTAACTACGTGAAACCATGATTCTGTTTTAAAGTTTTTAATAAATTTCTAGTGAAATTTGACAATATCTTTGTTTTCTTATTATGGAGAGATTTCACAACATCACCATCAATTCTACTAATTTTATCTTTGATTGATCATCTTACTTTGAAAAACCTACATGAACGAAATGGTTATTGATGGTGCTCACATGGGAACAATTATTATGTGTGAGAACAAATATTCACATGCATTTCAAATAAATTTATTGAAAATCTTATTGTTATTCATATTCATCTCACTTTGAAAAACTTTCAAGAATGCGTCATCCAATATTGATAAGTCTTTGAGACTGATGATCATTCAAGAAAGAACATCAAAACAATGTCTGAGATCAAATATTTACATGTATCTGATGAGAGAATTCTTCATCTCAATGTTCTCCAAGTTTTTCATCTCACTTTGGAAAACGAATTTAAACCACCAATAACAAATGGCTATTGATGGTTGTGCTCAAAAACAATGATTTGTTCAAGATCGAATAGTCACGTGAATTCGGTAGAAGATTTCTTAAAGACCTTCAAGCTCTACAACTTGTTAATAATATGTTCATCTCACTAAGAAAGACTTTTGGATTCAAACTTCCAGCAACGGGACAGTTATTGATGGAAGCACATTTTTTATAAGGAAAAAGATGAGATCAAATCGATATTATGTATGAGTTTCCATCAATCTTAACAAAGGATAGATTTGTTGAGGAGGAAAATTAAAGTGATTTGATTTAATAGTATGGAAAGTTGAATGAAGTTCGGTTCTTTCTGGTTTCCCACTTTCAACAGATAAATACGAGAGGGTGGAAGCAGAGATGAACTATAGTTTCGTTTCTCTATAGTAGAAGGTTCGCTCAAGTTGTAACAATCTTGATTCCATCGTAATAAATTTACTTATAACCAAGTAAAATATTTCTATTTAATGAATTTTATTTACTACTTATATCACATCTTGATCGATCATTCTCCCCTCTCGTATTTCTACTTTTGTCACTATTTATATTACTTTTTACGTATATTCACTTATATTTTCCTCCACAAGGAAAATACCTCATTATTATGAAATTTGTGAACTGGAATATTCGTAGCAACAGTTCATTCTGAAAGAATTTAATTTCACAGTTCATTGAGTCCACAGTTGTGTAATAAGTTTCCATTTTTGTCTGAATTTTTGCTAAGTAGATGTGGGTGGTCATAACAATTCATAACCAGACTACAGCATCAACTCTCGAAATACAAAACATGTTAGACGGAGTAGAAAAATGAAAACTTCAAAGAAAATATGATACACTCCTCGATGAGTTTTCCATATGATGTTCACCAGCTAATCCCAGCCGGAATTCTTGCAGAGGAATTTCATCCACAAGAGCGAATGAAGATGGAGATATGGATACGATATTAATCAAAAAGCTGAACAAATTACTGCACTGCTGAAAGAGAAGGAATGTCATTTACTTAGTCTGATTATTGAAGTGTGCTCGAGCGCAACATCAAAAGAAATAAGGGATCAATTGTGATGATATACGAGAAGCTCTGAACGATAATTGGCTTGATAAGTTCAGAGTATTGCCTGAGTAAGGGTTGCAGAAGATATCTCTCTCAGCCGCTCACTCACTCTCTCCACATCATCAAATCAAAAAGAAATTGATTCGGAAGTATCATTCATGCTCGCATAAAGATGATGATAATATTTTCGCTGGCGGCGGTATGAATAGAATCCACCCTTTCAAGAACACACTCCATCGAGGTATTTCGGAGCCAGCTCAAAAGATGAAATGTGCACAATGATCAGAATCGCTGCTACTGATGGAAATTGCCCGTCCTTCGTGTAAGTGAAAACATGTAATTTTGTACTTGAAGCACCCAGCGTTTTGGAAACGTCAATCTTTTCAATCATTCCAATTCATATAATTAGACCATTGTCAACGAAGAGTTCAGCCTGATATCATTTGAATGAATTCGATGGGATTTTTTTTGAAGAGTTGCTACCTAATTCATGAAGTTGAAATGCCTTCCAATATAATGTAGTGGGCTATTGATTTGCATCACCAATGGTATTCACACTAGAAATACATAAAAGTCTGTAGTTTTCAATCTCTTTTATTACTTTCTCCTATCTCAGGGTTGGAACAAGGGAATATTTATACTTCGAGATGTATTTTTCTAACCTACACCCATCTTCTAATGATCTACAAATTCTAAAAAAGTTGAAGAGAAAGGATGATTTTTGATTATTTTTCTTCCTAAAAATGATATTGTTTCAATCTATTTCTACAATTGGTTTAATAAAAGAAGACTGGTACAGTTTGATTTAACCCGTCGACTTATCAACTTGATTTTTAACTTACTGTTAACAGGTATGTAGAGTGTATATTGTTGTTGTGGAACTTTTCCATAATTGAAGAGACTTGAGATATTGTCAGAAATCCACTTTATATTAATAAAATAAAGTTGATTTTCGACAATATATCAAGTCTCTTCAGTTAACAATTTACTTATTGATATTTTAAAATCGTTAATCAATGTTACGGTGTTTCCACTTTCCCAAAACAGTGGAAGAGTGTTGGAAGTGAAGGAATAGCCGAGATGGATTTGAACAAAAGTTGCGGAGAAAGAATTATTGTAGAAATAAGCATATGAGAATGGAGAAGGATAAGAATGTGAAATGGAAAAAAGAATAGAAGAGCATCTCGGTAGAGATATGGTATGAGATATAGAGAAAGAAGCATATAAATAGAAAAGGTTGGGAATGTGAAATGGTAACAATTTGCCTGATTCGTTCCGCCTACTTAGCGATCAACGCCGGCAGGAGGTGTCCCAGGAATTTTGGTCAGCTTACTTCCGTCAGCCGGTTAGCAAGTACGGTACATCACCGTGATAATCAGTAACCGATTATAGGCAATGAAATCGCCCATGTTACGGCGCATGCCAAGCATACAGTCCATTTGAACAATCGAAATATTTTTGGGACGACTTGTGATTGCATACTTATTGAAATAAGAGTGGCGTCTTGCTCGAATTGCTGACCTTCACACATGCCAGATTATCCGGCCACTGATTGATACAAAGAATGTGCATCGAAGGTCTGATTGATGGAAAGAATGTGCATCCTAGGTATGCACAAAGCACAGACGTATCTTTGGCATTTTCGAATTAGGAATGATCGTTTCCCATCAAAGCGTGCATTCCGGCCTGCTTTTTAATGGGCTCAAACACTGCGTCAACTGGAATACTCCATTTCTTTTGCTCTGTTCATCAGATGAAGGTGCATCATCATGAAATCGTATTGAGAGCAGTGAAAGAGATTTATAATTTTTGTATTCCACAATAATATTTGAATGATGTGTTATCAATTACAACAGCATCTATCACAATCTAGACTGCATGTAGATGTTATTAATTCACAAGTGCATTGAAAGCAGAATCTTAACAAGATTTGTATTTTGTAGAGCTCTCGTATCTCCAACATTTTTGGATTCCATCACGAACTGATATTATTTAGTCACTTCAAATTTTATAAATTTACAGTGAGAAGTCTACTTTGAAAACTATTCAGATTTTAAATGTCTTACTATTTTGACGACGAAGTCGCATGTTCAATATTTGAAATGATAAAAACATTTTCAAAGAGATAATCCTTTATTGATTTTATGGATTCAAATAGAATTAGTCATATACATATTATGCAATGATGGAAGAGAGGTAATTCGTACAATATGAAGAGGAAATCGTCAACTGCAGTTCATTCGTTATAGAGGTATTCAAATTCCATATATAAATCATTATTACCTATGATAATCATGATATCACTGGATACTAATATGACATTATGTCCCCCCAGTCTGTAAAATATTTTCTTAAATTCTACGAGTTTGATGAGCTCCATCACCATAATCTTACCTTTTAACAGACTGCCTAACATTCTTCATGCTTGTTAAATGGTAGCATATAATACAGCAATTAATTCATGTGTCACACATACGTTACAGCGTATACCATACATCTTTAATGCACATTACTCTCGAATAGTAATGACATACTGCACATTGCACATGAGAGCATAATTCCAATAGGTGGAGTATCGGCTATATAATCTATTATTGTCACAGCCCTTGAGTGCTAATATATGGAGCTATGATATACGATAGGGGGCGAACGCAGAGACTATCAATAATATTGTACCCTTCTGTGTGATTCGAGATCTACGTCACGAATAATTAGAGTGGACCGACTGAGGAATCAGATTTTGGGAATTCCGATTGCATAATTTAGATTCTCGATCCCTTTCAAATTGAAAGCTAGTTTTGCCATTGATTTAGTTGGTTTCAATATAAATTACTGAAACATAAATTAATCAATTTCCAACTTCTATTCTCTTCTTCAAGTTCAATTTGAAGAGAATAATGTTGATAATAGGGAGCAATATCAATGGAAGAGATATAAATAAAATAAAATAATAATAGATAAATAATTTTATTTCCATCATAAATTTCATTTGACATCCACTTTAAGTTTTGGAAAAATATCATACATGATCATGCAAATTATTTTTTTGTTTTTAGCACGTGGATTCTTAATTCTATCACTGATACCTCTTAAAATTATTGTTTCCACATTGAAATCTCAATTAACTCCTCTAACCCACTCAAGAATTCCTCAATATAGATATAAATGACTGTATATCCACAAAAAATAAGGCTACTTTATAGACATGGACGAATTGGAATCATATTATATTAATATGAGTGGAATTTTTTCATCAAAAGCAAAAACACTCTTAAAGATTTGATACATGAGATTCAAAATGTTCATCATGTATACAGGTATGATCTACCATAGTGTTAAAGTTCATACTATTCCATAGATATTACAGTCACAATATAAAGCGTGCATGAATATTACAGTTGAGTTTCACATTTTTCAAAATATCTTGAATGATTGATAGCGATGGGAAAATCGAAATTATTATATTTGAATTCTGAATCCCCTTAGCTTGGAATATCATTACCATATTCTCAAATCTACTTATATGAAGGAGTGTGTATTTCACCGTGAAGGGGAAGTTTTGCCAGGATTCGCCAGCATTGAGTCAAGTAGATCAACGAAATAAGAGAGCTGAACGCTTCTATACACGTTCATGTACCCTTCAACTCCCACATAATCTATTGGGGATTTTCGAATAAAAGCCTGTCGAAGTGAGAACGATGGTAAATTTGTTTTGCCGGGAAAGAGCAATAAATCGGGTGGAGGGTAATGGAGGGAATCTGCGTTGGAGGGTGGGGGACTCACCATAACTCGGCTCTCTTCTGTAAATATTGATGTATCGGCAAAACACCTGTTGATAGGCTAGGGTGTACGGTTTAAGGGTAAAAAACCGCCGGGGTGTATTCTTTGTGCTGTTGACTGCACATTCCGCCAATCTATTGATAGGCTACTCTCTCACCCTCTCTCGAGGGAAGATTTTTTTATAGGGTTGTGCCGGCCAAGGGAAACAAACAGGAAAGGGCAGCACCTACATAAAAGGAAGCCCCCCCTCAGCGTCGGCTTCTTTTTTTACGGCAAAACGATCAAACGGCCCTGAAAATCAGGTGGCATATCCAATAGGTCAACTGTTGCCATTCATCCACCCTCACCTACTTATAAAGTCTTCTTTATCATTTTTGATCATGCGTTTCTGACGAAATAACGGTGCTTCCAGATTCTGTTATGGCATCATCACGTTGTGTCCGCATAATTGAATGACGGAAATTGAGAAATGCATTGAAGCATGATCACTGAGGATTACTATTTTTTCCACCAACCTATCACTTATTTGATGCCAATTTTCTTTTTGTTGCTGAGGATGAAGCATTCTCACATGAAACCTATGTTTCTACATATTATGTACGCATGTGTTATAGAAGGGGTGATTTTTTGCTCATCACCAGCCTATTGTATTCTCTTCTGGTTGAGTCGATCTTTTAGAGTAAAAAGATAAAAAGGTGTTTTGATATAAAATTTGTGAATTTATGAATGTATGTAGGCTATAAGTACTGATGTATGGATGTACTGTTGTGTCACAGTCAGATAAGTTGCTATCAACCTTTGATAGGTTGATACTGGAACAGTGAAGTTGTGAGTTTGTGTTCCGCGAAGCGTATGGATTACAGATCATTATCTCAAGTGGTAAATTGAAAATCTGCAGACTAATGGTATGAATGCTGATGACAAATTAAAAAGAATAAATGAAATATTTGTTTAATTTAATACAGAGAAAAAATATAATCTTGCACAAATTCATTCTATATTCATGAATCATGAAACACTTACACACTAATTCAAAGAAGTAACTCACGCATGAATCGTAAAAATGCGTAGAGTCATAACCAAACAAGCTTTTTGAGAATCGAAGGATGATTCGACAGAGTCTTCAAAATATGAAGATTAGAAGTCGTTTGAAGACAGTTCGAAGCAGCTTGCGTGACGGCAGTTATCGGCAGCCCTGATCGGATCTTAGACCGTTTAAAAAACGCGCCACTAATTATCGTGATGGTGGTAGGAACGGAGCGTCAGCTGTTTGCGTTCAGCCATTTTGGGGAGTCAGGCACCACCAACGCGTGATTAGTCGTCCGAATATCCTGCCACCATTAGTCTCTAATTATTCCAAGACAAAGACATTGCTTGAAAAATGAAAGGATAGAGCGAAGAAGAGACAGAAAAATGCGAGGAAGAACTGTGAAGTTGGAGGGAGAGAAAAGTGAGAAGTGGTGAGAGGATCGAAAACTATTCAAGAAATATGATGAAGCAGGGAGCTGCAAGGAGAGAATAAACTTGGTAAGAGACTTTCAAATTCAAATTGACTGAAATGATTGATGGAAATGGGAAAACCAGTAAAAATAATGAATAAAACTGGTAGAGAAATAATAGAGTGTTCCAGAGAAAGAAGAAGAAGGAGAAGGAGAAGAGAACGGACAGTGGAACAGGAATTCAAGCTTAGTCAATGACATTTGTCAATGAAACTAGGGCAATTCTTCAGGAATGCATCTATGTGTTTTCACATCATATGTGTTATCAATCAGCATTGATAACAATGCGTATTGTTAACAATGATATTGATAACAATGCGTACAATACACAATAACATTGTGTATTGTATTGATCTCACCCTCGTTGTTAGGTGTTGACCGGTTGGTGATTCCTGAAGCTTAACTGGTCGATTTCAAAAATTGAACCGGGCAAATTGTGGCATAGAACTCCGAATATTTGCAGGCTTGGTGAAGTATTTTAATTCCAATAAATTCCTAAATAAAAAATAGGAACAATATATTTTGATAACCCTCCAGGTTTAATTGTGATCCTCCCAGGATCATGACCCATGCACAAGCCAAGCTGGTATCAACCTAGGTAAAAATGTACTTATTTATAGTTGTTATTAAGAATGTATGAGTTCAAATGACAATATCCAATACAAGCACACAATAATTTGGCAAAGTGATTTTCAAGGTTCTCTTCTGGTCACATGAAACCAAACCAAATTGAGCAAACATGTCTGATCACTTGATAACATGTCTTGTTATTTGTGTTGGAGTTACGCACGCACCGACCCAAACGTCGACGTTTAATTACACATCGAACCGACTGAAATATCACAAAAGTGAGCGTGCAACAGGCGTAATTTATAGTTTGGAAAAGGAACTAAATTATCATGAAGACCGAGTAAGAGTTCGCCTTCCTGTCTTTTCATGAGCTGAGGTTCTGCTCGAATAATTTCATTGTTAATGCTAGAGGAAAACGAAAAGGATGGCCGAAGAAAGCCCCTGCACAATACAATAGTAAAATCAAAGAATGTTATAATTTGACTGAATACGTCCGACAAGGAATGACTGTAATAATAATACAATGGTCATTTGATTACATACGGCCCAGAAGTGTTCCGTGCATATGAAGTGGACCGCAAAATAATGCAAAGGTAGAAGTAGCATGGTTCATGGGAATGATCGCAGCACCGCACATCAAATCAACTCTAATCACGTTCCAATGGCCGATTTGCACGGATCTATAATATAACTACAGCCAATTTCCAGCCTGCGCCAACTATATATCTCTTCACACACACCTAGGTAGATTTTCGAGTCTCAATTGAATTAGGCATAGATAAACTGAGTCCACCATAATAATAACTAATAAATCTCCAAGTTCATCATTCCAATTAGGTACAATATACTGAGATCTTGATCGCATTAGATATAAGCTATAGCTACTAGTAAATCAGTATTAAAAAAGTAAGTTCCTATAGCTTCTTGTTGGAGTTCCTGTCGGGGATAAATCAGTATTGGAAATGTAATGTGACAGTGAAAAATGTAATCATCTACAGTTTTTTATCTGCAGTGTTTTAGTAGACAATTGATAAAATTAGCATAGAGAGAAGATGGAGCTGGATTTCTTCCATTATTCGTCTATGATATCACATTGTAGGAGCTTATTGCTCATTAGCTTGCATCTTTTTCACAGATCTTGAAGTGCTAATCCTCATGAACATGATAGTTCAAATGTTAGTTCTATCAAATTTAACCACCGTAATGTTGCAAACGTATAATTGTCATCAAGTTCGTTCATTGTTATTCTGGCATTTCTTTCGTCAGATGACATTGGATGGCAATTGAATACAATATGAATATGAGGATATAAACGAACAATGTTATCTAAATTTAAAAGAGGGATAGTGTGAGGTTTGTCGATTGATTCTCTCTCACGTATTTATCTAAACATCCATCTATCTATGAGCAGAGAATTCAGTGTGAGGGAGGGCCGACTGCGACCCAACTTCGTCCTCCTGGGTTGAAAATAAAGGCAGTGATCAAATTCAATTCAATCTTATATTCTCATAAATGACAAGAAAATAAATAAATATAGTTTTTTTTGTAGTTTAGACATTGTGTTCTAACGTGAATATTTGAAAAATACTTAGTTTTTGATGAGAAATTGAGAATGCATTCCACCCCTGAGGAGGAGCTTGTTCAACATTGATTGATTGATTGATTGAGTACTTTATTCATGTAGATTACAATATATACTGGCTTATACACTTATATACAATAGCTTACAATACAGCAAAATTATAGATGAATTTACATAATATAGACTAAGAAAATAATTATTGAACTGTATGTGAGAAAACAAGTGAAGTGATTGTGTATGCACCGTCAGTGAAAGCTCATTCCCCAGAGCTAATCCGCGCAGCGAATTCTGCTTGGAATAGCAATATTGAGAAGTGTATCGATATAGGGGATGCATGTCAGTGTAACAATGTGGATTTATCAGTTAGTTGCCTGTTATGCAACTGGGCTACAGTGAGCATAGCATAGCAGGAAGGTTCCGCTCCACCGACAAGTAGAGAGGGAAATGCTCATTTTTTGTCGGTTCTCGTGAATAGATTTATTGCCAGTGTCAAACCCCTCTCGTCTTGATGAATAATTCATCGATTTGTAGAGTGTGAATTCGAGTTCTGAATATGATTTTATCTTTTATGCTTTGAACGCCTAGTTCTAGGAGTCTTGGCGAGGCCTTCCTCGGATTTCGTTCCCAGGCAATAACTTACTTGCTGCAGCCTACTCCCTTTCATAAGTACAGTGCGTCTAGAAAAGTCACTGTCCCACATTTTCGATCAGTCGAATTGAACTTGCAATCACTTATCACACATTATTGGGATTATTAATTTGATGGCAATAAATGTATTTCATATCTGCAGCTACGAGAGAAGACAGCTGGCTACATAATTATTTGAAGAGACATTTTTTCTCCATCAATCAAGATGTAAACTTGAATCAGTGACGGATTTGACAGGGATTCGGAGCTGCAATAGAATAAGTTACATATAAACACATAATGCTCTTTGAGCAAGCTGTCACAACCCTATTCACATTATTTGTAGAGACAATCTGCGCATCCACAATGTTGATGTGGAAACTTCTATTAAGGTGCGTACAGATATACGCGCAGCGAACATGAGCAATTCACTTTTAATCAGCTGACTATATCTGTATTTCTACAGAAACGTTAAGATACAGATATAAAAAGCTTGCCATCAGCTGATTAAAAGTGAATTGCTCATGTTCGCGGCGCGTAAATCTGTACGCACCTTTACAGGAAACTCCTACAGCACCTACTTTTCCATGATTTTTCCATCTAAACTAAGAGACTTGCTTTTCCACTGAAAATGTTACTGTTTTATTGAACATCTAGCCTATAATGTTGAGTATAAAAGATTACTACTCCTCACCTCAATTGTAGAAAGGCTCCTCACTTTCAACTTGTCTCATTTCACTGCTCTTCCTCACGTAAAGATTTGTCTACTGTTAATTAGTTAACAGTTAACTAGTTTTAGTTAATTAGTTTAGCTAATTAGTTTTTGTCTACAAGTTAATTAGAACTTGATTTTATTATCATTAATCTAGTATTTGCATTGTGTAACAATCAATTATTGCTCAAGATGTAGGTGATTTTTAGTATTGACAACTATAGTCAAACTCCCGAAGATAGTCCGATGAAAATTAGCACAACTGAGTGCAATGTTGCCAAATGAGAGTTGATCAACATTTTCCACAGCTGATTATAAAAGAGGATTGATTGTATTTGTTAGACAACTTCAAAGTTATAATTGTATGAAATCAAATTAATAAATAACTAGTATTTTTATGATACGCCTGACGAATTGACAACGTCTATTGGTGAAGAGGGACTTCCAATTGATCCAATTTCCATCGGACTATTTTCGTATAGTTGACTTTTGTAATAATAACCTTTTGTCTTTCATAACTCTACAATCATTATAGAACTATTTTGAAAACAAATTATGATGCAGCTATCCATCTATTCCAATTTGTTTGGGGTATGGAGAGCTATTCATTGAATTTTTCAAAATGCCACAATGATTGTTGTAGAAATTCCAGTTGGAAAGATATGTTTGAAAAGTCTCAATATTGATCGTAGTGAATCTCTGAGTAGATAATAATCAAAGTATAGTTTATGTACATTAGATTCTGAATCTATTGGAATGCAATAATTATTATAATATAATGAATCAATATAATAATATAATATAACAATAAAATGAATTATATTCTCATCAAGTGGAAATTTGAAATTATCTTTTTCTACAGATACCTTGAAAAGTGACAATTTCTGCACTGATTGCAGGCCGCAAAGAATCACTTTTCCGCACTAGTGCGCAAAGTGAGTACTTTGCGTACTCCAGATTTGCAGCATGACAACGCAGAATAGTTGGTAGGTTGTATGGAGCACCAGTGCAGCAAAATCAAAATTAAGTTGGTAATACTGATAGTGAGGCCCACGTTATAATGGCAGTGGAGAACAGCCTTGCCTTGCCATTATGTACTTTGATTATAGTCATTTCAATGCTTACATAAGATAAACCCCCTTCAAGCAGTCAGATAAATTTTCAATTGAACTACTAATCATTATCATTCAATGATTATTATTCAATTTTTAAAAAAATTAAGGTTTTTATTAATAATACAATTACACAGAAAAACATTTGATGGATTTCAGGGAATTTTACCCATAATTACCCACTTTTCATATTCAATGGTAACTGTAGGAAAAATTTAATGTGAAATACGTGCGCAAAGTTCGTTTGCTGCACTCAAGAAACCATTTTTCCGCACGCGCCTATGGCTCGTGCGTAAACATTTCTTTCGGTGCAGCAAACTGTCACTTTGCGCACTAGTTGCACAAATAACTATTTTTAGTCAATCTGACAAGTTTTCTGACAAAAATTTTATTAAAATAGGACAGTGAAATGAGATAGAAATATACAGGATTTTGGACAAAGATGAAGAAAATAGAATAAAAATGAAGCAAAAACAAAAAATTCTTGAAGAACAAGGGTTACAGTAAGAGTAGGAGAGAGAGGAGAATCTAAATAGGAGAGTTGTAGTGTTTTCCATCTGCAAGAAAAATCAAGTTCTGAAACTATCAGAGATAGAAAGAGTGAACCAATGTTGTATCGTTACAATGATGATGAAATCAAGTTATAATTAACTTGAACAGTAGTCAAATCTTTGCGTGAGAAAGAGCAGTGAAATGAGAATAGTTTGAGGTAAGGAGCTTACTACAATTGAGGTTGAATTCGAGGAGTCATAGTGTCTCAAAACAGCTAATTCAGAATTACACCAATGATTTGCCAGTCTAATAACACATAACAAGTAAGACTCATTCATGAAATATTCTACTCGTTTTGAAAGTATTTTGGTGGTACTATCATACTCTATTTGGCATAAGTGTAAGTGTTCAATATTTTGTCAACCATGTTTAATAACCTTGATCGATTTCTTTCATGTCATTCAAATTTTCGCAACATTTTTGTCTTGTAGACAATATGTATAGCTCTATCATGATATCATAGATAAATGAATGTACGTGTTTTGAAAGTATTTTGGTGGTACTATCCAACTCTATTTGACATAAGTGTAAGTGTTCAATATTTTGTCAAGCATGTTTAATCACCTTGACCGATTTCTTTCATGTGATTCAAGTTTTCGAAACATTTTTGTCTTATAGAACTGCATAGCTCTATCACGATATCATGGATAAATGGATGTATGTGACACTTTCAGGGGGAGGGTGGTTTCCAATCTTTCATTAGTATCACTTCTTTCATCTTAGAACAATTGAAAGGGGTGTGCACTGTCATTACGTGACAGATTTCGTCATGAATAAAAAAATAAAATAATAATTTGAGGATTAAAATGACACAATATTTATTGAACACATCCACATTCTCTCAATCACACATCATTCTCTCAAACTCACAACATATCAATGTCCATTCTTTCCAAAGAATGGACATTGATATGTCCAAAGCTCCGCCAATTTATGTAGATGCATAACAATATCATCTATTTTATCTATAGTTATTACAAATTGTTTTTTTCTAAATATTATATACAGCTCAATAATTATTTTCTTGATTTATATTTTGTAAATTCATCCATAATTTTGCTGTATTGTATATAAGTGTATAAGCCAGTATATAGTGTAATCCACATAAATAAAGTTCTCAATCAATCTGCATCCTACGTCTCCAAGTCCTTCATCCCTCTGTGCTCTTGAAAGCTTAAGGTTTGTGAGCTTTTACGGAAGGTAGTGAAGTATAGTGTACTCCGATAGTGTTCCAAACGATGGAAAGTATTCTATCAAGTAGCTTCAGGAGGCAGCCTTACCTATTCTCCTTGCACAATCCTGGAGCATGAACATCATCCCATATTTTAATCCATTCTCTATCAAATTCACACAGACATCGATTTCTGTTCGTACGGTTTTTGCTCGCTCTTAAAAATTCTATTAGATTAAACAGAATATGATGGAAACAGATGATACAATACAATGCAATACAAATAAATTTTATTTCCATTAATATACAAATAAACAATCTAATCAATATAATGTACATAATATTCAAAAATACAATATATGAAATTTACTACAAATATAAATGAATTGATTTTTTTCGGAAATTAACCTACTCAACTATGGGAAACCCATGTTCTAGAGCAGGTGTAGTAGTAATACAGTTGAATTTAGAGTGGGGGTGCAAATACATTGATGTTTGTCAAGTTACGTTTAGAATTCATTAGAACGGCAAAATATCGTAGGGACAAAAAATATCTATGTGTGTAACTGGCTTAACAGATCCAACTTCTCACATTTTCATGAAATCATCAATTCTGCACAAAAATCTACAATACACCTCGAAACTGATTATTCGCGATGCAGTAGTGAGTATATGACATGAAAATTCTGGTGTAGCTTATTCTGTGCATGGTAATTCAATAAGACATTCTCTTTTGGCACGTCACAAAAATTTGTGGTTAGAAAAAGAGGGTGAAAAAGTGATAGAGAAGTTGTAGAGTAGAATGTCTCCACTTTGCTCTACTGAACAGACGTTTTGCTTCGTTAGTCGGTGTTAGTGTTAGTGAGAGTGAGGAAAAATGGATGTGCTCGAGGCGGTTAAAATATGCCATATTTGCGTTGGGAGGGACTCTGATGGCGCGAAGTGGATGAAGAGATTTCATTCCGGCTGGTGAAGATCCCATGTTACTTCTTTTGTCGGAGCATCGGCAGTGCCAACCAGAAAGAATTAATGAGAAGATACAATATCCTCCATGTTTGGTACTGCACAAGTTTCATTAGTACTTGTGGTTTTTACTTAAAGCGCGTGAATGGGTTCTACTGAGCCTATTTATTCTCTAGAAAGTTTTGATTATTTGATTATATATTATATTAAATAATAACCCGCCACAAAAATACTCAATTGGGATACAAATATTCCAATATTACATGTGGATTTTACTTACTTACTTTGGCTACAAATATTCCAATATAACATGTGGATTTTACTTACTTATTTTGTCTACAAATATTCCAATATCAGTCGTGGCTTTTATTATTTGATTATATATCATATTTTTAATATTCCGCTACAATACTCAGTGTTTTGGGAGTTGTACAAATCAAATCAATAATCAATCCAATTTCAACTAATCCATAGTTATCCAATGATCATCAATGATTGAATACTATTCTATTCTACTATTCCAATCAAGAAAGAGTATTCTTCTAATTCAGTTAGGTCTATTTAGCGTTTAAAATTCACTCAAAATTTTCTATTGAATTTATTTTTTTTATTGTGGATGATGATGATGATGATGATAAGCTCCCAGCTTTTGGAAGTGCGTGGGTGATTTGATGAGATCATCCAAATTCATACATTCAAATTAATGAAACAATATATTCATTTTTTTTCATACATTCAATTACATCTAAGATATCCGTTGCTCTATAATACGTTAATTTTCCACATATATATGTCTTTATTATTATTATTAGTTTTTGGGACAATCCAAATGTATACATTGAATCTATACATTCGAAAACAATTGTACACTTGAATATATTAACTCTATTACATCATTGATAAATAATATTCATTCAATAATCCATTGCTTACAGGCGTTTCTCAATAATAACACAATTTTATTTAGATTAGTCCGAAGTTTTTGGGATAAAATTGGCATACTCGAATTCCTGTAGAACGCAGCATCCAGCCGAATACAAAAACATCTGGCCAACATGTGAGATAGGTGAATTACAAGCGGACAAGAGCATTGTCAACACACAGTACCATTTGTGCTGAACAAAAGCGTGCCTCTCGAAGTATAGGCTTATTGCAGACCGTATGCCGGCTTATCTGATAGAACAATATTGGAATGCAGAATACGGCCACTGCATTGGACAATGTGAGTCGAGAAGGAGATGATACGTGGTGCGCGCAGTCGCTTATCTGTGAGATCAGTCGATAGAAAAATAAATTGGAAATGAGCCTTCTTCTTTCCTCGTCGAATATCCCCACAGTCTAAGGTCAACCAGTCTCGCTTACCAGGCCAATATTTATACATTGATGCTGCGCATAAATCTGGAAATATCTTATACTTGTCTATAAAATATGCCAGACGCGGTCATTTATTAACATATATAGCGATATTTAAGTCCACGTAATAGGAATGCGATGAAAAAATATCGTTTTTTATTGATATTCGACTAATACTATTTGTCTCTGTAGTGTCCTCTCGTTTGGGGCTCTCGATCAAGCTGTATTGGGGGCCTTCCATATCCCTTCCTCTGTCTCCACACTCCTCATAATATTATCTTGGTCTCTTTTACCCCTTTCCACTCCTCTTCCATCCATCTCCCGATATGTGGAAATGAATTTTTCATATTATCTCTCCCGCTCCCATTTCATCTATTTTACACACAGAATGAAGATGAGTATCGACGATCCCCTCATCCCCTCATCCCCTCCTCACGACCATCTCTCCATATAAAACTTTCATTCAATTATCTTTTCATCGTAAAAATTTATTTCATAGACACGTCTGTTGACGATCAGCTCGAGGAAGGAGCCTGCATCTGAAAAAAGACAGAAAAAATTAATCTGATACCGAATAAAAACGACAAGCTATGCGCATTCATATTATAGAGATGGAGATACTGGTCTTCACAGATGAGGAATATTGTTGTAAATTTTGATATCTGAAACAATTTGACTCATATCTTATTCCTTGGTCACGATTATTGTTGATTTTATCATTTGAAGATATTGAATCGATTTCTTCAAAACAAATAAATAAAGATACACAAGGCACAGATTTAGTATTTATACAACGTGCATGTGAAGCGTGTCTATTTGATATAATAATATTACTGAGGGTTATGTCCACATAAGCTCTTAAGGTTGTGCGTTGTTAATGAGTGAGAGGGATGATGATGAGAGATGACTACTACTTTTTAGGTAGTCGGGACAGACGGCTTATCGGCTCCTCCGAAAGGATCATCATTAATATTCATATTATATTAATATTGAATGAAAAAGACTAAGAAATTGTCAAAAAACCACTGATTTATTGATAATTAGAAATATTGATAATTTTTCTAATTATCAATAAATCAGTGTTTTTTTGAAAATTTCTTAGTCTTTTTCATTAAATATGAATAATTACCACAATATCAACTTCTCAACTACACAAAAAGTATATTAATATTATTGATCATTCATGTCATAATGGAAAGTGCACTGTGAACTTCTTGCAATGTGTAGAATTATCATGAGGATAAAATTTATATTCATTAATAAGTTTGTGCTTCATTAGAAATCATGTAAAAACAACTACGGTTATTTGATTAGTGAGTTTCCATACAAATCCAAAACAGAAAGGTGTGAAAATCAGTGAAAATAGAATGTAATTCTATTATATTCTATACTGGTGACAATTTGAATAGAATAAAAAATCATTCGATTTAATTAAAATTATATATATATATATATATATATATATATATATATATACTTTATTTATATATATTATTTATATAATTTTATTTATATAATTATTTATATATATATATAAACTATACACCAGGAGTATAATTGTGATATACATTGTATATGCGGAGCCCGTATTTATATAACTATATAATATACAAAATGAATATGAATAACTCATAATATATACTTGGATGTAATTATAACTTATAACCATGTGTAATAGACTATAACGTATGGTCTTATATTGCCATATTTTTCATTTGTTCAATAAGTACATGAGTATACATAGTTTTATGTATCATTGAATGAAGAATAATTTATTATCTATATGTGAGTGACTTATTTATCATCAGATAGATTCCAAGGTCACTTGTTATGACAATAAGAAAGTCCGCTTCCCATATGATACAATACCGTAGTAATAATTTATTCAAGAGAGTCCTGATAATTTTTAATATTATCCAGCTATAATGAAAATTTGGGCTACAACAGAACACCATGTTCAAACTTTGATTTTCTAAAAGACAATAAATACAATCATTTCTCACCATTGAAATGTTGAGCTCTATAGCCGGAGTCTCACTCAATTAATTGGATGGAAATTAACCAACAATTTAAACTGTCAACAACAATAAATTGAATGGAAATTCAGTTCCAGAGTTTACTGAGAGTATCGCCACACGTATTATAATCATTTCGAATGAAAACAGACTTGCTTTTGAATTTATACAAGTTGGGGATTATAATTTACGCAGCAGTTTAGAAATTATTGGACACAAAAGGCATAAAGTATATGTTTTAATGCGAATGAAGAATCCGACTAAATGGCACGGCCGAGACAAATTAAATAGAGCCGTGACACATGAAAACATTTCTTATTATTTGTCTCAGGTGAGACTCCTTTTTTCTTTTTCTCAAACGCAGGTCACATCTCGACATAGTCAATTCGATTCCACCTTCGACAGGGACAGAGATTCTCGAGTCCTTCTCCGTATAAAATTGAATATTAATAATCATAGTGTTCCCGTATGCGATCAAGTTTCTTCCAACCTTCGTTCCCATGCTAGTATATTCTTTATTGCAATCTGTGAATATCTATCTGAAAGTTCAGAAGGAAAAAAGTTCGATTATTCCTTTCCAGAAGTCTCAGAGAGTTCTCAGCTGTTTTAAAACAATGTAATAATTATAACCACTTGGAGCTCTCATAGGAGTTCTACATTTTCGTTTCAATAAGTTGGATTATAGAATATCTCAAAGGTCAAAACTGCTATTTCGTGTATGAAATCCAACCAGTTTCACTGAAGGTTTTATTTTTTCCGAAGTTTTAGAACGTTCATGTATAGAAAACAATGCAAATCAGTGCAAATCAGTACAGGAACAGTACAGATAACAGTTTACAGGGCATTGTTCCTGAGTAAAAACATATCTAAATATCATATTTAAATTTTCCGGAAGTCTACAATCTAAGTGCAAAGTTTCAATTACGTATGTGAAACCATTTTTTAGAAAAAATAGATGAAAAAGCAAAATTGCCGCTGTGTGAGTAACTGAAGACTTACAGACAATTTAAATATGATATTCAGATATGTTTCTTACCCAGGAACAATGCCCTAGAGCAGGGGTCTCCAACCTTTTTTATCCAAGGGCCAAATTGTTAATTCTTGGGAGGCTTAGAGGGCCAATAACAAGGATATACGTGGAATTTGACTCGTGGGGACACACACGACGGAGGATGTAAAATTATTATATTTCCATTAAAATAATATGAGGAGTTTCAAGTAGGTTTAATTAAAACACAGAAAAAAACAAACCAATTCATTTCATTTCAATACAAAGTCCAATTCATTGAGTGTGAAAAGGTCATAAGAAAACTTAACAATGCAAGTTAATGAATTTGGCAATTTAAACAAAATGATAATAGCTTTTTTATAGTAATAAGACAACTCGACAATACACTAATTCACAGAAAGTTACTAAGCTAAAAGAGAATACTTATTTTTAGTGAGAAGATTGCATTTCTTTTCCACTTGAAATGTCCGCCAATTTAGGATCAAACGTTGTGGTTACGATCATTAAAATTGTTTCCAAATGTTCATCTGACAAGGAATATATTTATTTGGATTCAACAAACCTCATTTTTTAAAATGTCTGCCTAAACTTGTAGGTAGATCCAAAAAGAGAAAACATAGTTTGAGCATGGTATTTCATGTTTTTAGAGTTTTTTTCTGGGAGAGACATGTACAGTCCGTGCAGTCCATTTGCTAATATCTCGCAATGGTTGATTGCTGCTTGTTTACAGCTAATTTTACACTTATTGAAATTGAGTGGCTAGTAAGAGAAGAGTACTGAACTCACAGTTGTTGTCGAAAATGTGTATAAATATATATTTTGAAAAATCTGTGGCAATAACTCTCGGCTGGCCGGACAAAATCCATCCGCGGGCCGGATGTGGCCCGCGGGCCGTAGGTTGGAGAACCCTACCCTAGAGTATTGGTAGGGAGTTCGTGTATGAGAAGAATACAATACAGGAATCAATACAGAAAACAATTCGGGAAACTATACAGGAGGTAATACACAAGAGCATTCAATTATACTGGAAACATAGAAAATATGGGTACATCAAGACAATGTATTCTCACTTGAATCTCGCTTAGAAAAACAATTTTTTGGTTATCCTGCATTAAGTTTAACAAAATTCCAACGCTTCAAATCCATTGGAGAAGATGATACCCTTACGAGCCCTGAACTTGTGCATGAGTAGTATGTAGAATCATCACAAGAGATAGAAGGGTTCTACAATCATGGGTGGGTTCCCTACCAGTGGTAAGTATTTTTTAAACGTGACCTAGTGGAAGTGTACTCATGCAGCCACCCTTTCAACAGAAGTACCAGGAGCACGTGGAATATTTAATCTGAACGGTGATGTATCACGCAAACAACTGAGTCAATCTTTCCCTCAAAGTGAAACCCAATGTGCTTATTAGATTTCTTACGCGATTCTAGGAAAGCCGACAAGTCTAGTGGCTGCAATCTAAGTCACTGTCGTTGCATCGGAATTATGGGCGACACCATATCAGGCGTTTTCAGAGTCGCCATGGCAGGAAGCTCTCCGATCGCCTGATTGGGTTGGCGCCTGAAAAATGCCTAATATGATCAATTTCAGTTCAATCTTGGTTAATACAATCTAAGTTCGATTCCCGTTCTTCTTACACGAATTTACTGTACGAATTTACACGAATATATACGATTATCATTGTGAGCATAATCAATGAAAATATTTTATCAGGTGTACAAGTATAAATGGGAAAGTAGGCTAAATCATAAGTAAAGTATGAGTTATGTAGTTCCATATACATGAAGTTCAAGTAAAAAATGAGTGAATTGTGAGTGAAGCATGAGTGAAGCAATTGACTCTCATTCATGAGATTCTGTGTCATTGATTGAACTGAATGAGAATTGATTACTATCGTATTTAATCCATTCTAATTTTGTATCGTCAATGCGTTGCAGATGTATATTTTGGAGTGGAAACAATGTTGCTAAAAGTAAAAGTCGACTCATGTTGTGTTGGACTGGACCTATTCGAATGATAATGAAGTTGAAGTGATCTCGAATTTTTGACGATAACTGTGGAGACAGAATGCAGCTGGAGGGAGTATCAGCGTTATTTGTTTTAGAAAGGCTTTTGGAGGTCTTTACTGGCGATGATGTTTTCCTTTTAAGATGGCGCAAAAACAGAGATCGAACGCATCTCATTGCAAAGCACCAGTGCCATACGAAGGGCGGCATCTTTCACAAGGGATGTAAGGAGACTTGCAAATTTAATTAACGGAGCAAGGGGGAACTGCTGCAAGCAACCCTTTACTTTCTTCCACCCCCATCGTTGATTTATTTTTATTACCAGACTTTTAGCTATCGTTAAGTCTCTTTTTGCCGACCGCGAGCAGCGAGATCTGGATACAAGGAAGGGGTGGACCCAGGGACCCAGCCTAACCCACACTCAGTTTGCCGATTATTATATACACACGCTTGTATGTGCACGATTTATACGTTCCCCTCTCCCTTACTAATTATTCCTCTTTTCTTCCAAGTCACTATCTAATGCTTTCCTCCTACAACCCTTCCGATAATAACGCCAAGTCCCTGCATGTAGGGAGACCCAGTTGCTTAGTGATTCTGCCCGCCAAAAGAATATTGTCATCGGCTTCTGCTGTTGAAACAAGAAACGATAAGCTCTGTGGATATTGTCTGAGTCATCGAACAAAGAGCTGATGAAAAATCTTGATATTTTGTTCCAGGAGAACATTACACAATCAACTTGAGGTGTTCAAAAAACAAGCCCCCTCAGCTGAAAAAACGAAAGATAAGTCCTGTAAATTTTTTCGAGTGATTATTTAAAAGGGCCTCGACAAAACCTCTTGAATCGTTCCACAATATACTTCTACAATTCCGTATTCTCAATATAGAATCCGCCATAGAGGGTAGAGATTTCACAAGTGGACAACACTACTATTGCTGGAATATGAATTATTTTATTAAAGGTTTAATACATATGAATATCTATTTTCACGATGGATATGGATACCTCTCTGGAATTACTCTCTGGTTTGTCCAATTTGACGATCGATCTAATCGATTTACTGCTCTATCACTTGCCACATCTCGAACAATGTACGGAATTTGGTGTCATACCAAAAACTCTATTTACCGTCCTCAAGGAAAATTATACTTCGTAAGATCTATCAGAAAATTCACCTTTACTTTTTACTTTCCCAACTTTTCATAATCCTATCAAGATCTACTCAAAATTCTCTCTCATTCACAATGTTTGAAAAAAATGCACACTTTATAAGCATGATATACGAGTATTATACTTCTTATTCTATCAATAGATCTACCCCTCGATAAGTACGTACACTTTCGACACACTTGTAAAACATATGAAAAATTATGTGAACTGAAATATCGATAAGTTTGTAACAGTATTATTATCTATATATATATATATCCCCTACAAGAACAACGTTTCATGAGTGAATACAGTATGAACACTTGATCGTTATTATTTATACATACAGAAATCCTCATAGAATAGAGCTCTTCGCGATGAATATTGTTAGCTAATATTATGTTTTAGTTGATGGCTATTCTATTTTATTCATCAAATGAAGCTATTTCTGTAATTATAAAAAAGGTAAATTATGTAAACAAACAATTATTTTATGTATTGATGTGCAAAATGAATAAATTTTGAATTGAATTTAATGGTAGATGATAATTTTTATTGATAAATCTGGATTCAATTTGATTTGATGGACGTTATAATGTTTTGGGACGTGAGAGTAGCATGTATGGAACAACCGTGACTCAATCCCATTTCAATCACGTTTATAAAACAAACACCACTGAGATGAGGTGATTTATTAATCCATAATCTCATTGTCAGACATGCAAATACTCATTCAGAGTCGCCTCTTGTCTAGTCAGTTGTGCATTAGTTCATGAATCGATATCTATTTCCATCATTCCATATACTTGACTTGTCTCCCTTCACTGTTTAATCATGAAGTCCTGTTCTATTTGAATGGTCAGTAATATACTGCACCTGGCTCACAATTCATTAGTCTCAGTTTATCGAGCTCATTATTATCTCCATCACCATCATCATCATTATCATCATCATCATCATCATCATCATCATCATCATCATCATCATCATCATCATCATCATCACCACCACCACCATCATCATCATCATCATCATCATCATCATCATAATCATAATCATCATCATCATCACAGTCATCATCATCATCAACATTGTGAATCAAATTTACTTGAGGACCATTTACCAGTATTCAATTACCAGTAACTAATTCCAGTACGTGGTTTACTGGTTCTGACATTGTAGACTTGAATGACATGAACCATACATGGTGATAGACACAAGTAATAAGAAGTAGATGAGTGGACGTAGATTTATATTTCAGTTCCAAAAATAGTAAACAACTTACAAACTTATTTTCATTTTCCACTTTATTGCTGAAACTTATATTTGATTCCACAATTCCAAATTAAATTAATGCTGTGTACATTGAACACCAGGATCTTCTATACCAGAAAATTTTGATATCAGCCCCAATTCTTTTTTTCATCAAATAATCTGAGATTATTGAATGCAAATCATAGTTAATACACCATAATAAATTTATTACTTTTGAAAAACATGCAGTTCTGAATAGCATTGAAAGAAAATCAACATGCATTACAATATTATTTACTTTCCAGCCTCCAGAGCACTTTGAATTTTCATTTCTCTGTATATGTTAATATAGGGTCTCTTTAGAAAATTTATCAGCATTTTTTTCTTGAGAATGTTGATATTTTTGTTTTTGAAGCATCTTCTAGATATATTGCTACTTTTATTTTTATTTTTGACACTTGATAATGTTGTTGATAATGTCTTAAACATGTCGTGTTCAAAAATAGAACGATGATAACAAAGGCTACAATATAATTAATATAAGGAGATTGATACATTCTTCAGAACTCTACTGCATACAACATTTTTATTCAGATCATATTTTTGAACCACTTAAGAAGCGGAATCACTCACTTATACATTTTCAATATGATTGATCTATTCAAATAGCTGGAGACTGTAAATAGTAGAATAACTCTTCAATTCAATCGCACGTATTCAGTACCGTAAAATAATAATAGAAGATTTAAAAATATATTTAAATTATTATCAATAAATAGCGTACTGTTGTAAGTGACTTCTAATTGCAAAGTTTCAAGTTTGTTTTTTCCTCAATAGTTCTCTATCAAATCAAATGTTTATATATTCTTCAATAGGGATTTATCAATCCATTCCCATCAGTTTATGAATCTATGTCGTCTCAGATAGCATCTTCAGATAAGTATACCACTGATTTCATTCCAAGTAACTATAAATATATATAGACACCACTGCTGACGGGTTCACATACTATACATGTCAGTGTTCTGTCACTGAATAACTCCAGATATTACTATATCTGTGCTCGACCATACTCATTTACTTGGTAATGGATTATGGATATCGACTTTATCCACAGGTGTCTTCAAGGTTGACGAACTTCAGCAGAATTTTTTCACACGGTGGTGTCATTTGACGCCCTCCTGAGATTCGACTTCGATGTGCTACATTTTTTATGGTACAATTATGACATCTCGCGTGAAAACCCAACTCAAATTGTGATGCTGACCTCTATATCATGGATTCGTCGGATGCTTCAAATTCCCATCTCACAAACTTTCATAACTTAGAAACTGTCTTCTGACAAATCAATAAAAATACAATTTTATGCAATAGTCTCTTCGACATTGCTATTGAACGTCTAAATTTTGCCAATTCAATGATGTCAATAACACGATAAATTCACAATGAATTGATGAAAATATTTTCCACACTATTCTCTATATTATTTGGAACTATCCATTAAATGAATAATAATATATCAATAACACAATAAATTGATGACAATATTTTCCACGCTATTTTCTATATTATTTGGAACTATCCATTGAATGAATAATAATGTATCTGTGAGAAATTCCCCATTATTTCAGAATGTATGGACAATTTTCCTAGTTCACTTCATTTGGCTGGAGAGGATAGAGTTTCAGATCTATAATTTGACCGAAGCCTGGAAGAGTGTGATTTTCTATCATTTGATAGTGCTATATGATTTTGTGCACCACTACTATTTCTGCGACATTCGATAGAGGCTCAACGACTGCTTTTTATTACTGCAAGCTGAGAAACATCCACAATACACGAGTAAATCACACACGAATTGTGCGAATCTAACGAGCCGTCCCGTTCTTACTTCTTACACCGATCAGCGCTTCTCAGAGCTACTGAACAACGATTATAGACAACGATAACACGATAATAACGATCAGTTTCGGACTCAGTTGCTAGGTATCTAACAAAGGAGGCAACAAGTTTTATTTCTATCGCGGAAGATTAAAACGGCAATAGGTGATGATGAGGGGGAAATATAAGGGGTGGAGAAAAGAAACGGTGGATACGCTGTTGTCCCAGATCGTCCGATTGGATTTGGTAGATCTTCAATTGCAATAATCATAGCCAACCGTTCACAGCGGGACTCCAACAAGTGCCCTTTCCCGTCATATGCTCTCCCATGGTTACCGTTCGCAGAAAAGATCGAATTGAAAGTAGAGCTGGATTCTTCGAGTACTTAATGCAATAATTTTGATCTTGAATTCTGATTCCAAGTACGATTCACTTCATCAACAGCTATGGATTCTTGCCAGTTGACCGGTATCCTTTCAAGTAAGCCTACAAGATGACTTAATAATTTATTAGTATGATTATCTTACTTTCATTGCGGAATAATTTGTATTTGTGAAATCATCGTCGCCAACGTGATATCTGAAGAACTTGAAGCAATTCTTTTCTTAATTAAATTTATTCCGTTTCGATTAAATAGTTAAATATCGTGAATCAAATTCCATCCTAGATATTTATTTATTATTAATAAATTAAATTATTAATTGAATATTTATTTATTCATCTATTTATTTATTTATTTATCTATTTATTATTTATTCATTTATTGTTTTATATAATTACGAATCATATGAATATGATCAGGAAAGAATAACAGGCATGGCCCAAAACTATTCTGTTCCCAAATTTTTATATAAATATAACAACATGCCCATAAAAATAGGTTATGTTCTTACTGTGGGAAGTTAAAGTTCAATTCCTGTCCAAAAATATATATGAACTGGAAATTTTGAATTTAAAATGATTAAAACATCAAATTATTGTCAAATATTGCACATTGAATAAACTAAGTTATTTTTGGGAATTTTGAAAGTATATTGATATATACTTTCTATTATCACGTTTCTATAAAAACCCATTATTATTTTTTTTATTATTATTATTATTATTATTATTATTATTATTATTATAAATATGGAATAATATTAAATGCATAATATTATGAAACATTAAGAATGGGCAAGATCCATTCTTTCCATCGAAAACTAAGTTTATAAATATTCTATGTATAATTTGAATCACTTGTTATTATTATCAACAGGATAAAAATAAGAACAGTATACCCCACATTTGTAACTCTATTCAGTTTTTTATTATTCGTTATTTCCCTGCTAAAATGCTATATTGCCAGTATTTATGAACGATTCTTAACCGAGCATGCTTTGGTTGACTAAAAACCAAACTTGACTTAACGGGAACCAATCAGATCGATTCAATTAGCCAGCTCTACGATTTTGATTGGTTGCTAGGTAACCAAAACGTAGACTAACAAAGTTCTCAAGTATCGTTGAAAACTACGGCAATTCTTTCATTGAAACATTATTAGATATTTGAATGTGTGTTTTACAGGCTGAACAGACGGCTGACAGAGATGTCATCTATGAGATGTGAATAAATCAAAAGGATGTCCACAAATAAATTTCTAGCATTGATATGCCTGTAGCGGTAGATCAGATACACATGATCAGGTTACGGGGCTGTGAGCGGCACAAGTCACGTTCAGTCAACGTCTTTGTTTGGTGAAGTTCATTATTCGTTTTGTTTATTCACGTCTTCTGGAAGTTGGGGTATGAGGGGAAGTGAGAGAGAAGATGAGGAGTGTGGAGGAGTGGTGTGCGCACAATTGCTTCTTGCTTTGCCATATCATCCGGGCGCATAAATTTCCGAAATATGCGCGAAAACTTATCCCAGAGATCTTAAAGTTGGGAGGAGTAGAGTGGGAAGGGGGGTTTCACGCGTTGATTCAAGTCTTGCCGTCGAGACTCTTGTAGCCATCGATCAAGGAGATTTGTAACAGACTAAATAGCACGGCTACCTTAACAACTGCTGATAAATCACGCTATGAAAGGACCCCCCGATCGCCGTGCCTGATAAACACCCCCCATACTCCCCTCCACCCTACCACAAACCACCTGCAAGTCCACAACCAAGTTCATATTCATATTGCTGTCTTAGCATATAGTACGTGCCACGACTTCGTTGTGTTACCGCCGCAGCAAACAAACTGTAACAACTATCACAATAATAAAAGCGCACGCATCGTTGATTGTATATCTTGCCTTTTAAAATTATGATAGAAGCCGGTAACCTCCCGATTCGAATCTGTTCATTTTCAACTCCTACCAAGTTTCAGTTTCAAGATACACTATATCCTTCTAATGTAAATTACTTGTGCACTTATCTATGTATGCTTCTTATGATACAGTGCATCTCTTCTATGACATGTGTCTTGATCTGATATCTGACCATTCACACATGACTCCATGAATCTCATTTCAGCTCCGATTTCTACACTTTATTCAACGTGGTGTTATTTCCTCTATGTGAGTATAATATTCTTACTAATAATTCAAGTGATGATTTTGTTGGCTGGTAGGTTTCAAATTGTAAACGAATCCAATATGACTCTCGTTTGTACAGTTTGAAGTGTAAGAGAGAACCAAATGCAGCCTCACTTCACACGATCTTTGCAAATTTATTATGTTTTTGTCATAAAAAAGTAAATTCGTATGGCTTTTGTTTGTCCCTTGCGGGAAGGTCCCACCGCCTGAATATATAATTTAAGCCGTCAATGGGCCTTACGACTGTCATACTTCAGCCGGGACCATCCGGCCCATCCGTGCCCATCCGATAACACGGGATTGATCTGGTTAAAAAACTTTTGGTAGTGAGAGGGTTTGAACCCGGGATCGCTATGCTGCTACGCAAGCACTCTATCCACTAGACCACGGATCACTCCCATAATTTTGATATAAAATTCCCATAAAATTGTCATAATTTTGCTTTTCTTCTCAATACTCTTGTCAAATTATAAGCTTATAATCTATAACTGCTTTTCTTTTACTAGTTGGGAATATAAAACTGCATTGAGAACTTGGTTTCTGTAAGTTTTACCGCAATATTTAAACATACTACAACCTGAAAAAATAAGGAAGACTCTTATAAACTCTCATAAACTCTCCAGCTGAGCTTCCAATATCAGACATGGAATGGAATATGAGATTTTCTTGTTCGTCTACAGTCTTTTGTAGTTCAAAACTGTACTTAGAATCTGAATTTGACGAATCGTGATATCTGAATTAATCTAAATGTCATATTTAAATCAAACGTGAAAAGATCAAGGAAAAAATATTTCATCTTCCACATATTTTTCCCAATCTGTTTTTATAATTTTCTGACCATTTTTTCTTCTCTGCACGTTCTCATGAATCACGAAGTGAGAAAAATCTGAAAATCTGAAAATTGATGTTGTATGGAGTCCATTATCGATACTCACTGTTCCATTTTTCCAGATGTTTTTTTTCGGATACGCCACTGTGTGTTTTTTCCTCATATCCTCCCTACAAGATTCCATGATTTACTGCATATTAAAACGAACCTGAGAATAGTAGATGAAAATAGATGAGTAGAAACGAGAAATACGAGAAGAATTGAGTGTGCGCTTGTAACAATGGACAAGTCATACCACACGAGTAGACCACTATCTGGACATTGCAACTAATCGGACAAAGTCGAGACGAGAATCGGTGTTCCAAGGTGTCACAAGTCATCTCGGCTAGCAAATGCCCCGGTTTGCGACGACTCTGTGATTTATACGGTCGTGGTTTATAGTCTATAAAGTACCGGCACACAGACAGATTTATTGCTTATGTTAATATAATATTTAACACTAAAAAAGAACACATTGTAGGAGACACTCTTCGGACTCAAAGTAAATCCATTATCGTATCTGTATATATGTACGGCTGTGATTCGTTCTAAACGTGGTCACAGCTGATAAATTATACGATTCAACTCGACTGGTCGTAAATTCAGTTTTTTCTTTGATTGTTTGCGCTAATAGACAGGCTGAGGCTTTCTATCGCCTTTAATTCGAAGACGAACGGTGGTCTCACACGTCTGATTGGATTATGTATCAGCACCAAGGCTAATGTCTCACAAATCAACTACAACCATATCAATGAACTCCAAAGCCACTCTATTTCTTCTCTGAACAATTCAGGACATTTATCAGATACATACCGATAAATAAGTATTTATACTCCTTGTATTTATTATTCAATCAATATGATAATTTTGTCCAATTCTTTGATACTAATCAGGATTTCATGGACATGGTTTTTGGAAAATTTTCATGATCATGTTTTTTTGGAAAAATTAATGTAGTATTATAAAAAACGGTACTGTCTGTTGTGATAGAATAGATTTCTGTTGTGATTTCCATAACTGAACTGATGAAACAGAATTTGAAGTTATCATAATATAATACAGTTTCATTTCACAATTTTAACGGTGCATGTTATTGAATGTGATTTGAAACTTTAGAGAAATACAGATTTGAAAGAGAGTGATTCAGCTGGCTCAAGTTCTATAAATTATGGAATATGCTGTTCAAAATGTTGATTACTTTGTTTTTATGAATATTGATGTTATTGAGACATCTTATTTGTTATCTCTTCATTGGAACCTGATCTAAAAATTCAACAATAGATCATCCAAATCTCTGCTGTCGTAGGGATAAATGCTACTATGTATCAAAGCTACTGTATTAAACAAATCTGCCATCCCTCACAGGAATGTTCTAGCTATCGTAAAACTAAGTGAAGTTCAATATATTCTTGTTATTCTAAAAATAAAACCATCCATAGGGTATTATCATCCAGTTTCAAGCTGAAAACAATGAGTGGGAGTATCCAATTATTAGAATAGTATTTCCAAACCTAAAGAACTTTCAGATGATAAGGGGGATATTCAACCATATTATTCTACCACTGTAAAAATATATTCCTAGCACTTATTGTTCAATGATTAGGCTGATTGAGTATTAATTGTATAAGAGGATTGAGTAGGTCTATAATTTCCTGGGAAATTATCTAATTCTGAATGAAGTCTTATCATTTCTTCCCAAACTTGAAGAGCCTTCATATGATTGGAGGGAATTCCCATAGCTGCAATGAGTGGGCTGAATTGGGTGTTAAGAGGATGAGAGTATTGAGTATCAAGAGACAATACTTGTGGTATTGTTGAGTAGCCGATGGAAGGCTTAGCCAATGCTGTTCTTAGTGACGTATACGTACAAGTCGGTAAGATATAAACGCGAGGGCTTTTGGGCCCTACACTAGCTTTTAGCGTATACACAATAGAGCGACTGGTCTTGCGTTATAACTTATTTAGCGGAGAGGTAGTTTTTCTGGAGGCGGCTCGCGCCAAAGACAATAGACCACTTGACCGTTAGCGCTGGAACAAGAGCGCTTTATGCTAACAGTAGTCCGTAATAATTTGGTCGGTTGGTAGGTATTAAATTTGTAATGACTTCAAGTTATGACCCTTGTTTGTACTGTATGTGTTTAAGAGCAGTGTACATTGAATCTGTAGAAACTGGCTTTCTGAGTATAAGTTGAATTCGGCTTTTCTTAGGTGACCACTGAAAATGTACAGCGCTGATATGATTATAACAGTCAACTTGTGTTTGATAATCAGAGCACAAATCTAAACATGCTCTGCCGATCTAGAGTTCATTGTTGGAACAAGATGATTGATTCATAGAAGGGAACTTGGTCCGTCAATGAACTAATATACCACTTTCTTATCCTCAAGGATAAATAACTGAAACAAGCACTGCCGATCTAGAGTTTATTGTTGTAACAAGATTATTGATTCATAGAAGGGGACTTGGTTCGTCAATAAACTAATATAATATACCACTTTCTTATTCTCAAGGATAAATAACTGAAACTAGACAGATCCGAAAATGAATCGGTTCTGAAAAATGTCAATCGTCTACTCCTATTCCACACAACTTCATAATAGAACATCTAAACAGAATGAGGAAACAGTTTATAAACATTGAGTAAGAGGTTTACAATCATTTAGTAAAAACTTATGAGAAAACAGTTCGATAATAAACTTTAAACTTTTAATTGGTAAACTAACATTGAACACCAACAACTAAGATTCGACTTATCCAGGGAAAAAATTTCTACTCAATTTGTAGAGCTTTAAATTATAAATGTTATTCATTTTCATGTTTCACAATCATACTTTAAAATATGTTCTGACAATAAAAGTTAATTTGATGGATTCGTCAACACCACCATAGATAGCAAATGGCATAATTATACTCAGTTACACTACCAAGTAAGCTAATAAATGAAAGGACCGGAAATATTATTCATCACGATAAAATAAGTACTTGGCATCAGTTTCAATGGATAATAAAATATATGATGTTTATGTTGTCACTACAGCTGATTTACAACTGTTCATCATGCACTACTGATTCGAAATCTGATAGGTGATAGCCCAAACGTATCAATTATTGTTGCTGTTAAACTGTTAAACCTGTTCGTTATGGACAATTCCAATAACTTGAGTGAAGTACAATAGATAGCAAAAGTGATAGCATGAGTACAACCGACAACCTTTATAGCATGAGTGAAGTACAACCGAAAAAAAATGTTTAAAATATTTTATTTTTTCATCTAGAGGACTCCAAATCTTTTAGTGGACGGATAACGGTCTTGCTCGTCATTATAACAAAACAAAATATCCATGGAAATGAGATCTTTAGGCTATGTGGAATGCCTGCGGTTTAATTAACCTACGATTAAACCAAATATTCAGAAGTCTAGAATATTCAAATTTGCTGTATCATTGACCAGAAAACGTGAATATAACATACTCCGATGTAGACCTATTGTACCGTTTAAATAACTTTACCAAGTACTTCAAATTCTAATATTATTTCCATTCTAATAATCAGAAAGAAAACGCTATCACCACAGTATACACCAATAATGCTGTATTCTGTGCTATCACGTATCAAAATAAGTTTTGGTATTCGTTTCCAGAGGTGTGAATTGTACATAAATTAATTCATTACTCATTCTGTTAATATATTCTCTAAAGTGTTGCAGCAGGTTTTCGTTTGTCTCTGAAGCCTTTTGATGTAAGGAACCTTTTCTAATTCATTATATTCATGTGAAAATGTTTCATGAATAAGATAAAACAATTTGCTGTTCATGTGTCTTGATGAATAATTTTTCTAGCATATCATTTTTTTCAGTTGGTGGAATTTTTTGATGAATGCGATTTGAATTGTAGAGAATCTACGTAATTTTTGCAACACGATTCTGGTGAAAATATATGATTGGTGGGGCTACTTGAGTCAACAATCAGCAAAGCTCGCTAATAATTCTTGGCTGCTCTTCTCAAGGCACGTGCATTTTCAAAGATGGCCGTGCTTCAATACTGGGCTGCTACTGTTTAACGTTCCAGCGGATTTCTTACAATGTAACTCCTTAATTAAATAGAAGGAAAATAGGAGCTCGGATCGTACGAATTCTAATTTAGTAAGAACGGTGTTTAAACAAGTCGATTGCGGAATCGTGGAAGGGTAAGAGGAAAGAGAAGGTTATCGGCAAACAGAGCCTGCGAACGGAATAATAAAGGAGAAGCCATCTGGAGAAAGCCAGACCTCAAATATTTGAGAGGATTAAAAAAGAAAAACAAACAGCAGGCGCAGGTAGAGTGTAGGCACTACATAGGTGTGGCGCGGATTAGACCTAGCCGGGCCAAGGAGTCAGTCGCGACCACGGTCTGCAAAAATGCTATATTAATTAAAAAGGGATCTTGCGGGAAAACCGGCAGAGGTCGTAAGTAATTTCGCATTGTTCTAACGTTCGGGGAAGGATTGTGCTAATGAAATATGCACAGCGTTCCCTCATGTTGACCGAGCCCGCTATTTCTACGTGTGCTGCTGCTGCTGCTGATGATGCTCTGTGCAGGGATCAGCCTCCTGCTACTGTGTTCTTCCACTTCTTTGCCTGCCGACGTCCATCGTCGTCAATAGATCCGGCAACCCCTCACTTCAACGTATTTTTTTCCAAAATCATCTTGCAAGGGTTGCAAGAGAAATTTTTGTAAGATTTCTTACAATGAAAAATACAACTCTGTTGTTTCTTAAACTCAAAGATACTATGGACCCGAAGTGAAGTTGAATCTTCACTACTAGTTGAATCTTCCAGGCTACTGGGGCCATTTGTTTTCGTGTTTTTCTAATAAGAGACTATCTTTAAACACTAACAAATAACCTTGAAAACTAGTATAGTACAAGAAAGAAGAGGATTTTTTAGTCTATCCAATCACGAATAACCTCAACATCGAATATAGTAGGAGAATTGATTGATTGATTGTTTGAGTACTTTATTTATGTAGATTACAATATATACTGGCTTATACACTTATATACAATAGCTTACAATACAGCAAAATTATAGATGAATTTACATAATATAGACTAAGAAAATAATTATTGAACTGTATATGATATGAAAAAGCAGTTTGTAATATAATAACTATAGATAATAATCATATTGTTATGCATCTACATAAATTGGCGGAGCTTTGGACATATCAATGTCCATTCTTCGGAAAGAATATTAAAAATATCCTCCCCACTAAAGGGAAGGAGAAAGGAAAGAGAAAGGAGAGGATTTTTCAGTTTATCCATTCAATTGTGAATTTCTCAACTGAACAAGAATAGAACATATAACATTCTTGGTCATTAATATTATTAACATTCAATTATTCTTGTATATCCCAAATAATTCAACCTGTGTCAATAGGCCTACTGGGTTTCCTCAACTCAGTTTATATTATCACGTTTTTGAAGTCTCTCATAATTCTGTAATCAGATAAGGAAATCATCTGGAGAATATTCATCCAGTTTGTATATTAAGGAATATTTCTACTTCTATCGATTGATCATTTTCAGCCTCATAGATATATATATGCATTCATTGAATAAAGTTATTCCTAAAATAAGTTAACAAGTAAAATAACTAACTTCTAAAAAAGTAGGGGTTTTTCATGCGTGAGAAATGAGAGGATTCTAATAAGGTAAAATTATCTTATTTTAAATTCCGGTTAGCTCTACATAAACTCCCTTGCCACAGCTTTATCGACGTGACTTGATAGAACAAGATAATTGAATCCGACTAGAAACAACTTGGCGTCGAGCTGAAAGCCTACGTATAAATGTTGAAGTAGGCAGTTTGAGTTTGATGTTAGAATGTTGAAGATCAGATTCGAGTCAATTGTATAGTGTTGAATTGGAATGGATTTAGGGATGGGGGAGAGGTGGTTATCGAGGACTGGATGTATTGATAAAAGGGCATTCAGGGAATAGCTAATCTCAATTAAAGTGAGTTCTAGCGAGTGGTGCTTCCTTCCGTCTCTCTCGGTTGCTGATGACACCTCGCTTTCGCAACAGAAACTCTGGGGAATCGAAATCAATTATTGAGTTTGCCTTGTGTTGGATTAAGTCATTTGTCCCCTGTTCAGAATTCAAGGCGTCTAGCGCGCCTCTTCCTTCAATTAGGCAGATACAGTTCTCTCCCCTCTCACTCGGTCCAACAAGAAACATCAAAAATCGACCGATCAGGATTCAAGTCACCCGCCAACCAACTTCTAGCGTTTCCGTTTCGGCTACAAATTGATACGTGTTTTTAAATTGAGATCTGCTGGCTCGAATTCTACTCCTACACAGTCCACTTCCCAAACATTGTCAATTATTGTCTAAACGGGAAGTGCCGACAACCTTGACTTCATAATGAAGACTCAACTTATTGTTCGTCTGCCTACCCGGGTTCAATTACAGCCGTCCATTCAATGAATAGATAATCATCATGGATTCTGTAACTCGTACCAATATTCACAGCTAAATAACTTTACTCTGCCTTTTCTTCCTCGAAACCCTAAACCCTCATGCACAAGTTATTCTCACTAATAAGCACTCTTGAAAACTTTCTTTGATTGTGGTTCGAAAATAACGCTCCAGTGTAATTGAACTTCAGTGGGATTTGACTGTTTGGATGCATAAGAATGATTCTCCACTTACACTGTCAAATACTTTAATATACTATTAAAGAATGGGAGTATATACTCCAAGATCTCCATAATCTGGACCATCCATTTTTCTTCAGTACACTATCATAAGTACTATTCTAATCACTATATTAGAGTGGACTATATGCACTATATTTCCAACTAAAAACATAACTCTCCACTGCTACTTTGACTTCTTTTCTCTAGAAGACTGTATATTACGTTAATAGATAATATTGCGTGAAAAGTAGCCTATGTGTTCTCGAGAATTTTTTGAAAATGTACCCTCCTTCCGTGATCTAAACTCATTCTAGCTTTGAACTATGACTTGTGAAGTGGAGATTTCCAGCTTGTTTAGTTTGGATAGATGGGAACAAATATGTAATAATTTCGATCCTCATTATGAGAATTCTTATTCACATAGAGATATTTGATTATCATGCAGTACAAATAGAATTACATTGTCACAAGCTCTTTGAGACTTCTTCCCAGAACGAGGTGATTCACCAGTACATGCTTATTGCTTTTACACTGAACATGCGCATTCCCTACCTAGCAGACAATGCTTTGCTTTTCAGTATAGGAACATCTTGAAAAATTTCAATTCATCTTGCTTGAGAAATGCTTCTTGAAAATAGTATATTCCGCACCTAGAGCAGAAAATGAGATTTTTCCGGCTCGAAATCGGTTTTCAAGTCCGAGGCCGTAGGCCGAGGACTAGAAAAGATTGAGAGCCGGGAAAACAAAAACATTTTTGCCCGTGGTGCGAACGCTATTTTTCGCCACACACAAAAATAAACAATATATAATATATATATATATATATATATATATATATATATATATATATATATATATATATTTATATGAGAATAGTTGTTTACTAAGCACTTCCGAAAGCAGAAGTGGAAGGTGATAGCTCTAGCAAATCTGAGGTAATCTGAATATCAGGAAATTGTCCAAGTATTTTTATTTTTTATTCTGATTTGTCTAAATAACCTAAAAGATGATGTTCAATTATGTGGGAGGTTGAGTTTATACTTTTTTATTCTTTCAAATGACAATAAGATGATATTATTATAAATGTTTTAATTATTGAATAATGAACACAAATAATAATGAAAAGTTTTTTGATTAGCTGTTTTTTGATCACCTTTCTTAGTTCCATGTTAGCGGCTGGAAAGGGTACTCTTTTCGGCCTAGGCCGTGAAGAAACCTGTTCTGACGTCAGACTAGAGTCGTCTGCAAACAATGTCTTCCAGATCTACGTAGGGACTGGAAAACAGCTGCTTTATGTGCAGTGTGGCGAAAAATGAATTATAAGACAATATGATACTTTAACAATTTTCATTAAATTCGGATGATCTAATTATAATATACTCGAGAATTGATGGATACACCAGCATTTATAAATATATTCAGCTGATGAACATTTTGCTGAGGGTGATACTCACATGAGTTGTGTGGTAGGAAACAATCAAGTCCTATGAATTGGACGGATTTGCGGTTGCACGTGTTCCAATGGTGTTTTCGTGGGAATGATCACTTATAGACTCATAATTTGAGAAAGGAATTCAGGTCTAATATTGCCACTGCCGCAACAAACAACTCAGTATGCCGACGCTTAATGGTGGTTGAGTTTAAGACTTTCTTCAGAAGAAATGGTGTGAAGCAGTTAAAGTCTCAGTTTTGGGAGAGGGGAGGGAATATGGTGAAAACATTGAAGATCGAGATAGGGCAGATCGATGTGAGGAGGCGTGAGGAGGAGAAGAAAATGATGAAGAAGAAGAAGAAGAGGCTGCAAGACCGCCACTCTTCCTATCAAGATGCTCGAGGAATAATTAGCTAATGCGATTAAGTGAAGAACTCGATTCCGTCTCTTCACACCCTTTAGACTGCTCGCCAAGCTGTAGCAGAACGGCATCCCTTTCCTTATGAAGCTTGTTGAATTTAACACCTTGAAACACTTGTGCTCAATATTCCCCTCTCCCTCTGCCTGCCGGTACTTATTGTCTTTTCAAATATTGTCTCTGAGTTCTTACAAGAGAGCGAGAGGGTGTGAGCGGGAGGCCGCATTTAAGACGTACACTCCATCTCAAAACCGACACCTTCTTCCTTTTCTTCTCCACATTATCCTTCTCTCGCTTCGCTCTCATTCCTCAATCATTCTTTCCCATTCTAATACTCATTGCCAACCCATTCCTGTTGACAGAATCTTCTTCATTATCACCCAACTCGGTAACTGTTGAGAATACTCGCTCCTTCTCGGGCACCAAAGATGTATTCTCGGTATTGTCCAACGTTACAGTGCGGCCTGACGAGCAATAATAAAACTTGCGAATTTGGCACCCTCATAAATGCAGATAGCAACTATCAAACGGGGAGAGATTGATCAATTGTAATATTGCAGCTCCTGGAATATCCAATGAAAGTTCATGAGAACTGTGGCCAATAGAAAGCCCGTATTCTGTTTTATTTACATTATAAGATACCATACTCCTTTCCTCATTTTATAGTCAAAGCTACTTAATGAAACTCATGGAATTCTACTTTCTAAACTTGGAAAATTTGGTTTTAACTGTAGATCTGTGGCACTCATAAAGTCATATTTAATGGACAGATTTCAGGTAGTGTATTTTAATGGAAACATGTCTGGTTACAAGCCTGTTACCATAGAGAAACAATAGCGTAAGTAGATATCCCATGGTATAGGGAATTCATGTCGCAACTTTTACTGTTATCTCAAGCCGATTTCTGTCGATTATTGTCAATTTTTACTGTTTTGTTGGGGTGATAGTGTATGAACGGCACAATTTAAGAGACTACCAGCGTCACACAGCTGCATAGGAAAGAACTACGTGAACTATCGGCTTGGGATAACAGTAAAAGTTGCGACATAAACGCCCTATACCATGGGATATCTACTTATGCTTTCGTTTCTCTATGCTGCTACTAATGGAGTGCCCCAAGGCTCAATTCTAGGACATAACTGTTTATATCACTGTTTATGTCACACATGATTATCTATATGAATGACCTCCCAGGAAATCTAGAGGATGAGAGTACAACTTGTTATATGTTTGCAGATGATGTCTGCCTGAATACCGTGACCGATCTCAACAGAAGAGAAACCTTATTAAATGGAAAATTAGAACTGATGTCTGATTGGTGTGATGCTGATAAACTTGCTCTGAATCCGAACAAAACGCAAAACTTATCTGTATCTTATAATAACTTGAATTCAGAGCATTCTGTCAAATTTCTAGGCATCAATATACAGAATAATATGAAATTGAAGTGTCATATTGACTGCACTATCCTCAAGGTAACAAGAGGTGTTTATATGTTGAGAAGATTAAAGGAAATAGTGTAACTATAGTATCTTAAGTCACAAGGACGGGAAGGGGCCTTTTGCAGGTGAGAGTGATGTTTCTAGTCGAGGCGTTAGCCGAGACTAGAATTTCATTTGAGCACTGCAAAAGTCATTCACGTACAAGTAACTTACACTATTTTTCGTCATAATAATCTAGAAAAGAATAATTAAGAAACATAAAATATTACCTGCTTGTGCTGACATTACTACATGCATTCTATAAACATAACCTAGTTTACAAGTTTCGAATCAGGAGTTTCTTGATTGTAGTTTGATTGTACTTCCACCTGGAGCGCTAAAAGACGGTTTTCGTACCAGTTTTGCTGTTCCAAATTCGGAACTAGGAAACATACTCGACTGTAAAGAAAACATATGATTTTATAACAGTATAGTATGCTGTAATGAGAATCATATGTTTACTTGTTCTACAATTAGATGTTTACCGGCTTGATTTCATGGACGTAAAACAGCTGAAATTGAATGACGATGAAAAAAAAATTTAGTAAATGTCTACTATAGTTATGTGCATTCAAATCTCTCGTATGGAGCTATATTATGGGCCAATTGTAGTGATTCCCATTTACTTCTTGTGTTAGAAAAAAAGCAATAAGAACCATGTGTAATGTTCTCACCTTACGCACTGCAAACCGCTATTTTTTAAATTGAGAATTTATGTGTTTGCCGTGTATTTCTATTTTTCAATGTTTATTATTTGTAAAGACTAACTTGCTCTTATTCTCTAGTCATTTTGATGTTCATTCGCTCAACACAAGAAATAGGTTGAACCTTAGAAACAAATATTGCCGGTACAAATCTAGTCATATTAGTTTTAAGGCTTGTGCAATTAGGTTTATAATCAGTTACCGTTACATGTGAGAGGCTTACTAGTGAGTGTATATAAACTTAAAATCAAGGATTTTCTAATAAGAAACTGTTTTTATACTAATGATGAATATTTTGCCTCCAATATGGAAAATTTTTTAGACGTTGATGTGATGATTTCTTGTTGTTTTTATGTGGTATGATTATATATGTAATGATTTATGTAATTTTCTCATGACGTGGCCTATACAAATTGTAATTTATCTTTGGCAATAAATGGATTCTGATTTTATTTGATATCACTGGAAGCTCTAATATTGTGAGTTTCCATGTCGGCTGATGTGTGTAGTATATTTTTGGTATCCCAATTAGGTAATAAATAGTAAGAAGATTTATACTTCAAAAATGAAGATTCTTATGAAACATGATGTATCGATTGAATTAGATTAGAGTTTTCTATTCATGTATGTTACCTAAATGTGTATCGATGAGAGAGATTAAGGTTACATTCTTAAGTAGGATAATATTTTAAATAAATTAGAATCATCATATATTTATATGAAAAACGTGTTTCAACTCACTAGTAATTTGTGTATCATTTTGCAGAGAAGTTAATTCAATGCTATATTTGATCATAATTTATTGATTTGCCTATCTTAATATGGCCTTATCAATTCAACTGGAGGTTTCAATATTATCATGGTAATGGGAAATATGAATCCATTTCTTATTCAATGTTTCATCGATCATGTTGTGTGATTAAATTAATAATGAAATACTAATTTTTATTGAGTGAGAGGAGAACTCAAGTTAATATTACCTATCAGAACTCCCTAAAAATGTGTTGAAAACTGCATGATATCATCGGTGTAATAACCACCAGTTAATTCAGATGTAATATGATTGATGGATCCATACATCACACAATTATTTATGTGTTGCGAAGCTGAAACTATAAGCCAAAGATTTGCATTATCTATGATAGATGGATGTGTTTTGTTGCATATTCATGAGCTTATTGATTTGGCGAATGAGCTCACTGAGAGCGCGCTTCATGGAAAATGGACCATCGGAGACTCATACACGAGGCTTTGCAACTTTTGTGTCTTTCATGCGAACTATTCGGCTGGTGAATAATGAGCGAGTGAGGCGAGTAGCATTCACTATTCGACTGTAATAAACAACGAGATACCAAACCGTGAAAAAGACAAAGCAGAGGCATCGATTTGAATCAGAATTAAACCGATTTGAAATGCCGATACTACCACAGACCTCTCTCCTATCTGCCTCCATAACTCAATGAAATAATAGGCGGTAGTCAACAATAGCTGCGACCCGAGCTTTACGCTGGATGATGATGAACGGTCGTTTGTATGAATCTGTTCGTTAACAGATAGCAGTAACAAAATGTTAATTCAACACTAGTTCACCAGCTAATCTGTCTGTCGTAGTAACTGCAGACGGACAATCGCTCCATGGATAACTATATAATATATATTATATTATACATATATATTATGAAGCCCACTTATATTATTCCAATGATTCCAGCTGTTGAAAAGATGAGATTAATCACTTCACACTGCAATGGATCCTAGGATTTCAAATCATAGATCCAAATGAACATTGAAAATGTCTCCTGCAGAACTACAAAGTGATATAAAAACCCAACAATGTTTTAACACTTTATTGGCAAATGAAAATTTAATACAAGTGAGAAATTATAAAATATTATGAAAGATCGTCAGTAATCCAAATGTTCCAATTTATTAGATGACTGCAAAATTTGGAATTTTCGCCTGGCATTTCTGGACATGCAGTGAGCTAAAGTCTCTGGCACTAGGCGGACGGAAGTGGTAGTCACACGAATGCATTTTAGTTGCGAAATCGACTGGCACTCAAAGGGTTAATCACTTCTCACTGCAATGGATCCTAAGAGTTCAAATCATAGATCCAAATGAACATTGAAAATGTTATATCACTACAAAGTGATATAAAAAACCAACAATGTTTTAACACTTTATTAGCAAATGAAAATTCAATACAAGTGAGAAATTATAAAATATTATGAAAGATCCTCAGTAATCCAAATGTTCCAGTATGTGTGTAATATGTTATATCCGTTACTGAAACTATAGTCTCCAAGTCTGTATTGAAGTCTTGAGTGTACAAAGCAATACCATTGAGAAAAGATAACATAAGTTTATCTTGAGCAATCTTTTTTCTATGGCTTTACGTAATGGATTAAGAAACTCTAGACAAATGAGTTGTTAATAGGGAGGATAATATGTCTCCAACCAAAAAACTTATTTGTTCATGTTTTAAAGATTATGTATAAAAGTACGTTTAACCAAAGCTTTTATGATAGTCTCATAGAAAATACGATGTTGTATGGTTTAACTAAACTTACATTCAAAAATAGGTCTACGTACAATTTTCACCATGAACAACAAATACCCAACACATGCATGCATATAATTTCAACTAGAGACTAGCATGGAATAGAGAGAGGAATCATTTTTTTAAAAGCAAATGGTTCATCATATATTATGTAGTGAGAAATTAAATGTGGATTACACATTACACATTTTCAGTTTTCCAACTGAAATTTAAGTCATTAAAATGTAGTCGTCCTTTTACAAGGATGACTAGAAGAGAACTGGAGTAAAAAACTGAAATCAAGATCCAAAACTAATTATAATGTTGATTATTGACTTCTACAGAGCACCAAACTAAATGAATGGAGTTTTTCAATGAATGAAAAATCACTGACTCTTGAAATTCGTGAGAATCTGATTTGTACGGAATCACAAACCCGTAGCATTGATATAGCTTAAAGAGCTGCCCCACTAATAAGTACAATGCGTATTCACATTGGCCTTTTCACTATGAATGGTTCATTCCATGGGAACATATATTTTTGTGGGGCGTAAAGTTACCAACGTTATAGTAAAATTATAGAAGAGTAAAAGAAGGAAGAAGGATTTCCAGCGTTTCCGGATGTCATTTCGTACTGTATCATTATAATATGTTTACTGTGGCCATACTTCTCCTCTTCACATTTATTATCTCTTTCTCTTTCTATCCTCTATTCTCTCGCTCTGCAGTCACTCTTTGCTCCTTTCCATATTATTTCTTTTTTCCTGCTTTTTCAATTTCAAATTGGAGAATGACGATAGCACAGTTGCAAGACAGAAAAGTTGATGACACGGAGCTTCTTCTTATTTTCCTTTATTCTGCTACTCCCCCTCCTCCTCACTCCTCTACCCTCCTCCTACCCTTTCCCCTTGCCATTCATAAGAGCTGCTTCCAGGGAAACGTGTTCATTATGGTCGGAAACGATGCATGGTTGAATTCCCTGTTTCAATTTAACAGAAGATAATATAGTTTCTTTGAATGTTCGAATCTCTTTGTCCTTCAATCACGACAAGATGGAATAGAATTATTATCTTGATAATGTTTCGGACTCTGTCTAGTCATCAAGCACCTGAAGCTTTCAATGAATGATTGCACAGGTAGTAATCCCGAAATTAATTCACATGGTCGTGATTCTTTGGATTGATGTGGTGAGTAAAAGATTTATAGTAAAACCTCTTTCTTCCGGACCTGACAACTCGGATAACCCCAAATCAATTATTGGAGAAAATCAAAATGTAGAAGCAAATCTATCGCGAAATTTAATAATTGCAAATATATATATTTCAAAATTTTATACATTGTTTTTTCTTCAATTTTTGTTTCCATTACGAAGTGCTTGTTGATTTAATTACGAAATTTAGACTATTTCGTAATTCAATTGTTTTTTTGTAATAATTATTGAAGGAAAATCCAGATTAATCATATATCCATTTCCATTTTCAAAGTGGAAACTGTTGAAATCTGTATACAACTGAAAAGCTAGACATAGGAAAGCAGGGGAATAGTGAGTGATAGGAATGAATAGAAAAGGAAAACAGCAAGGAATGATAATATATGAACTGAAAACTGTTTTCCCAGATTGAGTTTACCCAATTAACACCGAGTTGTCGAAAAATAATGAGAGACGAAGTAGGGCAGTAGAAAATAGCCTAATACATGCAAGAAAATCAGAGCGATTAAATAAAATGTTTACTTTGATGGAAACACCATAGGTGGTAGAACATGTTTGTGATTTGTGAACATGCTTACTATTTTTTTATAGCTCCTAGTTTAGAACTAATAAGCTATTCTATTTTGACTTAAATTGATAAGAGTGTTTACTTTGATAAAAACACCAGAGGTCTGAGAACCTGCTTGTGATTTTCTTCAAATAAAATTTGTTGAACTTCACTCAGTCTTTGTGCATTCATTATGAATAAATGTCACTACATCTGACCAAACACTGTGTCAGTCTAGAATGATTTTGGGAGAAAAAAATGTAAAAAAGTGTGAAAAAAATGAGAACTGGAAAAAATATGATTCTTTGAGGGAGGAAGAACTGTTTCCGTACATTGAATTTCAATTCTTTTCGAGGAAAATAGTTCTCTTAAATCAAGTAATAAGAGGTAAACATTGGTTAGAACCAACATCACACTCGTTCTCAACACTTGAGAGGGTGATTCACAAGATTGATCAAGCTAATGCCATCAACACGGTAACACCAATAACGGCAATGAGTAGACTATTGGTTTTCAGTAGTTGAGAGCACTTTGAGGGTTGGCTCGGAATTCCCTAATTGCGTTATTATTGCAGCTACGGTGACAGCGCTGGAAGGGGACTTGCTGATTCGAACTTGGTCAAGGCACCTGATTGCTGATAGCTGATTGACAGACGGGTGATCTCTTCGCTTCATTCCATCAAAACAGAGAATCTACGGATAGTCGGATTATTATGTACTCCCTTTGTCTCATAGACTTTTACTACCTTTCATGGACTTGTACTCCCTTTCATAGACTTGTACTTCCTTCCATAGACTTGTACTCCCTTTCATAGACTTGTACTTCCTTTCATAGACTTGTACTCCCTTTCATAGACTTGTACTCCCTTTCATAGACTTGTACTTCCTTTCATAGACTTGTCCACCCTTTCATAGACTTGTACTCCCTTTCATAGACTTGTACTTCCTTTCATAGACTTGTACTCCCTTTCATAGACTTGTACTCCCTTTCATAGACTTGTACTTCCTTTCATAGACTTGTACACCCTTTCATAGACTTGTACTCCCTTTCATAGACTTGTACTTCCTTTCATAGACTTGTACTCCCTTTCATAGACTTGTACTCCCTTTCATAGACTTGTACTTCATTTCATAGACTTGTACTCCCTTTCATAGACTTGTACTCCCTTCCATAGACTTGTACTCCCTTTCATAGACTTGTATTCTCTTTCGTATACTTGTACTCCCTTTCATAGACTTGCACTTCCTTTCGTAGAGTTGTACTCCCTTTCATAGACTTGTACTCCCTTTCATAGACTTGTACTCCCTTCGTCTCATAGACTTGTACTATCTTTCATAGACTTGTACTCCCTTTCATTGATTCGTGCTTTCATTCATGTGAATTCGATGATCATTCCTGGAAAGATTAAACTTCTCCTCAAACCCTTCTTCCATTGATTTACTCCACATTTATGATTCTAACATATTTTCTGATTACATATATTTATGCATATTTATTCATATCATGTTATTAATTTATAGTTATTAAATTTATTTATATTTATGTATTCGTAATTACATAAAACGTATGTATTTCATTCTAATTTTGGAATAGCTTCTTATCAAATCTAATCATAGCTACTTTTAGAATAGAATACTCAGTACCTTCTTTCCTTTCATTGACAAGACATGTTTCAGTACTAAGGTCGTTCTCAAGATCTTGTCCTCAAACCCTTCTTTTATTGGTTTACTCCACATTTGTCATTCAAACATATTATCTGATTACATATATGTATTCATGATTTTGGCATAGCTTCTCATCATATCTTGTCATATCTAATCATAGCTTCTTGTGGAATAGAATACCCAGTACTCTATTTTCCTTTCATTGACAAGACATGCATCAGCACTAAGGTTGATCTCAAGTGTCATATATACAATGATCATATACTATATTGTATTGTATTTTTTACAATATTGTATGTTCGATTATTCGTAGTTTATTAGGTCAAATGAATTCTATTTCCTCATTGGGTGTGTCTCTCTGTATCACTCTCTCTGACTCTTTCTCATTCTAATTCATTTCCATCTACTATACAATTCATTTTTGTATCTTAAAGTTGAAAAGATGCTTTCTCATTCCACATAGCTTCTTATAACTTATCTTATCTGACGTATCTTGTTCTCATTTTATCACCAATAGGAGCACATCATTTCATTAGTATTCAAATCAGTTAGCCACTGAATTCTGTATTTTTTACATAAAAATATAGTTTGTATAGTAAAGTTGGGTATTCGAGTGAATAGAGAGTTCATAATAGAATATAAGATTAATGTTGTTGTGTGTCCATCTTAATTTTGGGTGTGTTTATAATATCCCATTACATGTAGGTACTACGCAAGTACTTCATTCGATTTTGAAGTATTCGACAAAATTAGTTTCATTAAACCATCTTCCAATAAACAGTTCATAGTAAATCTCACCTATCTGGAAACCATTATTATAGCTGATTACATTCACATTTGATTAATGTGCTAAAAATCTTACTTAGTTCTAAGGATGCAATTATTTGACAAACCACCTATCAAATGGGTGTATTCCCAATATTATGATGTAATGTGTTAATTAATTAATGAATTATTACTGGCCTGCTAGTTCAAGATCATCCTCTTTTACCCGCAGTACTGTCCACGAAGAAACAATATATTCTAGCTACAATCCCAATTGAAACTCGAAAACATACTCTCTTTATTATGGGAAAACTGCATAAGCTAGCGCGGTCAAAAAACATGAGATACTTAGAGTCAAAAACAATACATAGAACAATTACCTCAGTTAAGAAGCCAAATGAACCAGTGTTCAGATAGCATGAATTCGAGCTTTAGCTTCTTCATTCCAGGGCACTTTAAATCTGAGCAACTATTGGAACGTTCTTACACGCAACTAAATACATATATACAGATATGTACTGAATACGGACTCATACTACCAAAATATATATAATATTGCAATGTGCACACACATCTATATGAACGCCTTTGTCTGCTAGTTCGATTTTTAATATACTTCTCTCTCGTTCATCCTCCACGTGAAAATAAACTTGCTGGATTATATATCAGACTTATAGATATATTTGTATAATATACATAACAAAGGAACAGGCTAAACGGAAGCAATAAAGAGCATTCTTTGTATATTTTCTCATTAAGTTCAGCTACGTGTATCGTGGCAATCAAAATTGTTTGGCTCCGACATTTATTTCATTCGCTTCTAACGAACGTTTCTAATTTTCAACGACTTGGAGTGTGATCTATTCCACTTGTGTAATGAACGTCTGAAATCCACTGCATTATCCATGAGGTAGCATGATAGTGGATCACCTATCTCCCAATAATTATTAATCGATAAAAAAGTTTCATTTAAATTCCTGTAGACTTACTTCTGTATTCAGGCTGCTGCTATGACTTGATTTGATTTCAAATGAAGTTTAATTTGTTGACAGTTTCTAAAAAAAGAAATTGTGCATATTTTCTTGCATTTTTGCAAATGTTACAGGAATTTATTTGAATGTCCACTCACAAGGACTGCTGAACTATTGTTATGCAACCATTGAAAAAACCTGTAAAAGTAAGTAAATTCACCTGACTGTATAATCTTACCTTTATCTCAATAATATCTTATAATCTTACTTGAATTCACTTGTATTCTACCTGTTGTACAGATAAGTAAAACACTAGTTATGAAGAGAACTGAGAAGCTGAGTTGAATCGTACCCTCTGTCGTTCAAAAAATCATTGAACTCAATTACCTAGATGTTTATCAGTATTTTCAGTATTATCAGTAATCATATTATGATGGAATTTTATTCAGATAAGAGTTGGACTTCCCCTTCCTTGAAAATTTCTCTATGACGTTTCTACCCAATAACCCCTCTCAATAGGAACTCATAAGAGTGCATACACATACTCCATTACCGTTTAAAAAAATGAAATCATGCAGTAAACCAGTCCAGTTTGTTCACTATAGACCTATAACGTGTAATATTTCAATGAGACGAAATCCTAATTTCAAATCTAGATAACTTTGAACTCTTGATTTCTGGAAAAAACCAAGATAACTTTGATAACTTAACTAGATAACTTTGAGCTTTCTGAGAAACTTTATTCATAACGAATTTTCTCCTAGATTCTTCTAGTACAAGAAATCCAGTTCATCCAGGCCAATTAAAATAATTAACTGTTCAATATTAATTCTGTTGAAAATCAAATTAGAAGCATGCGGTTCCATTGAGATATAGGGTCCATTCACTATGTTGGCAGTATTGCATATGTATGAGGATATAATCCCTAGAGAACCACTTAGTATTTGTATCAATAGTTAAACTGGAAAAGATAGTGATGCTTGGGAAAAGTTTAATTTAAGACCTGATATTTGCATAAGAACAAATGTGTTTGGTATAAGAATGGCTTTAGCTTTTTGAATATATACATATGAAACTATACTTGGTCATTATTCCTTTCTTATTTGTTTTGTATATCTATGCACTGCATTTGTTAATTAGCAAAGCTAGCTGATCAGTGTCTTCTGAGAGTGTACATACATTAAGCGCTTCATGAATCGACTCAGCTTTCCTTTGTCTTTGTCTCACCTCTTATTATTATTTATCCTTCATACTCTTCATTCTTCATCTATATATATTCATTATATACCCTTATTTCTTCTTCTTCCAATATAAATCATGCCATTTTATCACTTTTCCTCATCAAATTGTTATTACTGTCATTATACTGTAGTTTTTCATTGAACTTTCTTGAAAACTTGAATTCCACTTTAAAATTTGTATAAGGAATGTTTGAGGATGTAATACTGAAATGTGCACCAACTACATATTTGATTATATTGATCCCAAATTTCTCGCCAGCTACCAAATAATCAGGTGTCAGGTATAAAACAAAATTGACCAGACCCTAACTATTTCAATGAGTGCTCCAAATAACCAAGGGATAAGACTTTTTTTCAAATTCACTATTTACAGAAAATCCATTTTCAGATTCAACTGTGAGAATTGGGGCGCCCTCTCCTAAACTAGGGTACATATAATTAAATTCTTAGGTTGAGAGAAATGTATTGAAAAAATAATGGGACATGGAAAAATTTGAAAAATGTCAAGAGAAATTGGATAAACGAGATTATAACTTTAGTACTCTTATATGAGAAATTGAAATAAATATGAATAAGTAACAATCAGTTACTCTCATTACAAACACCATTAGTCTCTCATGGCTTGCAATAGTAGAGTAGGTCAATTTCCTTACTAGCATACATCATAAACCTATTTCCACTAGTCTTGAATCATTAGCATAGTTTTCCACTGTTTCTAGGAAATATATAATGAATCTTTTCATGTTGAAAACATTTTTCGTGTTGAACATAGAAAAGTTAAACTTGCTGAAAGGAAAACATCTTGGTTACAAATGCTTGATTCTTCTCTCCTCATGTTCAAGATTGTAAGTGCATGCATGTTGGAAGTGCATTGATCAAGAAGCCCATGTTTGGAGATGACGATACTAGAGTATGAATGAAAACATTTATCCATTTATAATTTAGTACAAATGTCTTGAGTTTTGAAAATACACTGGAAACTGAACTTATTGCAGAGGGGGTGAACAAGTAAGATTATATTCTATTGTTTTTATTTTGGAAGGTAAGGATACGAGAATATGGATGAAAACATTCATGTTTGATGTAGTTCAGATTTCGTAGGGTACTGGGAACTAAATTATCATCAGAGAGGATAAACAACAAGTTGAGTTTTGATTGTGCTTGTTCTCAGGTTGGAAGTGCATTGATCAAGAGATTGAGAGTGTGGCACAGTGCTGTCGGTACGGCGTGTCAGAGGCAGCTATTAAATTATCGATCAGAGCATCCCGACTACTGCTACTGTTGGTTACCGGCCACAATCACTCTAATGGTTCACAGAGAAACCTCGATGAAGGTCGTCCTTGAACATCCCAAGTCTGAAGCATGTGGGCGCAAGGCGATGGGAGAGAAGTCAGTCGGCAGGTCGCTAATGCGATCTTAATACGATTATAATGATCGACCGTCCATCTCTAACGATCAAAGCGATCGATCTACAGGCGTCGATCGTCGACTCCTCACTCCTCACTCCGCGTCATCCGGTCCTCCTCATTACTTTCATTGTTCTAGCCGCCGCCTCCTCGGTCCTCTCAGACTGACGCCGAAAAAACTGCCATCTTGTACACGTCAGAAATCATTTTTCATTGACGACGGCATCCGAAATAATTCACAGGTATCTGCCGCGGCTGATGTGGATCCTCAACATACAACTGAATCAACTGTGCAGGATGAATGGAGACTTGGAGACTGACGTAAGATAGATTTATTCACCCAAGTATATTACAATCTATACTGGCTTGGATTTAAGCTCATAATAATCAAGAAATTTTTCATTCATTCATACATGATAAAAAAATGTAGGATTATTCATAGAAGGATTAGGAGTGGAAAAACAGGCTCATAGAAAATAATAATATAAACTTTCAATAGCCGTTTTCACAACACAACGATTCATTGCCGACACGATACTCAGGATGACCTCCGATAGGCTGATTTGAATGACCTCTGATAGGGTTGACGTATCAACAATCGCCAATAGGAGGACATTCTAAGTGTCATGGTTGTATCGAGTCGGTGAAAAATCTATATTTGTGTCAACGGTCATTGGGTTATACCATAGCCACCTCCAATAAAAGGCCTCGGCCTACGATATTGAAACGTCGCAGTGTAGGCCTAGAATCCAATACATGATTGGTGAAAAAGATTTAAAAAAATACCAGCTGATCTTTTTCACCAATCATGTATTAGATTCTAGGCCTACACTGCGACGTTGCAATATCGTAGGCCGGGGCCTTGTATTAGAGGTGGCTATGGTTATACGTATGTAGTAAATTCAACAAAATTGATATTATTACATAATTCATTGACATGAAGATGAGGTGTAAATTGATGTTATAGGTGTGGAAGTATTGAAGCTTGAGAATATTGAATTTATTGGATTTATCTATCAGGTAATGTAAATTTCATAGAATAGAAAGTATCTGTATCAGATTGTATTGATGAAAGCGAATATTTTCCTTACAGCTTACAAAATGCAATTTCAGTACAATACAATATCTTCAACACAAATACGAAACAAGAATTAATAGGAACGAGTTGAGTGTTAGTGGAATAATATTGTGAAATGACGTTGAGATTTTAAATAAGATAATATGCCACAAAATTCCATGGAAACCTGTTCTAGGAGGAATATTGATAAGCTTCTAAGTAGTATTATCATCAATATAATATGATAATACCAAGACGTTTAGAAAGATTGAATGAATATTGAAACTGAAGTTATATTATAATGGATCATTTCAATATTAAATGGTAGGAATAACGTACATTATGGAATTCTGCAATGTGCATTGTATTAACTGTTGTATTTTTCAATGGCAGAATAAAGTTTCATTTTCATTTTCAATGAATCGATGATTAGACAAACGACTTTGTTAACAAATTTCTTATATCAGTCGATGCTTTCTTCAAACAAGAAATGCATTTAGTAAGAAGAAAGAGTTGAGTGGAGGGTTGCTGAAGCTATAGGCGTGTGACTTGCGGAAAGGCTTTCAGGGCATGGGGGACCATTGGGCACCTTTCAATTGAGCGATCGTTTTGCACTTAAATGCTCTCCAAGAAGGTTCCGGCCTGTCTGCATTCAAGGGTTCACCTTCAAAAAGAGAGACTAGGGAGAAAGCAAGGCCCTTCGACAGACCTGTTGCTTCCTTCTTTATTTTTGAGCAAGAGAAAACAAAACTTCACCACGACTTAAACATGATCCCCTCCTTCAAAGAATCGGAAAGTGACTTGGATGTTTTCCGGTCTCACACTTCGATTCAGTTATCCAATAGGTGCATGGTCATATGGTCAGGAGGGTGAATTTGGAATTCTGTTAGATAGTGACCGCATAAGTCAGAAAAATGCATTCTCGTTCTTGCTGAACATGAAGCTCATACAAGCTTCTCCCGCCCTGGTGAAGTCATCGACTCTCAAAAAACTAAAGAAATTGCCAACCAATTTAATCAATATTTTGCCAAAGTTGGGACAAACCTAGCAAATTCTATAATAACCCAGGATGCACCAGTAGTGAGAGATGATGAACATGCTGCGGACTCTGAATTTCAACTGCAACCGGTCTCAAGGCAGGAATTGGAGGAGGTAGTGAAGAGTTTGAAAGGGCGATCAGCTCCAGGTTGTGATGGAATCCCTACTAGAGTGATTAAAAACAATATTGACATATTAATACATCCTATCCTACATATAGTCAATTTAAGCATTCTGGTTGGACACTTTCCTTGCGCTCTCAAAACAGCCAGAGTAATACCTATTTATAAATCAGGCCCCAAAGGCATATTCTCCAATTACAGACCTATTTCTTTGTTGGCAACATTATCTAAAATAATCGAAAAGTGTATAAAAATACAACTGACTAAGTATTTAAACGAGTACAATCTCATCTCCAACTCACAGTATGGTTTTCAAAAGTCCAAAAATACATCTGATACTCTTTTCAATATGTCTAGGGCTATCTCAAGTAGTATTAAATCAAGAAGAAAAGTACTGATAACCTTTTTGGACTTGGCAAAAGCCTTTGATACAGTTGACAGGAGAATTTTAATAAAAAAACTTGAATCATTGGGGATAAAAAATATCTCTCTCCGATGGTTTAAGAGTTACTTTCACAATCGACAGCAATCAGTTTGCATAAATGGTGAAAATAGTGATAAAGAGAATGTTGAGTATGGGGTAGTCCAGGGAAGCACCCTTGGGCCACTGCTATTCCTAATCTATATCAACAATCTGTCAAAATTAGTAGTTGAAGGTGAGTTGTATCTGTTTGCTGATGACACAGCACTAGTGTCTACTGGGAGCACTTGGGAGGAGGCCTACATGAGTGCTTCAATTGATTTGTCAAAAATAAAGAACTGGTTTGATCACAATAGCCTTACAGTAAATGTGGAAAAAACGAAGTTTATGCCAATAGTTACAAGAAATCAAGCTGATCCAGGCTCTCTAATACTAACGATGCATTCTTGTAATAATCCCAGGTCTGCTGGATGTAATTGTAGTATGATTGAGCGCGTTGATCATTACAAATACCTGGGCGTTGTCTTGGATTCCAAGATGAGTTGGGTACAACATGTCCAGTGTGCTAAGAATAGGCTCAGAAAGCTGCTTCACGCATTTTCAGAGCTTAGTAATGTTCTGAGTGTGGATCAGTGCAAAGTAGTTTACTTTGCCTATGTCCAATCTATAATACTATATGGAATTCTAGCTTGGGGAGGGGCTTCCTCCTCAGTCATTGAGCCTCTCGCAGTCACCCAAAGATCAATTATAAAAACAATTTTAAAGAGAGACTTTAGATACCCAACAAGACAATTGTTTATCGAATTTCCCGTACTGAATGTTAGACAACTTTTTATTAAATCCTTGTTGATCCACATAAAAAAATACAAAACTGAACTTCTGGGAGAAACAGTTAACCATAGCTACTCAACTCGCCACAGATCCAATTACAGCTTTGAGATACCTCAGCTGACTCACGGCTCTGAATTGACAAATCCTTCATACCTGGCCCATGTCTTGTACAGAAATGTGCCAGGGGTGATTAGGGAAGCAGAGGCATTTAGTTTGGTAGTGTTTAGGAAGAGGGTGGACAGGTGGCTGTACCAGATTGGTTGGGAAGCTTCAGAAGAACTACTCCAATCTCGTTATGCTTGGTGACCAACACGACTTCAAGGTTTCCAGATAATTGATTGGTATTTATTTTATCATTGATATAACCGATTTGACTGTTTGGCCTTTCTGGTTTATGCTTTTTTTTCATTCTCTCTTCTGAGAATTTCTGGAATCCCTGCCACTGCGGTCTTCAAAAAAATATTGTTATTTCTTCTTTATTTATTCTTTTATCAATCAAGGTATTAAGTATACTTATTCCGACATACATATTCCTACATACTCATTCTTAAATATACATCAGCACATATATTATCTATTTTATAATCAGAATATTAATAATACATCCATAATATAAGTGTATTCTTTATTATTTACTTCTATGAGCAGATTTAGCTTATTATGTATGAAGTGGAACTCCCCCCCTACACACAGATGGATAGTCTAGTAGGGGGATTCCAAAATATGTTGTATATTGTATTTCTTATTCGTGTAATATGTTTTTGGAAATAAACTGAAAAAAAAAAAAAAAAAAAAAAAAAAAAAAAAAAAAAAAGCTTTGGGTTTATCTACTCTGAGCCCTGTGATTTCATGATTAAGAAAAATTAGTGGACTTGAGGTTTTAGGTGGGTTCCGAACGACAAGGAAGTAATTTTTGTAGCACAAAATAGTCTGTTTGCAGAACTGCCTTCAAGCAGACACCATTTCAACAGGAGAACCGATAGTACGATGTTTTTTCTCAATATGTGTTGTGATATACGATCTTGACTACGAGTACAAACACTTCACAATTAGATTCAATATAGGGACATGTAGTTGAATGAAAAATCTGTTCAAAGCACCAATGTATTGACTATATGTAGTTATGTAGTCTAAGCACGGTACGAACATTTTGAAGATCTTGTGTCGCTCTTACATAATAGTATTTCCTTCGTTCTCATATTAATCCAAATCAATCAAATTCATCGACTGAGATTTGGGTAAAACCAATCGCAATAAGGAAACGAGCTTTATGTGAGATCACATCTAGCTTCATTCGAAATTGGAGATATGGATGAATTTACTGTCATTAAGTGAACGTAATTTAGTGTTCAATCTTCAGATGGGATAGAGTATAATTCCATTGAAAAAATAATTAGAAATATGAATTGAACTACTATTTGAATTCAGTAGAGACTTGAATTATCTGACTCCAATCAAAACTAGTGTAGTAATTAATTCAATTAAATTTAATGCAGTTAAAATATAGAATATGGGTGGAAAGAGGTGAATACTGAATTTAAAAACACATTAATCAAGTATTATTGTCGTTTGTAAGAATGAGAACAGATTATCTGTATAAAGATTCAATCTGACAACAGATATGCTATCAAATACTGGCATAGTTTACATAATGAGTGAACAGCTCATTGATGAGAATGTTTTATACAGAGTAATAAAGTGTTTTCTCTAGAGAACTGGTTTGGACAACGAGAGAAATCTAATGTTACAAAACAATCTAATGTTAACATTATTTGTAAATCAATTATTACTTTACTTTTTCGACAGTGAATGAGAATAGGAAGGTTGGAAAATACAGTTACTGGATTATTATGCAATAGCTTGATTGTACAAATTGAACAATAATTTATTGTTATCGCTCAAATTTCTCGAGTTTGTGCGGAGCTGAGATTGTATTTGGAGTATTGAGCAATAAATGGATTTGTAATTCAAATTTCTTCAGTTTTGCTGAAAATACCATGGGAACTTAGAAATATAACCTTGGATGTAGCTTCTGTTTACAGGAATGTGGATGTTACAAGAAATACAACATATTGAAGTTAATTAATAATACAATAAATTGTATCCTATATGTATGATGATATTTCACAGTGATGATTATGATAACAAGATGACATTTTTCTTTGGAAAGGCAGTCATAATCCCATGATGAATTTATGGTGGTCGAGACTTGAGACTCTATCAGTTTGGTCTCTCTTCGTATTCAATAAATAATGCATGCTTTCTGGGGTCAGTCGGACAGTAATCTTCTTGCTCTTTCTCTCTTCATCTCAATGTTCGGCTGTTTCTCCTTCTCTGTCTCTTTCCTAAGGCTCAACTCGACCAGACACAACGTACGACGGACTCGATCCTTTGATGAAAGACCTAGACAAATATTATGTCCAAGTGTAAGCCTTGATTAACTGAGAGATGTATAAATCAAAGCGAAACTCTGTTAGCTACTCTCTCAATTGATGTGTGTCCTTCTCTTTCCAACTCTTATTCTCATCAATCGGTCTCTGTTACACTGTGCACATATATGACTCCACATCCACAGAGCAGCTCTCTCATCTTATTGCTTCCTCTTTCTCATTTTGTCTCACTTCTATTTATTCGTCTTCTTTGGTCTCCTATCCCATAAATCAAATCAGCCACTAGATGTCAATGGACTCCATCTAATACATGTGTGTTGCATGTAACTAATTCGTATTTATGTTGCCAAACATTATTTGCTACGTTTTCCTTCAATAAATTAGTTGAAGACATTTTAAGCTAATTACTCATCCACGACAATAATTTGTACTGAAATAAGAATAATTATGCATGATTGGATTGTAGCCTACATATCTGAGATTCATTAGTTTCCAAGGTTAATTCCTAAGAGAACTTTATATCAAATTCAATAACTGTTCAATTTTTCTCAACTCATATTTTCCCTATTGATGGATCGTATTAGTAGCCAGTACTTCAGATAACCATTCGGTCATAATACATCAAATTTGATAATATCTTTATATCAATAAGAATAGCCATGATTGGATTGTTCATATTTGAGATTTCTTAGTTTCCAAGGTCAATTTCTAAGAGAACTTCATATCAATTTCAATCTGAAATTCGATAGGGATACTCTTTCCAGATCTTATTTATGAAAAAGACCAACAACACTAAACTATGTCATCAGTAAACAATGTCATCAGTTTGATCAGTAATGATCAATATTCTTGATGAGTGATTAAACTATGATCAAGGTTTGCACAATCAGCAGTAATTTGAAATGATTCTAGAGATCACAGGATCATAATATTACTGGATGTCACTGGTATTAGGACTGAATATCACTAGATTTCTAGGATCATAGTTGTGTACCGTTGAATGTGTTGTTAGTTTTAATTTTGTGTTGAAAGGTTAACTATAAAAACAGTAGCCTCCAGACTACAAAGTGAAGATATTAAATAGTTACATATTACATAATATATAAAATAAATATAGAGCAGTTTGGTGCTCCAGTAACACAAATATCGATAGTTAAGTGAGATTGGCAAATTATAAATTCAATTCAATCTTGAAACATCTCTCAACATCAGTTCTGCAACTGTAACTACTCGTCTAATAACAAAGACTACAAAATTACTAATTATCAAAAACAATACAGTTCGAATTATATTTTTCACTGATGGTATTATGATCGAATGAATATTTGAAGTATTGGATACTCATACGATTCATCAAAAAGGAAAATATCAGCTGAGAAAAATTGAACAGAGTAACTTGCAAATTGAGAAAAAATAGAGCAAAATTTGCTGCACAGTAAATTATTGCAGTACGCGAACTGAATTGGAAATGACCAATCATTCCAAGTCGACTACTCCGGATTCAGTGGAGGAAATGAGGGGAGATGTTGAGAGAGCATCTGCAATTGAGAGAAACAGAAAACAGATCACAGTGAGGAGAATTATAAACACAGGAATCTTAGCATCGAGAATTCGTTCTGCTGCTCTCCTGAGTACAGTTATCATGGACTTATCAGAAAATGTTACAGTTGATTCAAGCATTTTCTCTCAGGAGTAATATTCAATGTGACTTTCCAAAGAAAAAATCTCATAGTTTCCTAAAAGATCATTGCGCTGAACCTTTCTTAACAACAGTTATAAAAAGTATTGTGCTGGTTAGTTTGCAATTTTTTTGAGCCAGATAGAAATCATCGATTTGTGTCGGTGGTCATTGCAATCTTCTCATGGGATCAATCGATAATAAGGTCAGTGTAGTGATCTACCGTCTATTGCAGCCATCGATTATCTTCCAAGAGCATGAGTTCTATTCCGTTGTATGAGCTGAGCTCCCACAGTAATATTTGATAGCTATGGTATGATTTTTTATAAGGACAACTACGACTTCTTATCACAGTAGATAATTAACAATCAAGTGCAATATAATTATTGGACGTATTGGATGACCTGACTCAACTAAATAATTTCTGTACATTCTCTGTTAAACGTTAAATCGAGGATCAATTATTGTATTGCATTGTACTGGATAGTATTTGATTAACTACAAGCTCAGATAAAACATTTCGCTGAATTGATTTTGTTGATCGAGTAACATGTCTCGTCCATATTTGAAAGATTAATTTTCTAGTAAGCTAATACAGCTTGAGTCAAGATTTTTTGATGCTGTTATTTCATATAGTTTGATTCTATCATCAATTTATCATTTTTTTTTCAGTTTGGTGAATTTTATACAATATTATTGTCGAGTAACCTTCTCAGAAATTCTTAGAAAATCTCTTTATGCAGTAGACATTTCCAGGAAAAATTTCGAGTGAGCACTTAACTAAATAATTTCTGCACATTCTCTGTAAATACGGCTACGTTAAATCGAGTCTCAAGTCTGTTGAATCTTTTATCTGGCAAGTGGAGAGTTGTTAATTAGGAGTGACAAAAATTCATGACTGAGAGCACGCTTTTTCCAGATTCTCATTGGCAGGAATCTCATTATGTTTTAATGCGAGTGTGTGACCATGTTCTCCAAGAATAACAATTTGTAAGTCATGATGGGAAGATTGGTGGGGTGCGGCGTGTAGGACGAGCGCGATATAGATTTTAATTTGTGAGTGAGGCAAGGAAAAGGCCCGGACAGACGAAGAGCAGCTAATTTGTTGACGCTTTGAGAAAGAAGGAGAACGATAGGAAATGTGATTTGGCCGTGGTCAACGTCAAACGGCCCGGCGACTTGGTAACGAAGCTGCAAAGGTGGTCTGCTGCAGAAAGACGCACTGGATATATTTCATTAAGTAGATCAAACGGAATACAGATACGGGCACTCTACTCGCCTTCTATCCCCCACTATACCCAGCTGGGACTTTATTTGATCAACTTTTCATCTCGGATACAGAGCAAAAACAGCAGCAGATATCTTTTATATCCAGCTCAAACCTCTGTGAACGTAAATTGGATTTTCTAGAAAGAAGTTGCTGTCGTTGGATGCCGTCTTTGACTCTAGTCACACGTTCATCCACGGTCATACAGCCCCAATCATGTAACTTCGTCTTCACATCATCATGTGTGATCCTTGCACGACGATCGTTTCTATTCGTATGAGCTACATATGTATATAAGAAGGTAAAACTACAGATAATTTGGATGCACCTTTGTCAGATAGCATGCACACATTACTTATCACATTACACAACGTGAACATAGCTGAATTTGAAATGAGGAATGGATTCCAAAAATTAAAAGTTTCCTCATGTAGACAAAAATAGATGAATAGATTTGAAATATTGTCGTTGTCATCGTTTGGCGTCAAGCAATAGATTTACAATTACATCATCTGTTTCAACCACCAACAAACACTTCTATATTTACAACCACATTATAGTTTATAGTGTTGTATACACTATATTATACATACACTATAATACAACAACAATTATTATTCTTTATTTGTTTTATTTCTACAAACACTTTATTAACTTCGAATTTTTTTACTCTTTTTACTTTTCCAATCTTTCTCAGCCCTGCCAATAATTATTCTTTATTTTTCTTGCTTGTAAGCTATGACTGCTCTGGAAATTCCATCAATCTCCTTCCTCTCAATACTATTCTCTCTCCAGGTATACGATGCTCCCCAACTCATAAAAAGTCAAATATAATTATCTAGCTTCCTCAATATTTCAAACCTACAGAGTGTCTTCTCTTGGACAAATTTTAATCAATTTCTGCGGATTTCATACTGCTTATTTTTTTTTCAGGGAGCCAGAACTTCAGGCATCAGAATTATAGAATATTATAGGTTCAATATGGTGAGGTGACAAGATGTATAGGCTTAAATTGATATGCTGAATTGAATATAGAAGAGTTGAAGGAGTGATATGAATTTGAGCTTGTTCTGTATTTGGGGTTTATTTTTCTAGGTGAGATTGATAGCTCTGCAGACCCAGCATACAACTCAATATTTTGTTATTATCAACTGTCAACTCTTAAAATTATTACCCATATCCAGGCCTAATGCTTCATTTTTTCTGCATGCCCAAAGAAATTTGCCAGAATGTGAGAGTCACATCGAAATATGTTACACTGAATTGAATATGTGATACATAATATTAAAAAGATTTCATCGTATTACAGTCTCCACTATTATAGTCAATAATTAATAGTCCAATGGAAATAGAAACACGTGAGTGCAACGTCAAGAGTTTATGAACGTTGTCTATTGCTTACCATGAATGTGAATTTATTAATATTGATAGCATTTTTATATATTTTAATTATATTTAATATATAAATACTATATTATATTTAATTATATTATAGTATTTTATATATTTTTATATTATTAATATTGATAATACAACTGACGTTTTGGCAGAGTCTGTTGGTGCGGGGGTTGAGGAGTTACTAAGCCGTTCCAATTTCTATCGGACTTTTTTTGTGCGGTTGACTATAGCAGTAGAAACAGTTGTTTCGGGTTGGTATGTCCGTTATCTCAAATCCAGTCAAAAACAGTACATCGATACCTGAGCGGTGACAGATACTTAAGTAGGGATATGATACGGATAAGAAAATTATAATGAACGATTAGGCTAATTGAAGTTACAAGAGAGCTCACGAAATTAAAGGTACAAAAGTTCATCAGTATTAAAAGAACAAATTGTATAATTATACAACACTCTATTTGATATCATCAGTAGTTGATGATCAGGAATCCCGAGTTCTCGAGCCTAATTTACTGTACATGTCCAGCATGATGCTTGCGCATGATCCAGATTTGTGAGCTTGCTCATACCTCCATCACTGCTAATCGTGACCATCTTTACAAGTCCGCGCACAATAGAACAAATCTGATTTCACACCTTAATCGCTTCTATCTAGATACGTTTACAATGCGTTTAAAACCAACAATTAAACGAGTTCGTAGCTATGGACGCAGTGTTGCTTGACTCGTTTGTAATTATAAAGCTTTCCCGCTCTGGACTGATTGGAACAGCAGATTTACATACAATACGAAGTCAGTCTTAGTCCGGCTCAGATACCGTTAGGCATAAGATAGCATTTCAATTTGTAACAGTTTGGCCAAGGATTTTGAATAAGTAAATTTTGTTTATTGTTAATTCGTTACCTTGGATCCACTCTATTGCAAAAGAGGCACGGGCAAGATCCTCACACACTAGAGTAGCTGTCCAAGCTAGAGCAATTGTAAACAAACTTTCTGAACTGTACAGTTAACCATACTATACAAGACTTCAAAGTTGAGGTGTTTTTAAAATCCACCAATTCTCTCTCTGGTCCTCGTCCTCTTCAAGTAAACTTACTACTTCCTATGTTGAGAATAGTGTTAATAACTATGATGATTATGCAGTGGATTTGAATATTAGCTTGACTATGCTTTCGATATTCCTTCATTTTCCAATAAAGATGGGCAAGACCCAATCTGAAACTTGCAATAACTGGAAGAACTGTGGTATATTAAACTAGAAGAGAGTCTATAGAAGAAACTGAGAAAAAACAACTCATCAACTGCCACTTGAATTGAAACCGAACAAAATACAGCTATCACAGAATTATATTTTCAAATGCTTATACATGGCACAATGATAATGATTACATAAATATACCATTTACATCAACTGCATATAATAATTATGATGATATACTCGAAAATTTGCTTGGGATTTTTATCGAATTCGCTAGACTTGAAGAAGTTTTCCTAGTCCACAGCAAAACCTTCTCAAGTTGCTCTGGAATCGATTCCTAAGCCATAATAATTGCTTCCATGTTTCAGATACCGTGAACTAACGATGATAAAATTCGGCTGGATGGCTTTTTCGAGGTGATATCTCCCCATTAAGTTCAGATCGAATCTGACTTCAGGTGGCTAAAGCCTGAATTAGTGAAATGACTTGCCAAATGTGATAAAAAAATAGCAGCAGTAAGACAAAAGCCGAACACGATCGAGTGTTATCCAGGTGGCTGAATTTTTGATTGGAATAACAAGAAGCTGTGATGCAGATTCATTAAGTTGTTAGTTTATATGGACGATTGGAGCCAAGTTACTGCACGAAGCGAACTAATTTGAATGCCTGGTTGCTGAAAACAGGCAGCCAGCTCCTTTTGCTCCAAGGAGTTCGCCGCTCATTTGAATATTCGAGCTCTTTCCGATGAGAGAAGAAGTTCGAGAGGTGATTTTTGAGAAGAAAGAAGTCAGCTGCCCCCTCCACCACCACAACATCCTCTCCCTCTTTTTTCACGGTACGTTTGATCAGCTTATTATCAATCACTTTAGCACCTCTTCCAATTGTTTTCCATCCCGGGCGTTCGTGATTGAAATCAAAAGAAGCGGCACGCTTAACTCGATTACTTTTCAGAATAAATTATCTCCGGAAAGAAGAAAAATCGGAAGGGGCACTCTTCGCTCGTTCGACACTTTCTTTTTACTGCAAAGTTTCGAGGATGCTCTTCTTCGCCTCTTCAAGTAAGAGATCTTGTCTAATTGTCTGGAAAAGTAAACGCTTGATCCGCCCCAATTTGTCAGAGATGAACTGATTCGAAGAATATCGGTGGTCCCTTCTTGGTTAGTTAGCTAAGGGTGAGTTTCTGAAGTCAACACTTTTTGCAAGCAATGTAGCGGATATATTTCATCCTATAATTAAGATCCAATGAGCTCATTAAAGAATCCAATTTCCTACAGCCATGAACAATCAGGTGCTCTGAAACCTTGTGCATCTTTCAACAACCTTCAATATGGAATAACCAGATTCATCTTCGAGATGAAATCAGTGCTCATTTATTGATGATTATGTCTATGTCAGCATGTACTATCTTCATTTACACAAACATATTATTCTCCAGAAATCTCAAATTATATTCGATACTATTCTCCTGACATTCCTATGAAAGTGTGTTGAACGTTTATAGAGAAAACCTTTTTCTCATTATGATATTTGTACACTTAGTGACTTGATCGATAATAATACTCGAGACTCTTTACTCATGTGAAGTGATAGCTATTTAAAATGTGAAAAAATTATGTTCTATCTGCTTAAGGTTTTCTTTCCCATTCCCTCAAAATTATTTTCAATTTTTCAACCTGGAGATGGAATTTTCTTATTGAATGAAGACGACTGGATATTGTTAAAACCACTTTCTAATTTTAACAATTCAATATACTTGTTTTACTATTATTAATCTTCAGTAAAATGGACTTTCAACAGCAAAATAGAAAGTGTGAATGATGCCCTATGATCGGCCTGGCCGTTGGTTGTTGACCAATCGGCATTATTTGTTATCACTCAACGGTTCTCATGCCCACATTTGAGAAACTTTCTTATGCCCATATTTGAAGAACTGTAGTGCTGTCTTGTCTCGGACAATGACAGAGCTTAACCTTGATTGTTTAACTATCGGCCAATCATATGGCTTCATCCATACTAAATATTCTGCTGCTCAAAATTTTGCTTTTGGTTTACTAGAGATTGATAATAGTGTAACAACCAAGACTAGAATCTCAAATTTCTCCAATAAATCAGTGGTTTTGACAATATCATGTGATTTTGATTCATTATGAATATCTTCCACAAAAATAACTAGCCTTCAATTTTTGAAATCAGAGATTGATAATAGTGTAACAACCAAGACTAGTATCTAAAATATCTTCAATAAATCAGTAATATTCACAATATCATGATATTTTGATTCATTATGAATATCTTTCACAAAAATAACTAGTCAGGAAAGCCAAGATGTTGCACCCTTCAATCTGCTGGCGCTACCTGGTCGTGGGTTCGAATCTCGCCGGTAGGTATGGACGTTTAATCATTTCATCATCATCATCATCATCATCTCATCCTTTACCCGCGCACAAGTAAAAAAGTGCATGTGTACATCATCCCCAAAAAATATGTATATAAACTTCACATAAGCTTTCTTACTCAGTAGTTTTTATTATAGTATTTAAATATATGTATATATTTAAATATATATAGTATTGTATATATATATATATATATATTATATATATATATATATATATATATATATATTTAAATATAAGTATGTATTTATGTATTATAGTATTTTAATATATCGATATCCAATACTATTATTCTGTCCCTAAATGCTTTTATGTGTCAATATTTCTCCTAAAACACGCACCAATATTTTCTCTCAATAAGACAAGTAGACAGTGAAGACAATCAAGACGACGCTAATCTACGGTGAGCAAATCTGCACAATCATGTTAGCTGTTCGGCAGTGAGAAAGATGAAGCGAGAGCGCTCTGATTAACATGATAATGGTCCCAGAGGGCGGAAAAGTGTGCCCGTGTCTACCGTACACGGGAGAGAGTTTGCCGTTGGACAAACTTGCCAGTTTTATGTAAATGTCGAATAGATTTGTAGGGACTGAATTATCGTTCTTTCAAAGAGACGCGGGAGGAGTTATTGAAGTTATAGCACTCCTCCGTTTATTCTTGCATAATTTCGGACTATTATTGGTGGGGGTTGTAGAGGGGGTATGTTGAATAATACAAGTTGCGAGCAGCAAGATTCAGTCAACCCTTTCCAGATAAATACTTCGATAAAAGCTCCTATTCTATCGAGAAGATATATTTTTCACGGTTCGAAAAATTCGCCTACAAAGCAGGTGAGAATTATTCAAATAATGCTTTTCTTCGTTCCCCTTCTCAGCTCATCATCCAATGCGGAAGTAGGAGATTCATGGTATATCCACTAGTGATCCGACATGTGCAAATTAGGGTAAGTCGGAGGTCCATTTTCCAGTCTGAGAATTAGATTCTAATTAAAGCCCGCGTCTGCGCTGTGAGTATGAGGACAGCATATAATTACTGGTTGTCAAAGAGCGTGCTTACTTATGTCCTTAGCACCGACCTAACGTTTTTCTCTGGTCCAGTAGGCCTAACTGGCTGTGAACGTAAGAATTACAATACGAATACTCAAGTTCTTTGGCTTCTTTATGCATTATACAGGCAGTACTCGAGACGAATAACAATTGTGAACAAAAGAGCAGTGAGTGACCTCTCTATCGCCTCGTGAACTTGAATTTTCAAGCATGATATGGATTGATACACGTTTGGTCTACAAATGAACCTTAATTTTTTCTGAAATATTACAAACATTACTTCATTCAATTGACATAATTGCCAATTGAATTATTTGCCATCAAATAAATTTAATTGCCATCAATCACCAATACATCAATATTGCAATTAGATATGATTAGCAATGAATGTCAAGCTTTTACAATTGATGGTGATTTTCTTCAGTTTTGTTAGTTGGAACTAGTTGAAAGGAATTCAATAGAATGGATTAATTAAGTACTTCATGCAGTTTACAATATATACTGGCTCATACACTTATACAATAGCTTACAATACAGCAAACAGCAAAGTTTTAGATTAATTTACATAACATAAACCAAGAAAATAATTATTGATCTGTATATGATATGAAAAAAAGCAATTTGGAATAATTATACAAGATAATATTGTAATGCATTTACATAAATTGGGGGAGCTTTGGACATATAAATGTCCATTCTTCGGAAAGAATATTAAAAATATTCTCCCCAATTACTCTCTACAAATAAATTGATGAAAGAGTTGAATAGTTAAAGGATGATTTCCAATAAGATAAATGTTCGAAAAAGTGTATGGAGAGATATTTAGGGGAAAAAAGGAAAGACGCTACACTATCAACTAAAATCGTGTACGAAAATTAGTGATAACACTGAAATAATCACTGATTATCTTCTAGCAATTCTCTAATCATTTTCGATTAATAAATTTCAACTTGATCATAAGAAACCCACCAGTGAATCATCGATCTCGAACCACATTCCAAGATTGAAAAGTTGAGGGGTTTGAAATCTTAACTTTTCTCTGAAGAAGATTTTAAACAAGTTTACTGTAATTGATGGAAGATTTATTGCAAATTCCCGTTGACAAACTGCTAGGATATTATAATAATTAGAGATAATTATTATCATTTACAATAATTGCTGTATTATAAAAATTTGATTTCAACGATATTTTTTTCATACAGCTAGTTTTATCTCTAGCATGAACTCCAGAATAGCTTTGTCACGGAGGGGATTGAGAATTTAAATAACCTCTTCCTGTTCGCAGAAGACGTTGGTGACGTGTATTATATGCATACCCGTAGGCTTGTGGCGTCATTCGACAATTAGCTTTGCTCATATGCATAACCCGGCTAGATGAGCGGCTCAGGCTTGAAGCTGTCGGTGACTGCAGCTCTCACAGCCCTAAAATCGATATTCTCAGCAGTTGAGATTTATTCAGGCCGAGGGCTAACTGATATTCTTGCAGCCAGCTCGTGGCTTGCCGTCAATCCGGGAAGAAACTCTGGAATAGGAGCTGTACTCCAAGTTCAGTTCTGACGTTAATCAATTATTCGGAAACTGATTCTCGACTGGTTAACGTTTTTTTTTAACAAATTCTACTTCACTTATTGGATGAATCTATCGAAGTTTGAAGTGGAGGGTAACCTATTACTGTACTACACTTTTATCTTTCGTATTCTTTCTCTGATAATATTCATTATTGGGCTAGTTATAAAAATAAATTCAGAAATCAGAATCTAATTAAATTAGATCAGATGTATCCAACCTTAATCATTGAATTGAATTGAAATTTGATTTCATTGAATAATACAACAATAGAATATAATACATACACAGAGTATAGTAACGCTACAAATATTCAAATTAATTAAATAAAGCAATACCTAATAGTGGGAATTATCCCCATGACTTTGATAACATTGGCATTCTTCATTGAGAATCCTTGGTGTGTGCTCAATGATTTGGATCTTATTCAAACTTACTAATGGAAGTCCTCACTTTTCCACTACTCATCATATTTATCTTCTATCTTTCATCTCTTCTCCAACCATTTTCACACCTCCTTTTCTCAATTCTCCGCCATTTTACAATCTTTGTTACAGATTCATCTCCTCTTCCTTGTTTTTACACTCCATCAAGCCTGCACATCCTTTAATAATGTATATGATTTGTGTATTGAGGAATTTAAAATAAATAAGTAAAATTCTACATCTCACATCTTTCTTCAAATCCCTTAAGTTCCTCCTCACCTCCTCTTCCAATTTCACAGTCATGCACTCAAAGTCTTTTTTCTAACTCTTCCTTTCTTGATTCCTTTTCACCTTCACAGTTATTTTTTTCCACTCTCCTCCTTTTCTCACTCTTTCTTGATTTCCTTGTTCATTCTCACGTGTTCTCTCACTCTCACTATCCCTCAGCTCATCCTCACACATAGATACTCTAACTCCCTCTTACACATTTCTCTCTCTCCGGTTCTCTAACTCCCTGTTACATTTCTCTCTCTCTCCGGTTCTCCAACTCCCTGTTACATTTTTCTCTCTCCGGTTCTCAAACTCCCTCTTACATTTTTTCTCTGTCTCCAGTTGATTTGTAGAACGCGCAAAATGGTGATAAGTTGCAGATCGGTTGCTGCAGTGGAGGCGGCAATTAGAGCGACGGTAAAGAGAGCCAGCGAGCACAAGAAAGAGAAATGGGACAGCCAAGAGAAGAAGAGAATTGAACAAAGGGTGGTTGGGTGGAATGGTGGAAGGGGTGGAGGGTGGAGCCGCGAGCAATGAGACGGCGACGTAAGTTCATTAGAATGTGATGGCTGGTGGATCCATGTGAGAGATGAGAGCCGGGGAGCATAGCATAATATTTACGGTGGCCGCGGGGCTACACTCGTCATTTGCTAATGCAAGACAGAACAACGTTCTTTTTCGCCTTGTCTAGGTAGGTGGATGTATTTTTAAAAGAGGGAGTCTGCCCCGACAGATAAGCCACTTCCACTGCTAGCACACGCCGCTCGGGGCCATTTTAATTCCACGGAAATCACTCATCTACTTGATACGAAGGAGATATTAGTGCGGCGGGGAACGGGAAAGAGGCACATCCAAATTAGCGTCTTCTTCTTAGGCAGTCACCCCGGGATCAGGCAGCCGCCTCCTATGTATCACCAAGACCACATTGTCATATTCTCTACCTCTATACTTTCATTCCAAGACATATTTGGAAAAATCCACCCCCTCACACTGTATCCTCAATGCTACGAAATTGTGTTATCTTTCACTTCTACATTTCTTGGTATGCACGTGTATTAGAAAAATTTGATTCATTATCCATCATGATATATATATATATATATGTGTGTGTGTGTGTGTGTGTATGTGAATACATGCAGTCACATTGAAGATGTGTCACATTCTCTAGTCCCCATTTCTGTGGTTTGCAGAAGTGGCAAAGTTTGGTTCTTAGTATTCACATGTATCTGAAAAATTTGATTCATTATCCATCATGCTATAGAAATAGTCACATTCTCCAGTCCCCATTTTAGTGGTTCGCAGAAGTGGCCAAGTTTGGTTCTACGAATTCATGTGTATCTGAGAAATTTGATTCATCATCCATCATGCTATAGATGTGTGTAAATACATGCTCTAGATGTAGTCACATTTTTGTGGTTCGCAGAGGTGGCAAAGTTTGGTTACTAGTATCCAATCCACGTGTATTTGAGAAATTTGATTCATTATCCATCATGCTATAGATGTATGTGAATACATGCAGTCACTTTGAAGATGTGTCACATTCTCCAGTCCCCATTTCTGTGGTTTGCAGAAGTGGCAAAGTTTGGTTCTTAGTATTCACATGTATCTGAAAAATTTGATTCATTATCCATCATGCTATAGAAATAGTCACATTCTCCAGTCCCCATTTTAGTGGTTCGCAGAAGTGGCCAAGTTTGGTTCTACGAATTCATGTGTATCTGAGAAATTTGATTCATCATCCATCATGCTATAGATGTGTGTAAATACATGCTCTAGATGTAGTCACATTTTTGTGGTTCGCAGAGGTGGCAAAGTTTGGTTACTAGTATCCAATCCACGTGTATTTGAGAAATTTGATTCATTATCCATCATGCTATAGATGTATGTGAATACATGCAGTCACTTTGAAGATGTGTCACATTCTCCAGTCCCCATTTTTGTGGTTCGCAGAAGTGGCCAGGTTTGGTTCTTAGTATTCACATGTATCTGAAAAATTTGATTCATTATCCATCATGCTATAGATGTGTGTGAATACATGCTCTAGATGTAGAAATAGTCACATTCTTCAGTCTCTATTTTTGTGGTTCACAGAAGTGGCCAAGTTTGGTTCTAAGTATCCACATGTATCTGAAAAATTTGATTCATTATCCATAATTCTATAGATATTGTCACATTCTCAATCCCATTTGTGATTCACAGAAGTGGTAGACTTTCTTTAGTCACATTTATTTGAATGGGACGTTTCAGACACATGCAGCTTTGTCACTATGCAACTTTGAGTCTGGCAATCGACATCAGTACACAGATAAGTACAGTCGGTATCAGCTGATTATTATCATGTCTTCCCAGTTGTTAGTAACTGCAAAGATTGTTGTTAGTTACTGAGAAACACATCCTCAATACCTGAATAATTGCAATACACGTCTCTCTATTTGTTGTGCAATTTATCTAATATTTTTCATCGCTTTATATTTCAGCAAAATATTCTTGATATTTAACACGGAGATTAAAATTATTGAAATGTACATAATTTATCAAGCTCCTTGCGTACCATATTCATCATGACGTTGTGTTGAACAGACTGATAATAATAATAATAATAATAATAATAATAATAATAATAATAATAATAATAATAATAATAATAGTAATAATAATAATAATAATAATAATAATAATAATAATAATAATAAACATAAGTTATATTGGGATCGGTCGGTGCTGACAGACAGAATAGTTGCTCATAATAGGCCAGATATCATCCTCATGGATAAGGTAGCCAAGGAAACAACACTAATAGATGTTAGCATACCATGCTGCCACAACTTAGACCAGTATTATAATGATAAGGTCTCCAAGTACCTTCCCTTGGTTGCTGAGATCAAGGATGTCTGGATGCAAGAAAAGGTCACAATTGTTCCTGTCATTATCTCTACGGTTGGAGTTGTAACTAAAAATGTGTCAGCAAATCTTTGTCAGATGGGAATATCGAAAAGTGCAAAATATTCCATGGAAAAAGCAGTTGTTCTCAGCACAGCATCCATTGTGAGATCATTTTTGAACATTCCAGTTTAGTAATGCACCAAAGTCTTGCCAAAGGCCGACTTTGAGTGCAATAAACACTCACTTGTCATGTGATGAATGAAATGATAATAATAATAATAATGATAATAGTAATAAATATAAATTTATTTCCTTTAAATAAATACAAACAAGCAATTAAAACATAAAGAGTACAAAATATCCAAAGTACAATAGAATAGGTCTATAAAAAATTATGGAATCTAATTCTATTGGAAATTAACCTACTTAACTATGGGAAACCCATGTACTACAGTAGGTGTTAGTAGTAGTAATAGATTCTGGGTGGGGGTACAAACTGAAAATACATTGGGTGAGTGACTCATTCCATATAATATTCTACTTGTTTCCATCATGCTGGAATAGAAAATCCTCTTTTACAATACATTTGAATCTCATTCATCATTGCATTTTCACATACATTTCAATGTTCAAGTATTCAATAATTTTTTAATTGTCTTACTTGAATTGATTGAATAGAGAATTCAAATGGAATAAAAGACTCGGTAGTTGTTGGCATGGTGAAATATGTGAAGTGTGGTTCATTCAACCACAAAAGTGTGAGAAATAAGGAAAAAAGGTGTCTAATGGATATTTCTTAAGACATTCACGAGAGCTTAATAATCCTTAACTATCAAGCACTCAAGTATCAATACACATATTCCAACTATTCATATTATGTTCAATCTATAGTACTATCCAAGAATTGAAAAAAAATGTGTGAATCAATTTATTCCTCTCGATTTTCATTCTCCAATATTTTTCTTTCTTCATTCAGCGCTTATCCAATCAATAAATTTCTCTTTTATTCATCTTATGGTGATAGAATCGTGTTATCAATCGTGTTATCTTGGAGAATCTCTTCAGATTCGCTGTGGAATATCGATTGCCCTGAAAGTCGGCAAGTGGCAACTAGAATGCGATCCGCAAAGGGTGAACTGCAGTTGCTGTTAATTGAGTCGTGATGACCGCGCGTGTGTAGGGGCGTGCGTGTGCGTGCGTCCCTATCTTTGGTGTGAATAGTGAGAAGCTGTCTGCGCCACGCGTCTCCCGTCACCCGTCTCCCGTCTTCCGTCTCTCGTCTCGCAGTTATTTGAACAAAACTAGAAAACTGGCTGGCATTCACCGAAGTGTGTGAACATGACAATTAGCGGGATCTTCGTTTCGTTGTCAAGGACAGTTGTCTTGCTTTCATCCGTTCGTTGGTTCATTGCCGGGCTATCTGAGCCCTTCTGTAATTGTATAACAGCTAAGATATCAAGCGTAAATTCTCATTGGACCGACCATGCGTTTCAATCCCACTACTACCCTCAAAAAACCCACTCATCACCCACCCCAATTCTAATTATCCCATCTAACGCAATTTCTACTTTATTTTGCAGCTTTTCGCTCTTCTGTCGACGCAAAGAACAGCGCGAATATCAAACATCCGAATGAGCAAGAGAATAATCCGTAGGACATCCAACATCCAACATCCAACGCGCTCCACACAAACCAATTCGCAGAAACGATTAGCGCTTATCCAACAAAGTCTAAACAACAACGATGATTGTTTGAGAGGATTCAATTTAAGTCTGTTGCAATATCAATGACCGAAAACTGTGTGATGTTGTCGCAAAACGTTTATATTTTCCAAAACTGCCATCGTATTTTTTTGTTATTATCAGTTTTGTATTCTTTTCAATTCTTCACTGATCTTATCAATATGTTATGCAGGCCCGGTTTCTAATACACTTATATATTTTTCACATTATATTCAATGGAGTGTATTAAATATATATATATATAGGTTTAATGGTCAATTAGATTTAATAAGTGTCCTCTAAACCGGACCATGAAAAATTGAATGAAACTGAGATCATTATGTCCTGGTTTTAGAAACATGTAACCTGATTTTCTCAAGTTTATTCAAAGAAAACTGTATTCGACAATAAATTTTTATCAACTTTCCCAATATGGAGAAATAGTGTAATACCACCACATCAATCATAATGAAATTATTATAAAGATATAAGTTTATTATTTATTATTTTTAGTAATGACTTCATGACTTGTAAGTAATGATACAAACATAAAATAGCCAATCATGTAGCATAGGATAATCAATCTACAGAAAAACCAATGTATGTTACCTATTCTCTGATACAAGTTTTAATGAAGATGGTTATTTCACATCTATCAATTGTAGTAATAAAGCTGGTTAAAAATTCCCCACAATCGAGTTGATTGAAAATACTGTATGAAAAATCAGAGATGTGATCAATTCGGAGATTTTTAAGTAAGGGAGGTGGATTCTGGTTTCAAACGTTCGGGAGTTCAGAAAAAACATGTTCACATCCCACATCATCTCCAACAGTAGAAAGTAGGGGGTTCTTGAAAGAGCGATCCATCATTACATATGACCGTACGCTTCCACTGGTCGAACATGCTTCTATACAGTCCTACACGATGAAGATCATATCTCGTGTATGTATCTGGTATACGAGCGGTTAGATCGAATCGAAAACTCAGAAGCAGTTTCAGAGGTTCACTTTTTTCAGAAGTTGAAAGCGTAGAGAGTACAACATGGATGGGCTTTCTACTGAGCCCGACTTAGCAATTAGTCAAAAAGAGGGAGCTCTGTATATTGACTGCCTCAGGCTTAACATTGAGGATTTTTGCGAGGTGCTCCCTCCAAGGTTGAGGCGCTGGCAAAGAAGGAGGTCGGCTAATATTGAATGGTAGAAAATGAGTGAGCGGAAAGGAAAATAAGGAGGGATAAAACAAGAATCGCGGGGAGAGAGAATGATTTCTTCCCTTTTGCACCGGTCGTACCTTCCGTTTGAAGAGTGTGTGGCGATTATTCGATTTTAATTCTCCAACTGTTCAAATATTAAAATGTTCATTATGCCCGTACTTCTTAAAATTGAGTTCAGACTTTTCCCATTTTCATTCCGACTTATTAAAAGTCAGAAATGCACGAGTACAATGTTATTTACCTTGATATAGTAGCAGATTTTCCTCTATATAAACTGTCTCAATTCAGAAAGTTCTACACTTGTAATGATTTAACTACTTAACTGAAGATATGAATTAACATCAATGATAACTGGAAGGAGTGATGAATCTTCTTGAAACTTCACAGTTCAAGTATAAAACGTCGTTAGAAGTAATCTAGAAAAGTGCATACGTGTATATGAGGAAAAAGATGAATTTTCCTCTCTACCATACAATCTTGGATCTCTTGCAATATTTTTCAGAAATATTTCAACAATTTCCATCCTCAAATTGAAACACAATTATTTTGTTGCCTTTATTATGTATTTCCATAAAATCCAGGGTTCTGATGCTCGTTAAAAACATTATGTTTTTATCTCATCATGAAATCCTTTCACAACCTCACTGTATTCTGTGTTCAATTTCCATCCTGTTTCGATGGAAATTTTTCTTAAGGATTTGCCCAAATGAGCTTCTCGTTTGTGCGTGGATAACAGGAAGTATGAGGGTTATTTAATAAGATGATCAAACGTTCATGCCTACTAGAGGGATTCGAACCCAAGACCAGGTTACGCTAGCAGACTGAATAGTGCAACGTCTTGGTTGCCTCGGCTTTCCTGACCGGAAAACAATTCAATACGTTTTCAAGAACTGAACAAACTTCATTATTCATGTTAACAGGAAACTGATGAACGAGTACGATGTCATTGAAAGCAGTTGTATTATTGAGTACGATGTCATTATAAACAGATAAATTTAGATTTGTGATCGATGTCATGAAAAAAATTCAGAAAAATCATTTGAGAATAATATTTTTCCGATTCTGAGTTACGAGAAATTTATACGCTCAACAGCAATCCTGTCATCAAAATCCCATTCAACATCGGAATAGAAGTTCAGTTGAAAACAGTATTGCCTTGGGTTTGAAATATGACCTTAATATTGACTATAAATTCAAAGCAGGTTGATAGGCGGTTGGGTATGATGATGATGATGATAAATAACCATCGGCACACGTATTATACGAAATTGATTTAGGTTTGGTTCGGCATGGTAAGGTTTTTATTGAGCCAACAGGTGGCTGAGTGGTGGTACAAAGTGGGGCCAAAACGGGTGAAAATGAAATTATTTCCAATCTGTTCGGATGCTAGGGTATTGGAGAACGTTTAGAAAAGGGGGAATATCGTGTGGATGGTTACCCTTCACTGGCTGCCAAACGCTAGTCTCATATCCACACAATATCAGTGCCTCGTCGATTGAAAGCAAAATCTGCCACTTTACGGCAAACAATTACGCCTTTAACGCACACGATTTTAAAGTTTCTTTTTTCCGATTTTTTCCACCTAACAGAATATTGTGTTGACCTTTTCTCTCGGCTAAGGGATTTCTTGGATTAAGAATCAATTTAATCAAACCAAACTCTATTGTTAACTAGATTAACCAATTATCATTGTCTACATACATTACGTAACATCCCTTAACTAATAATAATATACAATAATATGGATTTTCTCAAGTCGTCTTCAGAGGGATGAAACAATAATGTATGAATAAAATAAATTTATAAACAAATATATGAAAACTAATAAGAATGCCAATAATACAACTGTCATGAATAGGTTGCTTCTTGGAAGATGGAAGACTCCAACTTCTATCATGTAGATATAAATCTGGAGTTCATTCACATCCAAATATATTCGAGCTACATTGTATCGTGCTACACTGAACTACACTTGGAGTCAATGAATTTCAATGAAAAATTTTTCATAATTCAATGAGGTACCTGCTTGAGATTGTTATCACTATTGACAAATCTGATGTTCTTGAATGTTATCTTATATTTCAAGATTGTTTTGACTAGCTAGACTATTAGGAATTTGACGTCTTTATTTCTTTTGTATAATTCTGGACTTTTGTATAACTGACTTTCTTTCAACTTATATGACGTTTGTTTTTAACATTATTGTAATGTTTTACAACAATAAAGAATGATTTGATTTGATTTATCTTTTTGAACAATTAACGTGAGTTGAGTTTTATCCATTTACAGATTGTAATATAAGGTCATGGCTTGAGAGCTTGCTTCCGGAGGAGATTAAAGTATTTTCGAAGGTAATAAGAACTCTCAGAAGGGGGGGTTGGTCACCCCTGTTTATCAAAGCTCAATATAGATATAAATCAATACTCTATAGCTGTGAATTGAACTTCACAGAAATCTTACAATATTAAAAATTACAGCTGAATCTGAATTGAGACAAATTTTTCACTTTAAAACAGACATGCAGTCAATTATTATTCAGATGAAGAAGCTGGTATGAAATTTGATACAAACAAGATAGAAGTATTTCGCAGGTATCTGTGTCTTCATTTAATGATGTACTTCAACTTTGTTGTGCTTGTAACAAAA